>NC_083834.1:3878903-4130699 GCF_015708825.2 Lethenteron reissneri
AGCGGGCTCTCTGTGCAACGAAAGAGCTTCATAGCTCATCGGATTCCTCCGCGACAAATGCAAATTGTGATTGTGAAATGCTGCAAACGCGTGAAGTTCATTATGAATGTGGGAGGGGGAAAAACCTGGAGGACCCGGAGAAAAATCCACGCGACCACGGGGAGAGAGACACGCAAACTCCAAATATACAGCAGCAGGCGTCAGGGTCGGGATCGAACCCGCGACCTCCTGTACACCAGGCGAGGTAGTTAACATCTCCTAGCCATCTGGTATACAGGAGGACGTGGGTTCTATCCAAATATACAGCAGCAGGCGTCAGGGTCGGGATCGAACCCACGACCTCCTGTACACCAGGCGAGGTAGTTAACATCTCCTAGCCACCGTGATGATGATGAGGGAGAGAGAGACACGCAAACTCCAAATATACAGCAGCAGGCGTCAGGGTCGGGATCGAACCCACGACGTGGTGGTGGGTGGTGGTGGTGGGTGGTGGTGGGTGTTGGGTGGTAGTGGTGGTGGTGGTGGGTGGTGGTGGTAGTGGGTGGTGGTGGTAGTGGGTGGTGGTGGTAGTGGGTAGTATTGGTGGTAGTGTTGGGTGGTAGTGGGTGGTGTTAGAGGTGGTGGGGGCATCATCCACGGCGCTTTTAACCGCCTCGACCATTCGCTCGCATCACCCCCCCCCTCTCTCACCCACACGTCCTCCTTCTCTGTCGTTTCGCTGCGATGCCCCCCCCCACGACAACAACAACACCAACAACAACAACAACACCAACAACAACAACTACACGGTCCTCTCACTGCGCGTTGCAACCCCCCGGGCCCGAATAGACGAACGGCCACGCACACACGCACACACACACGCACACACACGCACACACGCACACACACACACGCACACACACGCACACACGCACACACACACACGCACACACGCACACACGCACACGCACACACACACACACGCGCACACACGCACACACGCACACACACACACGCACACACACGCACACACGCACACACACACACGCACACACGCACACGCACACACGCACACACACACACGCGCACACACACGCACACACGCACACGCACACACGCACACACACACACACCACACGCACACACGCACACACGCACACACGCACACACACGCACACACGCACACACACGCACACACACACACGCACACACACACACGCACACACGCACACGCACACACACACGCACACACACACGCACACACGCACACACACGCACACACACACACACACGCACACACACACGCACACACGCACACACGCACACACACACGCACACACACACACGCACACACACACGCACACACACACACGCACACACACACACACGCACACACACACGCGCACACACGCACACACAAAGACAAAGATCCCCCGTATAGCCTAAACAGACTGTAGGGGCAAGTGCTGTTAGCGAGCACCTATGAAGGCCGGAACGGTACACGAGGAGGTGGGTGGCCAGCACCACGCCCGACCGCCTTTGTCTCCCTAGTGGCGATGTTTACACACCGCACCAGGTACTCATTTAAGGCTGAGTCGACCTAGAGGAGGCCCGGGACCGGTTTACATAATCGTCACTGGGTGTTGGACGTGAGCCGGAATCGAACCAGTGTCGCCAGGTTCATAGCGCAGCGCGCTAACCGCTGCACCACCGCTCCCCACTCGGTGCGTTCTCAGCGCCACGCTTCCCCAAGGGTCGCAAACTCCGCGGTTTTGTTTTTTTATTTTCTGGCTCCCCCCCCCCACCACCCGACCCCCCCCCCCCACCACCACCCGAACCCCCCACCACCACCCGAACCCCCCACCCCCCCCCCACCACCCCCACCCACCACCACCCCCCCACCACCACCCAAACCCCCCCACCACCCCCCCACCACAACCACCCGAACCCCCCACCACCACCCCCCCACCACCACCACCCGAACCCCCCACCACCACCCCCCACAACCACCACCCGAACCCTCCCCCCCCACCACCACCCCCCCACCACCCGAACCCCCCCCCCCACCACCACCCGAATCCCCCCCACCACCACCCCCCCCCCACCACCACCCGAACCCCCCCCCCCACCACCCCCCCACCACCCGAACCCCCCCCCATCACCACCCCCCCACCACCACCACCCGAACCCCCAACCTCACCACCACCCCCCCCACCACCACCACCCGAACCCCCACCCTCACCACCACCACCCCACCACCACCACCCCCCGCCACCACCACCCGACCCCCCCCCCCGCCTCCTTTGCACATCGCTCCACCGACTGTCCGCTGGCGCTCGCCGGGATGTCGCCCCGAGTCGCAGAGAGTCACTCCCCCAGCAGCAGCAGCAGCAGCCCCCTACAACCACTACTCATACTACTACTCCTACTCCTCATACTACTCCTCATACTATTCCTCCTACTCCTCCTACTACTACTACTCCGCTGGCGGGCGGGTCGGAGCCGCCAAGGAGGGGAGTCGGCCAAAGGGACCACCATCATCATCACACCACTACCATCACACCACCACCATCATCACACCACCACCACACCACCACCATCACACCACCATCACACCACCATCACACCACCACCATTACACCACCATCACACCACCACCATCACACCACCATCACACCACCACCATCACACATCCATCACACCACCACCATCACACCACCACCATCACACCACCACCATCACACCACCATCACACCACCACCATCACACCACCATCACACCACCACCACCATCACACCACCACCATCACACCACCACCATCACACCACCATCACACCACCACCATCACACCACCACCATCACACCACCACCACCATGACACCACCATCACACCACCACCACCACACCACCACCACACCACCACCACCATCACACCATTGCGCCACCACATTGCACCACCATCATCACACCACCACCACCATCACACCACCACCATCACACCACCACCCCCACATCATCGCCCCATCACACCACCATCACACCACCACCATCACACCACCACCACCATCACACCACCACCACCACACCACCACCATCACATCATTGCGCCACCACATTGCACCACCATCATCACACCACCACCACCATCACACCACCACCATCACACCACCACCCCCACATCATCGCCCCATCACACCACCACCATCACACCACCACCACCATCACACCACCACCACCATCACACCACCACCCCCATACCATCGCCCCACCACCATCACACCACAACCACCATCACACCACCACCATCACACCACCACCATCACACCACCACCACACCACCACCACCATTACACCACCACCACTATCACACCACCACCCCCACACCACCATCACACCACCACCATCTGGCGAGCCGGGAGATGGCGCGCCCTCGCTCCGCCCTCCACCGCCCCCCCCCCCCCCCCCCCCGAGGAGGCTTGAGCCCCCCCCCCCCCAGTGACAGCTGCCGGGGGTCCAGAGGCGGGGGGGGGGGTCAGCCTCCCGCGTGCTGTCGTGGGGCGTGCTGCTGATTATGATGCTGCTGCTGATGATGTTACTGCTGCTGATGCTGATGATGTTACTGCTGCTGCTGATGATGCTGCTCCTGATGATGATGTTACTGCTGCTGATGATCATGTTGCTGCTGCTGATGATGATGATGTTACTGCTGCTGCTGATGATGATGATGCTGCTGCTGATGCTGCTGCTACTGATGATGATGTTGCTACTGCTGATGATGATGTTACTGCTACTGCTGATGATGATGTTACTGCTACTGCTGATGATGATGTTACTGTTGCTGATGATGCTGATGATGCTGATAATGCTGATGATGCTGCTACTGCTGCTGATGCTGTTACTGATGCTGATGCTACTGCTGCTACTGCTGCTGATGCTGCTGATACTGCTACTGCTGCTGATGCCACTGCTACTTCTGCTACTGCTGTTGATGCTGCTGATGCTGCTACTGCTGCTGATGCTACTGCTACTGCTGCTACTGCTGCTGATGCTACTGCTGATGCTGCTGCTGATGCTACTGCTGCTGATGCTGCTGATGCTGCTACTGCTGCTGATGCTGCTGCTACTGCTGCTGATGCTACTGCTGCTACTGCTGCTGCTGCCTCCTGCCCTGTCTTGCCACGAGAGTACACACACGTGGGTGGTTCATGCACAGCAGCTGACGCCTTGCGAACGAATGCGTCAAAGTCTGAGAAGTAGGACGAGTCTTTATGATTTCTGGAAATAAAACAACATGGGAGGTGGGGGGGAGGTTGTTCAGATGTTCAAACAAAGATAGACTCCTTAACACACCTTGTGTTCATCTTCTTGGTTCTTTCGGTAAAGTCACATAGAATGTAAATAATAAAATAATAAAAATAAAACACTTATTATTTTAGAAATAAAAGAAAACATTTATTATGTTATTATTTCCATTCTACGTGGCTTTACCGAAAGAACCAAGAAGATGAATCCCTGCAGTCACGAAAGCTTTAAATCGAAACCTCTTGTGTTACTGCCAGAAAATTGTTTAAACCCAGTCTGCGACAGGCAGAGACACACGGGGCCATCACACGTGTCCATTTCTCCAAGCGCCCCCAACTCTCCTCTCCTCTCTCTTGTGCATTTCCTGCGGTGCCAGCGAGGATCTGCCCCACCAATATTTACACTGCCAGCGGCTCAAACCAATGTTCCACCTTTTGGGGGACATCTTCAGGAAACTGTGGGTACCCTTCTACAACTGCAGCTTCGTATATGGGGTGGTGCCTTACCTGGCTAACAAGCGCCATGACCTCGCCAACTTCGCCTGTGCTCAGGCGAAGATGGCGGTGTATAGAACGAGGAAAAATATGTTGGAAGGTGACACTGACGGCTGCTCTGTGCTTCCAGTGTTCAGGGGCCTGCTCAAGGCGCGGCTCCGGCTGGAGCATGCGTACCACACACATGTCGGTGATGTGCAGCACGTCTTCTTCGAACGCTGGGGAGCCGGACCCCTCTCTGTACCAGCGTGGACGGCACCCTCGTGGTGTTCACCTTCTGAAGCGCTCGCTCGTCACCGTGACGTGCGCGATGACCACCACCATCACAACCACGTGGCTTTTCTTTCGTGTTGTGCGGGCTGCATTTAGCGCCACAGCACGTGGATTTATCGCGTGTATTCGTTTGTTTGCTGGTGACTTTGTGTGTGTTTCATATCGGAATCGCCTCCGGTGCTGTTGCTGCTGGCGGCAATAAAAATTGTTTAAAAGTAAAAAAAGTCTCTTCCCCCATTTTATATATCGCTTAAAATCCCCCCCCCCCCCCACCGCTTTCATGAAGACTCCTTCACCTGAAGCTTTCCCCTCCACCAATCGCGTTCCCACTTCTCCCCGACGGAATACCAAGCCGTCCCTCCCTGTCAATCAACCTCCGTTTCGCCCCCCACCCCCCATCCCCCGGCCCCCCTTAGCCATGTTCGCGTTTCTCCTCCAATCCCTTTAATTCCTGCGCCTCGAGCCCAGTGGCTCTCCTCCTGCTGCTCCTGCTTCGTCTTCGTCGTCTTCTTTATAAGCCGGGGCGCACGCAAGCCTCTGCAGGGCGAGATAGTGTATAGTAGTGTAGTGTATAGTAGTGTAGTGTATAGTAGTGTAGTGTATAGTGTAGTGTATAGTGTAGTGTATAGTAGTGTATAGTGTAGTGTATAGTAGTATAGTGTATAGTAGTGTAGTGTATAGTGTAGTGTATAGTAGTGTAGTGTATAGTAGTGTAGTGTATAGTGTAGTGTATAGTAGTGTATAGTGTAGTGTATAGTAGTATAGTGTATAGTAGTGTAGTGTATAGTGTAGTGTATAGTAGTGTAGTGTATAGTAGTGTAGTGTATAGTGTAGTGTATAGTAGTGTATAGTGTAGTGTATAGTAGTATAGTGTATAGTAGTGTAGTGTATAGTGTAGTGTATATTAGTGTAGTGTATAGTAGTGTAGTGTATAGTGTAGTGTATAGTGTAGTGTATAGTGTGGTGTATAGTGTGGTGTATAGTGTAGTGTATAGTGTAGTGTATAGTGTAGTGTATAGTAGTGTAGTGTATAGTAGTATAGTGTATAGTAGTATAGTGTATAGTAGTGTATAGTGTAGTGTATAGTAGTGTATAGTGAAGTGTATAGTAGTGTAGTGTATAGTGTAGTGTATAGTAGTGTATAGTAGTGTATAGTAGTATAGTGTATAGTAGTGTAGTGTATAGTGTAGTGTATAGTAGCGTAGTGTATAGTGGTGTAGTGTATAGTGTAGTGTATAGTAGTGTAGTGTTTAGTGTAGTGTATAGTAGTGTAGTGTATAGTGTAGTGTATAGTGTCCTGTGTATAGTAGTGTAGTGTATAGTAGTGTAGTGTATAGTAGTGTAGTGTATAGTGTAGTGCTAATAGTGTAGTGTATAGTAGTGTAGTGTATAGTAGTGCAGTGTATAGTAGTATAGTGTATAGTAGTGTATAGTGTAGTGCATAGTGTTGTGTTTAGTAGTGTATAGTGTAGTGTATAGTAGTGTATAGTGTAGTGTATAGTATTGTGTAGTGTAGTGTATAGTGGTGTAGTTTATAGTAGTGTAGTGTATAGTAGTGTATAGTAGTGTATAATGTAGTGTAGTGTATAGTAGTGTAGTGTATAGTGGTGTAGTATATAGTAGTGTATAATGTAGTGTAGTGTATAGTGGTATAGTGTATAGTAGTGTAGTGTATAGTGTAGTCTAGTAGTGTAGTGTATAGTGTAGTGTCTAGTGTAGTTTATAGTAGTGTATAGTAGTGTAGTGTATAGTGGTGTAGTTTATAGTAATGTAGTGTATAGTGTAGTGTATAGTAGTGTGTAGTAGTGTATAGTGGTGTAGTGTATAGTAGTGTATCGTAGTGTATAATGTAGTGTAGTGTATAGTAGTGTAGTGTATAGTAGTGTATAATGTAGTGTAGTGTATAGTAGTGTAGTGTATAGTAATGTGTAATGTAGTGTAGTGTATAGTAGTGTAGTGTATAGTAGTGTATAGTAGTGTATAATGTAGTGTAGTGTATAGTAGTGTGTCATGTAGTGTATAGTAGTGTAGTGTATAGTAGTGTGTAATGTAGTGTAGTGTATAGTATTGTAGTGTATAGTAGTGTATAATGTAGTGTAGTGTTTAGTAGTGTAGTGTATAGTAGTGTATAATGTAGTGTAGTGTATAGTAGTGTAGTGTATAGTGGTGTAGTGTATAGTAGTGTAGTGTGTAGTAGTGTAGTGTGTAGTAGTGTATAGTAGTGTATAATGTAGTGTAGTGTATAGTAGTTGTAGTGTATAGCAGTGTAGTGCCTCCATAGAGCCCAAAGTGTTCCCTTAACGACCATTCCCCTGTTAACGACGGGCTGCTGTAGGTGCATTAAACATTAATTAATAGATTGATTAACCTGTTTCTTTAACCGTTACGTGTTTATGATGTTATTCGTAGCTTTCGATGCTATGGGAACGATTTAAGGTTCTGCTCTATAACGCCTGGCCCCACCCAACCCCCAACACCACCCAATCACATTCGTGACTTTACTTTAAGAATAAGAACTCCTGCAGTCACGAAAGCTTCAAGTCAAGTTGTAACCACCCAGTCACTCCATAAACATTCTGCTTTCATCACGTATTCTTATTTTTTTAATGCGAAATTCAAAGCGACTTCAAGAGAAGACCCCCCCCCCCCTCAACTTAACGAATTCGTCAGGAGAACGACATTTCAGTTGCGAGTTCAGTGGCGTTACGCGACTACACTCCAGAGGTCGCAACCGGGTACCCGATACCCGTACCCTACCCGATACCCGGCTACCCGTACCCGTGCGACCCTGGTGCGGCCGGGTACGGGTACGGGTAGGCCGTGAGTCACCGGTGAGTAACCGTTTGTCACTCATTTCGGGTAGGGTACGGGTAGCGTACGGGTACCCGTACCCGGCCGGGTACGGGTACCCGTTTGCGACCCTGGTGCGGCCGGGTACGGGTAAGGAATCAAAACCCGTTTGCGACCTCTGCTACACTCCACTCGAGGAGCGATTCCCGTCAAAGGCAGCGGGGAAACCTGCGACCCAACACACGTGTGCATGTACACGTGTGTGTGTGTACACGTGTGTGTGTGTACACGTGTGTGTGTGTACACGTGTGTAGGGGCAAGTGCTGTTAGCGAGCACCTATGAAGGCCGGAACGGCACACGAGGGGGTGGGTGGCCAGCACCACGCCCGACCGCCTTTGTCTCCCTAGCGGTGATGTTTACACACCGCACCAGGTACTCATTTGAGGCTGAGTCGACCTAGGGGAGGCTCAGGACCGGTTCAGATAATCGTCTACAGTTTGTTAAGGCTATACGGGGGATCTTTGTCTTTGTACACGTGTGTGTGTATATACACGTGTGTGCGTGCACACGAGTATTTCCACGTGTGTGTGTATACATGCGTGTGCGTGCACACGAGTGTGTGTATATTTCCACGTGTGTGTGTATACACGTGTGTGCGTGCACACGAGTGTGTGTATATTCCCACGTGTGTGTGTGTGTGTATATATACACGTGTGTGTGTGTATATACGTGTGTGCGTGTGTGTGTTTCCTTGTGTGGTCTAGGAGGAGTGCAGCTTATGTCTGTGCTTAGACACCGACGCGACCCCTTATCTGCCTCCCCCTGGGCCACCGTCAGAGCCCTTGAAGGTCCCCCCCCCGCTCCCCCCGTGATCCTGGGCTCTCTCCACGCTCTCTCCACCACCACCACCAGCCAGCCAGCCACCACAAACTCCTCTCTCTCACAGACGAGAGAGAGAGAGGAATCCAATTTCCGGGAGACAAAATGAAAAAGGCGAGCGAAAAAAATCAAGATAAAAAAAATATCGGGAAACGCCCTGGCGTGTGTATCTCTCTTGTGTATACACACACAGACACACACACAGACACACACACACATACACACACAGACACACACAGACACACACACACAGACACACATACATAGATACCCGTGTGTGTGTGTCTCTCTCTCGTGTACACACACACAGACACACAGACACACAGACACAGATCACCGTGTGTGTGTCTCTCTCTCGTGTACACACACACAGACACACAGACACAGAGCCCCGTGTGTGTGTGTATCGTGTACACACACACACAGAGACACAGACGCAGATACCCCGTGTGTGTCTCTCTCGTGTACACACACACAGACACACACAGACACAGTTCCCCGTGTGTCTCTCGTGTACACACACACAGACACACAGACACACAGACGCAGATCCCCCGTATAGCATCAACAGACTGTCGGGGCAAGTGCTGTTAGCGAGTAGCACCTATAAAGACCGGCACGGCACACGAGGGGGTGGGTGGCCAACACCACGCCCGGCCGGCTTTGTCTCACCCAGTGGCGATGTTAATACACTGAACCAAGTACTCATTTGAGGCCGAGTCAACTTAGTAGAGGGAAGGCCCTGCACCGATTCATATAATCGTCACTGGTGTTGGCCGTGAGCGGGAATGGAACTCGGAACGCCGGGGTTTGAACCACCGCTCCCCAAACACACACACACGCTCTCTTAAACCAAACTATTAAACTGTTATTACTTCATATTCTTGGTTCTTTCGGTAAAGTCACGTAGAAGGGAAATAATAAAATAATAAAAATTAAACAATTAAATTATCACGACTTTTCGATCGCAACACAAAGAATCATCATCAGGTGTGAAACCCACAGCATGAATTTTTTTTTAAGTGGCGTTTTTTTCTTAACGTCAGCACCACGGCCAGCGACTGGCTTCGTCGTTCAGACGGACGAGTCCATCTATGCTCGTGTAACGGGTTCCGGAGACACTTGTAGAGGTAACTTCTTTATTACAATACAACACTCCAACTCGCCAACTCTCCAACAGTCCTGATACTCTGTTACAGCCTAGGTACACAGCCTAGGTACACAGCCTAGATAATCTACTCTGGCTACGCTCTGGAACTCGCCCTCACAAGGTCGTAGAGTCGGGAGTTCCAGAGTCCCACCACTCGCTCTCACAGCATCCCAGGGTCTTCAGATGGCTGGTCGTGGGTCTTGGGTCTTGAGTTACAACTGGGCCCCGATCGTCCAGGGAGCTCTGCTTTTATGCCTGGTCTAACGAGGGGTGGGGCCGTGTGCGCCACCAGACATCCCACAGAGCACGCACAGCCCCCCCCCCCCCCCCCCCCCGTTGGCGGCGCCAAGAGGCTTAAGCGCCTGAGAACCCAACGCCTTGTGCCAAGAGGCTTAAGCGTCTGGCCCATCCAGGGTCCCAGAGCCCCCAGCAGCCCCTCCCTTCTTATGTCACTACACTCGGAACGGAGCTATGGAGATCTTTTCAGAAGCGACCTAGCTATTACGAACGATAGCGTGGACTTATCGTCAACGTCATCGTCATCGTCGACGTCGCGTGTAAACGAGTGGCAGCAGCCAAAGACTCTGAACGCGTGGATTTTGATTCGAAATGTGGAACGGGAAAAACGGGAGAGCCCGGCGAAACATCCACGCGAACACGAGGGGAAGACAGAGAGACACGCAGACTCCAAATATACAGCAGCAGGCGTCAGGGTCGGGATCGAACCCACGACCTCCTGTATACCAGGCGAGGTAGTTAACATCTCCTAGCCACCGTGATGATGATGAGAGAGAGAGAGACATGCAAACTCCAAATATACCGCAGCAGGCGTCAGGGTCGGGATCGAACCCACGACCTCCTGTACACCAGGCGAGGCAGTTAACATTTCCTAGCCACCGTGATGATGATGAGAGAGAGACACGCAAACTCCAAATAAATATACAGCAGCAGGCGTCAGGGTCGGGATGGAACCCACGACCTCCTGTACACCAGGCGAGGTAGTTAACATCTCCTAGCCACCGTGATGATGTTGAGAGAGAGACGCAAACTCCAAATATACAGCAGGTGTCAGGGTGGGATGGAACCCACGACCTCCTGCATACCAGGCGAGGTAGTTAACATCTCCTAGCCACCGTGGCGGCACACACGTACACACACGTACATACACACACACGTACACACACACACACGTACACACACACGTACACACACACGCACGTACGCACACACACGTACGCACACACACACGTACACACACACGCACGTACACACACACACGTACACACACGCACGTACACACACGTACACGTACACACACACACGTACACACACGCAATCACAACGTCACTGTTGCCCCCCCACCCCACACCGCTCTGCGGCTACACGGGGCCTGCGGGTCGCGTCGACAGCGAGCGGTGGCGCTGCGGTTAGCGCGCCGCGAGGCGACGTGAAGCTCGGGCCGGTTTCTCTTCTTTGTTTTTGACACTCCCCCGGAACTCGTGGCCGACCATCTGTTTGAGTTGGTTGGTCCTCACCGCCACCACCAGCATCACGATCTGCATCGGTTGGCTACGTACGGTGCGAAAGAACGCTTAACCGACATGCACAGACTCAAATAATCACTCACTCTCACAGTCACTCACTCACATAGTCACTCACCCACTCACACAGTCACATAGTCACTCACCCACTCACACAGTTACCCACTCACATAGTCACTCACCCACTCACAGAGTCACTCACCCACTCACACAGTCACTCACCAACTCACACAGTCACTCACCCACTCACACAGTCACTCACCCACTCACATAGACACTCACCCACTCACACAGTCACTCACCCACTCACACAGTCACTCACCCACTTACATAGTCACTCACCCACTCACACAGCCACTCACCCACTCACACAGTTACTCACCCACTCACACAGTCACTCACGTACTCACACAGTTACTCACACAGCCACTCACCCACTCACACAGTCACTCACCCACTTACACAGTCACTCACCCACTTACACAGTCACTCACCCACTCACATAGTCACTTACACAGTCACTCACCCACTCACAGTCATTCACCCACTCAAATAATCACTCACCCATTCACACAGTTACTCACTCACTCACATAGTCACTCACCCACTCACACAGTCACTCACCCACTTACGTAGTGACTCACCCACTCACACTCACCCACTCATATAGTCACTCACTCACATAGTCACTCACTCACGTAGTCACTCACTCACACAGTCACTCACCCACCCACTCACCCATCCTGCCGACTAGCAACGGTTGTCTACGTACGGTGCGAAATAAATTCAACACACGGTGTACACCATCAGTGGCTACCACCCGCCGGTTCTGCTGTCACGGCTCTCACCCAGCCATGACGCGGCGACCCGAGTTACATTCCCTCTCACGGCCACCAACACCCACTGACGATTATCAGGACCCGGTAGCTGGGCCTCCCCTAGGTCGACTCAGCCTCAAATGAGTACCTGGTGCGGTGTGTAAACATCGCGACTGGGGAGACAAAGGCGGCCGGGCGTGGTGTTGGCCATCCAACCCCTCGTGTGCCACAGTTGCCGGCTTTCATAGGTGCTCGCTAAAAGCGCTTGCCCCAACAGTCTGTTGAGGCTATACGGGGGGTCTTTGTCTTTGCCCCCGCCCCCTCCATCCCACTCTCCCCCCTCTCTCAGATTTCCTCTCCGGGGTGTGTGGCCTCGTGTTGTTTCCGAAATGATGGTCCGACGTTTCGCAGCCACGTGCTGGAGGGGGAATGGTTGGTGTTGGTGGTGGTGGTGGGGTGAGGGGACTGGCAGCCGAAACGTCGGACGTGGCGCGGTGCGCGCGACCCGAGGACAAAACAAAGGTGGGAGAGCCTGTTCGTCATCCCAGCCTCTCACCAGACCGCGCTCACCAGCGTGGTGAAGTATGGTCAATAGCCCCCCCTCCCCCCGCCGCCTCCATTAGCGAAGCGGCCTTAATGCAGCGGTGTATCTGTGGATGTTCCAATATTGAGATGCAGCGAGCACCACCAACAGAGAGACACGAGTGCCGCTTGATTCATTCCGCTTGATCCTTTACTTAAGAGCCCGCGAGACGCGGCGCGCCTTTAATTAGCCAAACAAAATCAGACAGCACACCAGAGGGGAAATCCATGCCCGCACGAAGAAGAAAATTAGAACACGCACACAAAGACAAATATCCCCCGTGTAGCCTTAACAGACTGTAGGGGCAAGTGCTGTTAGCAAGCACCTATGAAGGCCGGAACGGTACACGAGGGGGTGGGTGGCCAGCACCACGCCCGACCGCCTTTGTCTCCCCAGTGGCGATGTTTACACACCGCACCGGGTACTCATTTCAGGCTAAGTCGACCTAGGGGAGGCCCAGGACCGTTTCAGATAATCGTCACTGGTGTTGGCCGTGAGCGGGAATCGAACCCGGGTCGCCAGGTTCATAGCGCAGCGCGCTAACCGCTACACCACCGCTCCCCAGACACACACACGCACACACAGACACACACGCACACAGACACACACGCACAGAGACACACGCACAGACACACACGCACAGAGACACACACACACGCACACAGACACACACGCGCTCAGACACACACACGCACACAGACAGATACACACACACACAGAGACACATACACAAAGACACACACACCGTGACACACACGCACAGACCCAAAGACACACACGCACGCACAGAGACACACACATGTACACAGAGACACACACAGAGACACACACACGCACAGAGACACACACAGACCCAGAGACACACACAAAAACAAAGAACCCCCGTATAGCCTTGACAGACTGTAGGGGCAAGTGCTAACTGCTACACTACCGCTCCCCACACACACACACAGAGACACATCCACAGACACACAGATATACACAGAGACACAAAGACAAAGACAAAGATCCCCCGTATAGCCTTCACAGACTGTAGGGGCAAGTGCTGTTAGCGAGCACCTATGAAGGCCAGAACGGTACACGAGGGGGTGGGTGGCCAGCACCACGCCCGACCGCCTTTGTCTCCCTAGCGGCGATGTTTACACATCGCACCAGGTACTCATTTGAGGCTGAGTCGACCTAGGGGAGGCCCAGGACCAGTTCAGATAATCGTCACTGGTGTTAGCCGTGAGCGGGAATCGAACCCGGGTCGCCAGGTTCGTAGCGCAGCGCGCTAACCGCTACACTACCGCTCCCCACAACACAGAGACACACATACACAGTCACACACACAAACACATACAAACACATACACACAGACACACAAAATCAAAGATCCCCCGTGCAGCCTTCACAGACCGTTGGGGCAAGTGCTGTTAGCGAGCGGCACCTGTGAAGGCCGGCACGGCACACGAGGGGGTGGGTGGCCAGCACCACGCCCGGCCGCCTTTGTCGCCCCAGTGGCGATGTTTTACTACACACCGCTACACCAGGTACTCATTTGAGGCTGAGTCGACCTAGGGGAGGCCCAGGACCGGTTGAGATAATCGTCACCGGTGACGATTATCTACACACAAACACACACGCGCGCATACACACACACATCTACACACACGCGCACACACACACGCATACACACGCGCGCATACATACGCGCACTCATACGCGCGCAATGTATCCATCACACGATTTTTTTCCCAATACGGTACAACTGTATGGGCAAGTCCTATTTGCGAGCACCTATGAAGGCCGGCACGGCACACGAGGGCGTGGGTGGCCAACACCAAGCCCGGCCGCCTTTGTCTCCCCAGTGGCGATGTTTACACATCGCACCAGGTACTCATTTGAGGCTGAGTCGACCTAGGGGAGGCCCAGGACCGGTTCAGATAATCGTCACTGGTGTTGTAGGCCGTGAGCGGGAATCGAACTCGGGTCGCCAGGTTCATAGCGCAGCGCACTAACTGCTACACTACCGCTCCCCCCCACACACACGCGCGTACCCACACACACACACGCACGTACTCACACACACACGCACGTACTCACACACACACACGCGCGTACCCACACACACACACGCACGTACTCACACACACACACACGCACGTACACTCACACACGTACTCACACACACACGCGCGTACTTACACACACACGCGTACTCACACACGCGTACCCACACACACACGCGCGTACTCACACACACAAACACACGCGTACCCACACACACACACACGTACCCACACACACACACGTACTCACATACACACACACGTACTCACACACATAAACGCGTACTCACACACACACACGTACTCACACACACACACACACGCGTACCCACACACACACACACGTACCCACACACACACACGTACTCACATACACACACACGTACTCACACACATAAACGCGTACTCACACACACACACGTACTCACACACACACACACACGCGTACCCACACACACACACACGCGCACCCACACACACACACGCGTACCCCCACACACACACACGCGCATACTTACACACACACAAGTACTCACACACAGGCGTACCCACACACACTTGTACCCACACACACACGCGCGTACTCACACTCACACACATGTACTCACACTCACACACACGTACTCACACTCACACACGTACTCACACACACACGCGTACTCTCACACACACACGCACGCGTACTCACACAGGCGTACACACAAACCAAACAAAAAGACACACGTGCACACACACACGCGTGTACACAGACAAAAGTCCCCCGTGTAGCTTTAACAGACCGTTGGGGCAAGTTGCTCTTAGCGAGTAGCACCTACGAAGGCCGGCACGACACACGAGGGAGGTGGGTGGCCAGCACCACGCCCGGCCGCCTTTGTCTCCCCAGTGACGATGTTTACACACGGGGCCGTCCATAAATGACGTCACGCGATTTTGGATGATTGTTGACCCCCCCCCCCCCCCCTCGTCACACGACGCCACAAAAAGTCAGACCCCCCCCTCAAATATGAAGTCACAAAGCTCTGCCCCCCCCCCCCAAAATAAAACATGCTTCAAATCGCTTTAAACTATTGTCATTGTAGTGCGTATTTAATGTGGCGCTGCACTCTGGTGTTGTAGGACAAAACATTTATTAAAAAGTCTATTTAATTAAGTAAAACGTGTCGTCTATATTTATTTAAAGTTGCGCATTTTGATGTGACGTCACATTTCTCAACCCCCCCCCCCCTCGTCACACATCGTCACAAATGTCTAACCCCCCCCCTAGGTGCGTGACGTCATTTATGGACGGTCCCCACCACACAGCGCCAGTTAACTCATTTCGAGGCTGAGTCCACCTAGGGGAGGCCCAGGACCCTGAACGGGACTCGAACTCGGCACGCCGGGTGTCGTCCCCCCTGGGATACTTCGTGCTCTCGTGCGGGTATGGGGCCGTCCATAAATGACGTCACGTACCTGGGGGGGGGGGGTCAAACATTTGTGACGATGTGTGACGAGGGGCAGAGAGGGGGGTTTGAGAAATGTGACGTCACATCAAAATGAGCAACTTTAAATAAATATAGAATTGTTATAACACAAATTGTTATAACAACACTCCTACAACATCAGAGTGCAGCGCCACATTAAACACGCACTACAATGCCAATAGTTTAAAGCGATTTGAAGCATTTTTTATTGGTTTTGGGGGGGGGGGGCAGAGCTTTGTGACGTCATATTTGAGGGGGGGGGGTCTGACTTGTCGTGACGCCGTGTGACGAGGGGTGGGGGGGGGGTCAAAAATCGTCAAAAATCGCGTGACGTCATTTATGGACGGCTCCTAGGGGCTGGGTGCTGATGATAAAGCGATTTGAAGACATGTTTTATTTAAAAAATGGAAATATGGTTTTGGGGGAGAGGGGGGGGCAGAGCTTTGTGACGTCATATTTGAGGGGAGGGGGTCTGACTTGTCGTGACGCCGTGTGACGGGGTTGGGGGGGGGTCAAAAATCGTCAAAAATCGCGTGACGTCATTTATGGATGGCTCCTAGGGGCTGGGTGCTGATGATGCAGCCGGCAATCGCCCCCCCCCCCTAGCCCTCCTAGCCCCCCTAGCCCCCCCTCCTAGCCCCCCAGTAACACCGCAAAACCACGGGGGAGGTCAACACCGCGGATTGCAGTCGACTGAGCCGCGTGATGAGGCCACGTGACCGACTCGAATGAGGTCCTCCGGTTGGCGCGCGCCACGGATCCCGACCTATCTCTCTCCCCTGCTCATGGCGTAGCTGTCGGAGGTGGGTGTCAGGGCGGTCGTTCCTGTGCACTGTTCAGGCGACGGGGGTCACGCAAATCATAGCACCGGGCACCTCGGACGAAGGCGAAAGAGCTCTCCCTCACAGAGCGGTTTTTTGTTTAAAGTCTTCTTATTCTTCTTCTTGAACGGGCTCGTAGGGGTCACGTGCTGCTGTTAGCGAGCAGCACCTGTGAAAGGGCGGTCGCGTTCAGTGAGCGGATGGGGCGGTCTTGTAGCAGGCGACACGTGGACACACACTCAGGCGTGTACAAAGACAAAGATCCCCCGTATAGCCTTGACAGACTGTACGGGCAAGTGCTGTTAGCGAGCACCTATGAAGGCCGGAACGGTACACGAGGGGGTGGGTGGCCAGCACCACGCCCGACCGCCTTTGTCTCCACAGTGGCGATGTTTACACACTGCACCAGGTACTCATTTGAGGCTGAGTCGACCGAGGGGAGGCCCGGGACCGGTTCAGATAATCGTCACTGGTGTTGGCCGTGAGCGGGAATCGGACCCGGATCGCCGGGCTCGTAGTGCAGCGTAGCGCTAACCGCTGCGCCACCGCTCCCCACACACAGGCGCGTGTACACACACACACAGAGACAAAGCAAAAGACGAAGATCCCCGTAACTTTAACAGACTGTTGAGGCAAGTGATGTTTGTAGTCTATCTGACAGTCGATTGGTGGAGCCCCAGATCCTTGGACATTATACTCTTTGGTCCTTTGGGTAAAGTCACGTAGGTATAAAATAAAATAAATCACGACGTTTCGGGCGCAACACAAGCGTCCGTCATCAGGTGGGAAAGCATGGTACTGCTGCCGAGGCAGACTGCTGTAAAGGGTTTTAAATGGGTGTAGCTCAAGGGTCCTAAAGAAGTGGCCGAGGCTGGTGATGTCAATGTGAGAGATTAGCATGATGTTAATGTGAGAAATTAGATGGCACTGAAGTGGCCGTGTTAATGTGAGGGATTAGCATGATGTTAATGTGAGAGATTAGAGGGCACGGAAGTGGCTATGTTAATGTGAGGGATTAGCATGATGTTAATGTGATAAATTAGATGGCACGGAAGTGGCTATGTTAATGTGAGGTATTAGCATGATGTTAATGTGGGAGATTAGAGGGCACTGAAGTGGCTATGTTAATGTGAGAGATTAGCATGATGTTAATGTGAGGACTTAGAGAGCACGGAGGTGGCTATGTTAACGTGAGGGATTAGCATGATGTTAATGTGAGAGATTAGAGGGCACTGAAGTGGCCATGTTAATGTGAGAGATTAGCATGATGTTAATGTGAGAAATTAGATGACACGGAAGTGGCTATGTTAATGTGAGGGATTAGCATGATGTTAATGTGAGAGATTAGCATGATGTTAATGTGAAAGATTAGAGGGCACTGAAGTGGCCGTGTTAACGTGAGGGATTAGCACGAAGTTAACGTGAGAAATTAGCAATATAACTGTAGAAAGGAAGGATAAGAAGAGCTGCCTCCTGGACGAGGGAGTGCAACCCAACGGGTGTAATCCAAAGGGCCTGTGAGCATGAGAGTGCATGAGGGTCATTAGACATTTTTTGTGAGCCCCTCCGGACTGATGTTCCTGAGGTCCTCAGAGAGGTAATTTGATCGCACCTGGCTGTATGCTGAAGACCAAACTCACGAAGTTTCTGATCTTTTTCTGGGGTCGGGGGCCTCCCCAACTCACCCCGAAGATCTGCATCATTATTTAAACACCCGATTCGAATTATTCCCTCGATTGAGCTAATGAAACCAGGGTTTCACTTACTTTTTGTCACAGACCCTGCACCTTAATTACGAGGTTAATTTACCACGTAGGCTTTCGCGAGCAATATAGGGAGAGAGAGAGACAAAGGCGGTCGGGTGTTTCTGGCGAGGCCACACCACCCGCTCGTGTGCCGTGACCCGCCTTCACAGGCGCCGCTCGCTAACAGCGCCCGCCACAACGGTCAAGAGGGGCCACGTGGCATGGGGAACTTCGTATTTACTCTTAGTTTTTTCGGTAAAGTCACCAAGTAGGTAAAAAATGAAATTAAAATTAATAAAAAATAAAGTAATAAAAATCACGACGTTTCCGAGGCAACACAAGTCTCCGTCATCAGGTGGGACCGTCACAGCCAGATTTGCTGCATCAAGTGAGGCAGGGATTCCAAGATGCAAGCTCTTAAATACAAGTTAAGGGGGTGAGGAGGGGGGGGGGGAGCTTATCAGAATGTGGTAGCCAATGAATGGAACGTATTGGGAGGGGGGGCTAAAAGAGAGCACGTGGTGTACGTAGACGTGTACGTGTTTGTGCACAAGCCCCTGTTGGTGCACATGATAGAAGAGAACGAAAATGCCCATGTTGCTTTTTTACCAGTGTTGGCTGACAATCAATAAAATCTGTTTAGAGTTCGGTGAGGACACAGCAGCAGATGTGAGTGTGAAAGCGATGGGTATTACCTTGTCATCGCGGCATCTATTGAGGAAGGCCAGCGTCTCGAGAAGCTGTGACTTCTTGTCTCGTTGTCTGTTAAAAATTCTAACAGATAGGTGGAATTCCTCCCCGTAGAGGGTGTTAATTCTAGATTTGAAGCTTTCGTCTTTGTCGCAGGAGCCCCGGGGTCATCATTGCGTGACCCATGCAGAGAGAGAGAGAGCTACTTTATTACTCTGCCTGTCCAGCGGAGTCTCCACCCCCCACCACCACCCCCTTCTCCTACCTCCACCTTGCACCGGCCAGCCAGCAGTTGGCGCGAGAGAGAGCACTTGCGGGGCTGCGCCTTGGAAGAGTAGGCCAAAAACACTTGGGATTGCTATGCGGCTCAGGGTGGCTCTTCCTTAATGAGTGCAGTGGAGCCTCTTAGAGTCAGCACCAGAAGGTGACTAGGAGATGTTAACTACCTTGCATGGCACACAGGAGGTCGTGGGTTGGATCCCGACCCTGACGCCTGCTGCTGTATATTTGGAGTCTGCGTCTCTCTCTCTCCGTGGCCGCGTGGATTTTTCTCGGGTTCCTCCGCTTTTTCCCTCCACATTTGGAATCAACATCACGCTGTTTAGAGTTATTTAGCTACTACAAATGTCCACATGATGATGATGGCAAGCAACTTGGTTGAGCTATCGTCTGAAAACGGAGCCAACTTAGATACAAACATAGTCATTAGTTTAAGAACACGATGGGGGTGTTTGTTGTTGTTGTTGTGTGTGGATTCGGTAACAGAAAATGCCACTAATATATCAGCTGATATTAGCCAATCAAATGAAGGGGGGGGAAGGAGGCGTGGCCAGTAACATCGGCGCGGAGGTGAACCCACAAGGAAAGTGCGATTCAACAGCGGTGTCTTTGATTGTTCATTAATAATGGATCGACCGCAGCGGGAATCGATGCGATCAATATCGATGAACGATCCAAAATGACCACACATGTCGGGGGGGTATGGGTGGGGTGGGGTGGGTGGATGTGGGGTTGGAGGTGGTGGAGGTGGGGGGTGAGATGGGGGTGGGGGGTGAGGTGGGGGTGGGGGTGGGGGAGGTGGGGGTGGTGGGGGGGGAAAGTGAGGGTGTGGGTGAGGTGAGGGAGGTGGGGGGAAGTGGAGGTGGGGGGTGTGGGGGTGGGGGAGGTGGGGGTGGAAAGGTGAGGGTGGGAGTGGGGTGGGCTTGGGGTGGGGGTAGCAGGGTGGGAGGGTTTGGGGAGGTTGGGGTGGGGGGGGGTGTTGGGGGGGTGGGGGTGGGTGTGGCCAGCCCCACACCCGACCGCCTTTGTCTCCCCGAGTGGCGATGTTTACACACTGAGTCGACCTAGGGGAGGCTCAGGACCGGATCAGATAATCGTCACCGGTGTTGGGCGTGAGTGGGAATCGAATTGCCGGGTTCGTAGCGCAGCGCGCTAACCGCTGCGCCACCGCTCCCCCCCCCCACAATCCCCACGCTTTACACAGCGGTGCTGTTCATAGGCGCAGGCTGTGAACTCGGGCTTAGAGAGAGAGAGCAGAGAGTGAGAAGAGACTTGACTTTTAAACCACTTTTATTGCCGCCAGCAGCAACAGCACTGGAGGCGATTCCGATATGAAATACACACAAAGTCACCAGCAAACAAACAAACAAACGCTATGAATCCACGCGCTGTGGCGCTAAAAGCACCGCGCACAACACGAAAGAAAAGTCACGTGGTGGTGGTGGTCATCGCGCACGCCACGGTGACGAGCGAGCGCTGCAGAAGGTGAACACCACGAGGTGCCGTCCACGCTGCTGCAGAGAGGGGCTTGTCCGGCTCCCCAGCGCTCGAAGAAGACGCGCTGCACATCACCGGCACGTGTGTGTCACGTGGCGTGCTCCAGCCGGAGCCGCGCCTTGAGCAGAGAGAGACAGACACAGAGAGAGACAGAGACACACAGAGAGAGACAGAGACACAGAGAGAGACAGAGACACAGAGAGAGAGACAGAGACACATCACCGGCACGTGTGTGTCACGTGGCGTGCTCCAGCCGGAGCCGCGCCTTGAGCAGAGAGAGACAGAGACACAGAGAGAGACAGAGACACACAGAGAGAGACAGAGACACAGAGAGAGACAGAGACACAGAGAGAGAGACAGAGACACATCACCGACATGTGTGTGGTACATGGCGTGCTCCAGCCGGAGCCGCGCCTTGAGCAGGTCTCTGAACACTGGAAGCAGCACAGAGCAGCCGTCAGTGTCACCTTGCAGCATCTTTTTCCTCGTTCTGTACACCGTCATCTTCGCCTGAGCACAGGCGAAGTTGGCGAGGTCATGGCGCTTGTGAGAGAGAGAGAGGGAGCGAGATAGAAAGCCCATTTCGTAAGTTCGAAACTATAAAAATGAAACCTTAAGGTAGAGTTTTTGCGAGAGAGCGAGCGAGTGGCGTGCCGGGTGGACGACATGCGAATGAATTCGCGACTTGTGTGCGTGCGCTTGCCCGAGCACCGCACAACGCGAAGGTGAAGACAAATACGAATATCAAGGAAGAAGAGGAGAAGGAAGAGAAGGGGGGGGGGGGGGGCGTAAATGACGTCATTTATGGACGGCCCCTAGACCACCGTAGTAGTTCTGCGGTCGTAAGGGGGACAAATGGGTAAAGGCGCAACCCCTGCAATCGCTTAGCCCGGAAGGGGTCCTCCAAAATACCCCGAGGCATTCCCGGCGGGCTACTCAGACCGTCTCTTGCCACGCTGGTCCAGCCGTCTCGTGCTGCACGAAGAGTTACCCACGGCCCGGCCCCCCCCCCCCGGGGAGTCGGTCTTAACCCCGCCGCTCCTAAGCTCCCACGCCACAACGGACCGGCCTCTTCGCAAAAATCCTCGCTTTAGCATTTTCGAGTTGCTTGTTTGTTAGTGTGTGTGTGTGTTGTTTTTCAGCCACCCTTCAGAACAACGAACGGAGCCGGTTACGTAACCGCGCCTAAAAACCGCTCGGGGTAGGTCACGTGGGGTAGGTTAAGCGGGGTCGGTCACGTGGGCGCAGGAACGAAATGCGATCAAGCGCTCGAACGGCGAAGCGTTTCGCCGTGGCTAGGAGATGTTACCTACCTCGCCTGGTGTGAGTTCGATCCCGACCCTGACGCCTGCCTCTGTATATTTGGAGTTTGCGTGTCTCTCTCTCTCATCACCATCATCACGGTGACTAGGAGATGTTAACTACCTCGCCTGGTATACAGGAGGTCGTGGGTTCGATCCCAACCCTGACGCCTGCTGCTGTATATTTGGAGTTTGCGTGTCTCTCTCTCATCATCATCACGGTGGCTAGGAGATGTTGACTACCTCGCCTGGTATACAGGAGGTCGTGGGTGCGATCCCAACCCTGACGCCTGCTGTTGTATATTTGGAGTTTGCGTGTCTCTCTCTCATCACCATCATCACGGTGGCTAGGAGATGTTAACTACCTCGCCTGGTATACAGGAGGTCGTGGGTTCGATCCCGACCCTGACGTTTGCTGTGTGTATGTATGCCGTGTGTGTGTGTGTATGTTGTGTGTATGTATATACTGTATGTTGAATTTTCGCACCGTACGCAGCAAACTGCGCTAATCAGAGGTGCGGGGGAGAGCACAACAAACTACACACCACAACAACAACAACGAGCACTTTTACAGAAACGAGTTTGTCAATCTGGACGACGACGATTTAAAACTGCACCACAGCTCCCGGTGGCTTCTTAACATCGGTAAGTAAGAGAGCGTTCCAGACGGCCGCAGAAGCGCGTCCGAGAGCGCCGCGCGACAACGCGGTGACCAGCACCGCCACCGCCTTCGTTGTTCGACGGTTTCGCCAGCAGTAGCAGCAGCTGATGCTGCTGCTGATGCTGCTGCTGATGCTGCTGCTGATGCTGCTGCTGATGCTGCTGCTGATGCTGCTGCTGATGCTGCTGCTGCCAGGATGATGGCCGGAGTTGGCGTGATGGTTTATAGCCACTTGGCGAGATCAGCAAAGGTCGTGAGAAGGACGCGTCTGAGAGTGGGGCTCGGTTTGAATTCGTGGAACGCATCACCACCCACCAACCCACACACCAACGCACCAACCCACCCACCAACCCACGCACCCACACACCAACCCATCAACCCACCCACCAACCCACGCACTTACCCACCAAACCACCCACCATCCCACCCACCAACCCACCCACTAACCCACCCACTAACCCACGCACCCACCCACCGACCAACCCACTCACCAACCCACGCACCCACCAACCCACCCACCAACCCACACACCCACCAACCCACCCACTAACCCACCCACTAACCCACGCACCCACCCACCAACCCACTCACCAACCCACGCACCCACCAACCCACCCACCAACCCACGCACCCACCAACCTATCCACCAACCCACGCACCCACCAACCCACCCACTAACCCACCCACTAACCCACGCACCCACCCACCCACCAACCCACTCACCAACCCACGCACCCACCAACCCACCCACCAACCCACGCACCCACACACCAACCCACCCACCAACCCACGCACTAACCCACACACCCACCAACCCACGCACCAACCCACCAACCCACCAACCCACCCACCAACCCACGCACTAGCCCACACACCCACCAACCCACGCACCAACCCACCAACCCACGCACCAACCCACACACCCACCAACCCACGCACCAACCCACACACCCACCAACCCACGCACCATCCCACACACTCACCAACCCACCAAACCACGCACCACCCCACCCACCATCCCACCCATTAACCCACCCACCAACCAACCCACCACCCTACCTAGTAACCCACCCACCATCGCACCCACCCACCAACCCACCCACTAACCCACCCACCAACCCACGCACCCACCACCCACCAATCCACCCACCGCCACGATTCACCCCCGCCACCACCAACCACAAATAAATTCAGGTGTAGCAAGTTGAGATATGTAGGATGGTGTATGTATGTTACTCGAGCAATGCAGCCCTGCACGCCTCTGGTTCTTAACTGTTAACAAGAATGTAGAATGTTAATAACTACGTGGGGTTTGCTGAAGCTTTTGTAACTTACGCGTCCGTGGTTAATCCGCGCTTTCGATGATTTACCTGCCAAAAAAAATCTGCCCATGTCTCGCAACATCCAGAAAGGGCATCTCGCACCCCCAGCGGGTCGCGTGCACCCCAGGTTGAGAACCACTGCACTACACTATACACTACACTATACATTACATACTACACTATACACCACGATACACTACACTATACACTACACTATACACTATACACCACGATACACTACACTATACACTACACTTTACACGACACTATACACTACACTATACACTACACTTTACACTACACTATACATACATTACACACTACACTAGTATACACTACACTATACACTACATTACACACTATGCACTACACTTTACACTACACTATACACTACATTGCACACTACACTACTATACACTACACTATACACTACATTACACACTATACACTACACTTTACACTACACTATGCACTACATTACATACTACACTATACACTACATTACACACTACACTATACACTACATTGCACACTACACACTACACTATACACTACACTATGCACTACATTACATACTATACTATACACTACATTGCACACTACACTACTATACACTACACTATACATTACATACTACACTATACACTACACTATACACTACACTTTACACTACACTTTACACTACACTTTACACTACACTTTACACTACACTACTATACACTACACTATACACTACATTACACACTATACACTACACTTTACACTACACTATGCACTACATTACATACTACACTATACACTACATTACACACTACACTATACACTACACTATACACTACACTATACACTACATTATACACTACACTTTACACTACACTACTATACACTACACTATACACTACACTATACACTACACTATACACTACACTTTACACTACACTACTATACACTACACTATACACTACACTTTACACTACACTACTAAACACTACACTATACACTACATTATACACTATACACTACACTTTACACTACACTATGCACTACATTACATACTACACTATACACTACATTACACACTACACTATACACTACACTATACATTACACTTTACACTACACTATACATTACATACTACACTATACACCACGATACACTACACTGTACACTACACTATACTGCTATACACTACACTTTACACGACACTATACACTACACTATACACTACACTTTACACTTTACACTACACTATACACTACATTACACACTACACTACTATACACTACACTATACACTACATTACACACTATACACTACACTTTACACTACACTATGCACTACATTACATACTACACTATACACTACATTACACACTACACTATACACTAAACTTTACACTACACTATACACCACACCATACACTACACTACTATACACTGAAATACAATAAACTACACTATACACTATACACTGCACTATAGACTACACTACTATACACTACATTACACACTACACTGCTATACACTAGACTATACACTATACACGCCACTTTACACTACCCTATACAATACACCATACACTACACTACTTTACACTACAATACACTACACTATACACTACATTACACACTACACTATATATTCAAATTTACACTACAATATACACCACACCATACACTACACTACTATACACTACACTTGACACTACACTACTATACAGTACACTAATATACACTACACAATACTTTACACTACAGTCAAATACACACCACTATACACTACACTTTACACTACACAATACACTACACTATACACTACACTATACACTACACTTTACACTACACTATACACTACATTACATACTACACTATACACTACACTTTACACTATACATGCCACTTTACACTACACTATACACTACATCATACACTACACTATACACTAAACTTTACACTACACTATACACCACACCATACACTACACTACTATACACTGCAATACAATACACTACACTATACACTACACTACGATACACTACACTAATATACACTACACAATACACTACTTTACACTACACTCCTATACACTACATTACACACTACAATATACACTACACTATACACGACACTACTATACACTACATTTCACACTACACTACTATACACGACACTAATATACACTACACAATAAACAACTTTACATTACACTCCTACACTGCTATACAATACACTTTACACTACAATATACTCGACACTATACACTACACTATATATTACATTAAACACTACACTATACACTACACTATACGCTACACTATACACGACACCATACACTACACTACTATACACTTCAATACACTACATTACACAATACACTATACACTACACCATACACTACACTACTATACACTACAATACACTACACTATACACTACATTACACACTACACGAAACACTACACTATACACTACACTATCATACACTACACTATACACTACAATACACAACACTATACACTACATTACACACTACACTATACACTACAATATACACTACATTACACACTACACCATACACTACACTACTATACACTGCAATACACTACACTATACACTCTATTACACACTACACTATACACTACACTTTACACGATACTATACACTATACTACTATACAATATAATGCACTACACGATACACTACATTACACTACACTATACACTACACCAGTGGTTCTTAGACTTTTTACTGCAGCCTTGCAAACCTTGGGTTTTCAAACGTTAACAAAAATGTAGAATGTTAATACCTACATCGGGTTTGATTAAACAAAGCAAGTTGTGACTTACTTTGTTTTGCGGTTGCGATGATTTAGCTTCCAAAAAAGAAATCTGCACATGCCTCGCAACCCCCAGACAGGGCATCTCCCACTCCCAGAGGGCAAAGTTCGCAACCGGGTACCCGATACCCGTACCCTATCCGATACCCGGCTACCCGTACCCGGCCAGGTACGGGTACGGGTACCCGTTTGCGACCCTGGTGCGGCCGGGTACGGGTAGGCCGTGAGTCACTGGTGAGTCACCGTTTGTCACTCATTTCCCAACGTCTTGACTCTTCTCACAATTCAAGTTCCTAGAATCAACCCACCCGCGCCTGCAACATGGCTTCATCCCAGAGGTCGCAATCGGGTACCCGTACCGTACCCGTACCCGGCCGGGTATCGGGTAGGGCGGCGACGCCGTTCCGTACACTGCTGCGGGGTCACGTGAGGCCCCTCTCGAGATGCTCACGCGGCTTCAGCGCCCGGCGCGGGACGACTCCAAATCCCTCGCTCGCCCCCCACGTGACCACGCACCGCTCGCCCCCCACGTGACCACGCACCACTCGCCCCCCACGTGACCACGCACCGCTCGCCCTCCACGTGACCACGCACCGCTCGCCCCCCACGTGACCACGCACCACTCGCCCCCCACGTGACCACGCACCGCTCGCCCCCCACGTGACCACGCACCGCTCGCCCCCCACGTGACCACGCACCACTCGCCCCCCACGTGACCACGCACCGCTCGCCCCCCACGTGACCACGCACCGCTCACCCCCACGTGACCACGCACCGCTCGCCCCCCACGTGACCACGCACCGCTCACCCCCCACGTGACCACGCACCGCTCGCCCTCCACGTGACCACGCACCGCTCGCCCCCCACGTGACCACGCACCACTCGCCCCCCACGTGACCACGCACCGCTCGCCCTCCACGTGACCACGCACCGCTCGCCCCCCACGTGACCACGCACCGCTCGCCCTCCACGTGACCACGCACCGCTCGCCCCCCACGTGACCACGCACCGCTCACCCCCACGTGACCACGCACCGCTCACCCCCCACGTGACCGCGCACCGCTCAAGCCCTTAAGCCGCAGCGCTAAGTCGCGACTGGATGGAGCGGCGCTTGTGAGCTAATCACCCCCAAAGAGAAGAAATAATCACCGTGACCACACACGCGCACGCACGCATGCAAAAGACAAAGATCCCCCGTGTAGCCTTGACAGACTGTTTGGGGAAAGTGCTGTTAGCGAGCACCTATGAAGGCCGGCACGGCACACGAGGGGTGGGTGGCCAGCACCACGCCCGGCCGCCTTTGTCTCCCCAGTGGCGATGTTTACACACCGCACCAGGTAACTCATTTGAGGCTGAGTCGACCTAGGGGAGGCCCAGGTACCGGTTCAGATCATCGTCACCGGTGTTGGCCGTGAGTGGGAATCGAACCAGGGTCGCCGGGTTCGTAGCGCAGCGTAGCGCTAACCGCTACACCACCGCTCCCCGCAACACACAGACACACACGCACAGTCACACAGACACACACACACAGACACCCAGACACACACGCACAGACAC
Source organism: Lethenteron reissneri (assembly GCF_015708825.2). Lineage (NCBI taxonomy): Eukaryota > Metazoa > Chordata > Hyperoartia > Petromyzontiformes > Petromyzontidae > Lethenteron > Lethenteron reissneri. The sequence goes on from NC_083834.1 coordinate 3,907,934, forward strand.
ACACGCACAGTCACACAGACACACACGCACAGACACACAGACACACACGCACAGACACACAGACACACACGCACAGTCACGCAGACACACACGCACAGACACACAGACACACACAGACACAACACACACAGTCACACACGCACAGTCACACAGTCACACAGACACACACGCACAGACGCATAGACACACACACAGACACCGGCGACGATCATCTCAATCATGATCCCCGGGACCTCCCCTAGGTCTACTCAGCCTCGAATGAGTACATGGCGCTGCGCGTATAGCATCGCCGCTGTGGGAGACAGCAGAAGGCGCGGCCGAGGCCCCCCTCGTGTGCCTTTGTACCGGCGGCCTTCGTAGGTGGCTGCTGCTGCTGCTGCTGCTTCTCGCGAACGGAACTTCTGCCCCCAACATTCGCTGCGCACATTCTTAGGTTTTTTCGGTAAAGTCACGTAGGTAAAAAATTTAAATTAATAAAAGTAAAATAAAAATAAAATAAAATTCACGACGTTTCGGAGGCAACACAAGCTTCCGTGCTGTGACGGTTCCACCTGAAGACGGAAGCTTGTGTTGCCTCCGAAACGTCGTGATTTTTATTTTATTTTTATTTAACTTTTATTAATTAAATTTTTTTACCTACGTGACTTTACCGAAAAAAACCTAAGAATATGAATCATTGCAGTCACGAAAGCTTCAAATCTAGAATTTGCTGCGCAGGCTACAAGGGATACCTTTGTGTCCCAGCGCCCGGCTGAGAGAGCGAGTGAGCACAGGCACCCACGGTTCTTAACGCTCTCGACAAATCCCCCACGACGCTCAGAAGACGAAGCCACACGGAATGCAAAATTCCCTCTCCTTAATCCTCGCGGAGCGCGCGACCTCGCTAAACGAGACGGAACGGAACGAAGCTGGGTCGCCTTTAGCTCCACAAAGTTTCGTTAACCCTCGTACCCCCCCTCCTCCCCCAGGCCCGGACACGGGCACACGGGAGGCACAGAGGACGACAGGAGCGCGCGCGTGGAACTCGTCCGTCTCGTCGACCGGGAGGCACCGCTCCGAGTTTAGCGACAGACAACAGGTTGAGCTCTTCCCTGGGGCAGTCGACATCACTCACTGGGTCCGCCACGTCGCCTTGCAATCGCGTTTGAATTCACCCGCACGCTCCCACGCTCACTCTCTCGCTTGCCCGCTCGCTCGCTCGCCCACTCACTCGCTGGCTTCACCCGCTCACTCGCCCACTCACTCGCCCACTCACTCACCCGCTCACTCGCCCGCTCACTCGCTCGCTCACTCGCCCACTCACTCGCTGGCTTCACCCGCTCACTCGCCCGCTCACTCGCCCGCTCGCTCGCTCACTCACTCAACCCCACCCACGCACCGACTTTTCCAACTCACTCGCTCACTCAATCGCCCGCTCACTCACTTCAGCCACTCACTTGTCCACTCAGTCATCCGCTCACTTAAGACTCACTAGCTAACTAACTCGCTCGCCCACTTATTCGCCCAACCAGTCACCCACCCACCCACTCACATGCCAACGAATTTCCACTCGCTCGCTTTGTTTTAAATTACCGTTGTCTTTGTGTGCGATGCTCCAATTAATATTCCACAGCTTTGTGCTCCGATTTCTCTTGGCTCTGTTGCTCCACTCGAGTCGACTGCCTCCATCACGTTGGGTGATCCAGGAGGGTCGCGATGGCTAGGAGATGTTAACTACCTCGCCTGATATACAGGAGGTCGTGGGTTCCATCCCGACCCTGACGCCTACTGCTGTATATTTGGAGTTTGCGTGTCTCTCTCTATCTCATCATCACGGTGGCTAGGAGATGTTAACTACCTCGCCTGGTATACAGGAGGTCGTGGGTTCCATCCCGACCCTGACACCTGCTGCTGTATATTTGGAGTTTGCGTGTCTTTCTCTCTCTCATCATCATCACGGTGGCTAGGAGATGTTAACTACCTCGCCTGGTATACAGGAGGTCGTGGGTTCCATCCCGACCCTGACACCTGCTGCTGTATATTTGGAGTTTGCGTCTCTCTCTCTCTCATTATCATCATCACGGTGGCTAGGAGATGTTAACTACCTCGCCTGGTGCACAGGAGGTCGTGGGTTCCATCCCGAGCCTGACGCCTGCTGTATATTTGGAGTTTGCGTGTCTCTCTCTCTCATTATCATCATCACGGTGGCTAGGAGATGTTAACTACCTCGCCTGGTATACAGGAGGTCGTGGGTTCCATCCCGACCCTGACACCTGCTGCTGTATATTTGGAGTTTGCGTCTCTCTCTCTCTCATTATCATCATCACGGTGGCTAGGAGATGTTAACTACCTCGCCTGGTGCACAGGAGGTCGTGGGTTCCATCCCGAGCCTGACGCCTGCTGTATATTTGGAGTTTGCGTGTCTCTCTCTCTCTCATCATCATCACGGTGGCTAGGAGATGTTAACTACCTCGCCTGGTATACAGGAGGTCGTAGGTTCGATCCCGACCCTGACGCCTGCTGTTGTATATTTGGAGTTTGCGTGTCTCTCTCTCATCATCATCATCACCACGGTGGCTAGGAGATGTTAACTACCTCGCCTGGTATACAGGAGGTCGTGGGTTCGATCCCGACCCTGACGTCTGCTGCTGTATATTTGGAGTTTTCGTGTCTCTCTCTCCCCGTGTTCGCGTGGATTTTTCTCCGGGTCCTCCGGTTTCCCCCCCCCCCCCCTCCACGTGCAGAATCAACTTCGCGAGGTTCAGAGTTACTTGGATGCTGCTATCAATTTTCACGCGACAATGATGATAATGATGGTGGTGGTGGTGGTGGTAAGCCACCACTTCGGTTGAGCGATCATTTGCTAAAGCCAGGAGGTCGCGTCTGACAAAAAATGATCGCAACGTCGCAGCTCAAAGGGGCCCTTAAGCCGAGTAAAATAAAATCAAGTTTCGACTTAAAACTTTCGTGAGTGCAGGAATTCATATTCTATGGTTCTTTCGGTAAAGTGACGTAGATAGAAAAAATAACATTAAAATAATAAAAATAATAAAAATAAAGTGAGCAAAAATATCACGACCTTTCGATCACAAGACAAGCGGTCGACCGCTTGTTCAACTTTATTTCTATTATTTTATTGTAATTTTTTCTCGCTACGTGACTTTACCGAAAGGACCATGGGATATGAAATGAAGTGTAGTTTCAGTGGAGGTCACTCGGCCTTGCGAATGAGAATCCTCCTACATCGTGTCCTCTCGATCGCGTCGCACTCTGACCGCACAGAATCAACCCTCGAGCAAGTCCCATCGGTTCAGGCTTCAAGAACATTCTCCGTAATGATCAGAACGATAATACAACTATATTCTTGGTTCTTTCGGTAAAGTCACGTAGAAGGAAAATAATAAAATAAGAAAAATATAAAACAATAAAAATTATATATTTATATTATTTTGTTATTTCCCTTCTACGTGACTTTACCGAAAGAACCAAGAATATGAATCCCTGCAGTCACGAAAGCTTTAAATCGATAATAAAACTTTCATGTTATTAAAAAAAACTTTCATTTTACTTGTTGATGTGGAAGGGCCAAATCCCATGAAGGCGACTGGCTACGCACATCGCGAAAGAACAACAGACAAACAACAACAACAAACAACAAATAACATAAACAACAACTACACACAACAACCAACGGCAAACAACAAAAAACAATCATCAACAAAACAAACAGGAAACGAACTCAAACAAGATAACAACGAAAAACGACCCGTCAAGGAGCTATAAACCATCACGTCAACTCCGACCATCATCTTGGCAGCAGCAGCAGTGGCATCAGCTGCTGCTGCTGCTGCTGCTGGCTAAACCGTCGAACAACTGCGGCGGTGCTGGTCACTGCGTCGTTGCGCGACCGTCTGGAACGCTCTCTTCCTTACCCGGTGTTAGGAACCTACCGGGAGCTGTGGTGTACTTTTAAATCGTCGTCGTCGTCCAGATTGACGAACTCGTTTCTTTAGAAGTGCTCGCTGTTGTTGTTGTTGTGGTGTTTAGTTTGTTGTGCTCTCCCCCGCTTGCACCTCTGTTTAGCGCGGCTGGCGATGTACGGCGCGAAAGAAGTTCGACGGAAAAAATAGACGCGTACGAGAAATAGTTGTTGCTGGCAGTGGTGGTGGTGTTTTTACGGGGGATCTTTGTCTGTATCTGTGGTGGTGGTGGTGGCTATATGGGGGATCTTTGTCTTTATCTGTGGTGGTGGTGGTGATGGCTATATGGAGGATCTTTGTCTTTATCTGTGGTGTTGGTGGTGGTGGCTATATGGGGGATCTTTGTCTTTATCTGTGGTGTTGGTGGTGGTGGCTATATGGGGGATCTGTGTCTTTATCCGTGGTGGTGGTGGTGGTGTCTTTACGGGGGATCTTTGTCTTTATCTGTGGTGGTGGCTATATGGCGGATCTTTGTCTTTAGCTTTGGTGGTGGTGGCTATATGGGGGATCTTTGTCTTTAGCTTTGGTGGTGGTGGTAGTTTTCCAATCGACCAACCCAAGATGTTCGATCACTCGCCTTCACCCAGCGCCATCCGTCACATCGAACAAACCGTGACAGAACCCAAAAACTAAACAACAACAACAACAGCAACAACAGCAACAGCAGCAGGCACACGGCTAACATATCACGGCCGCTCTCCATCTTCCTCCAGACGCTGCGAAGGGTCCGAATCGCTCGCGAGGAGCCCGCGGCGAGACAGCCGAGACGGACACGTGGCCTTGAAGAGCCTCGGGGAGACGGATCTCGCGAGTCGCAAGACGGACGGCGGCATCCGCGGTGAGGCGAGCGGGGAGCTGAGAATGCGGGCGATGCCACCACCGTTACCATCGCCACAACCAGAACCACCACCACAGCCACCACCACCACCACCGCCACCACCGGCACTGGCACCACCACCGCCACAGCCACCGCCATCGCCACCGCCACCACCACCCCCACCCTCACCACCACCACCACCGCCACCATCGCCACCGCAACCACCACCACCACCATCGCCACCGCCGCTGCCACCGCCACCACCGCCACCACCACCGCCACCACCACCCTCACCACCACTGCAACCACCACCGCAACCACCACCACCCTCACCACCACCACCATCACCACCACCGCCGCCACCACCACCGCCACTACCACCCTCACCACCACGACCACCGCAACCACCACCACCACCTCCTGCTCTCCCTACAAGAGGGCAAAACAAAGACAGTGATTCGTGGGAGTTGTTTTATGTTTTGGGGGCCCCCAACACAGTGGTGGTGGTGGTTAAATGGTAGTGGTGGATAAATGGTGGTGGTGGATAAATGGTAGTGGTGGTGGTGGTGGTGGATAAATGGTGGTGATGGTGGTGGTTAAATGGTGGTCGTGGTTAAATGGTGGTGGTGGTGGATAAATGGTGGTTGGTGGTGGATAAATGGTGGTGGTGGTTAAATGGTGGTGGTGGTGGTGGTGGATAAATTATGGTGGTGGTTAAATACAAACATTATAGTATCGTCTATAGGAGGTTTTCTTATTATTGCGTTAGATTCCCTGCACCGGCTTACCAGCCTCACACAAAACGCCAGTTTGAAATCCTCTCGTTAACCCAACAAAGCGGTGAAGGCGTCTTGCCCCAGCCAACATCCTTGACATGCCTGCAACCCACGTGTCACCCACAAGGGCCCCCCCCCCCCCCCTAAAATCTGGCGATGTTGATCTTCCCGCATGCGCAGGTCGATGCTTCGGTCTGTGGGTGACGCTCTACCGCGAGGCATCCGCAGATCTCTATGAGTCTGCGAACACTTTTTGTTCTTAAAGACGCGTCTTTGGAGCATCTTTGTACACGCGCTTTCACTTGTTAAACTTTCAGTTCATTGAGTCAATTGATTCTTGAAATGAAGTTGTAATATAATTGTGTCCCTGCTGAGTGTCTGCTGCTGCTGTGTCCTGTACAGCGCTTTGAAATCCTTGATCAAAAGAGCGAAATTATGAATGGAATTTTATTATCATTAACATTCTCTTTGGTTTATTCGGTAAAGTCACGTAGGTAAAAAAAATGAAAAAACTAAATTAAATCACGACGTTTCGGGCGCAACACAAGCGTCCTTCTTCAGGTGGGGACAACGTAGCGAAAGCACGAACGCTTAAGCGTTAATTTATTTGTTTAAATTTTTAATTAATGTTATATTTTTTACCTACGTGACTTTACCGAAAAATCCCAAAAAGTATGGATCCTTGCAGTCACGAAAACTTCAAATCTAGAATCATTAACATTGTTATTAAATATAAATTTCACATAATCGAGGCGGTTTTTTTTTCCTGGGTGAGATCGCGTAAATATATAAATGTGTCGTTAAACCCGCCACCACCCGACACAGCCACTGAGCAAAGTTTGTCACGTGAAACAAAACGTGCAAGGTGCAATGATTGCCTAGGAGGCCCTTGTGGTGGAGAACCACTGCCGGCCAACATTAACATCAGCTGCCCTGCCCACGCTGCTGACACGCTTGGGCTACATTAACATCAGCTGCCCCACCCATGCTGCTGACACACTTGGGCTACATTAACAGCTGCCCTGCCCATGCTGCTGACACACTTGGGCTACATTAACATAAGCTGCCCCACCCATGCTGCTGACACACTTGGGCTACATTAACATCAGCTGCCCCTCCCATGCTGCTGACACACTTGGGCCACATTAACATCAGCTGCCCCTCCCACGCTGCTGACACACGTGGGCTACATTAACATCAGCTGCCCCGCTCATGCTGCTGACACACTTGGGCTACATTAACATCAGCTGCCCCGCTCATGCTGCTGACACACTTGGGCTACATTAACATCATCTGCCCCACCCACGCTGCTGACACACGTGGGCTACATTAACATCAGCTGCCCCGCTCATGCTGCTGACACACTTGGGCTACATTAACATCATCTGCCCCACCCACGCTGCTGACACACGTGGGCTACATTAACATCAGCTGCCCCGCTCATGCTGCTGACACACTTGGGCTACATTAACATCATCTGCCCCACCCACGCTGCTGACACACGTGGGCTACATTAACATCAGCTGCCCCGCTCATGCTGCTGACACACTTGGGCCACATTAACATCAGCTGCCCTGCCACGCTGCTGACACACGTGGGCTACATCAACATCAGCTGCCCCTCCCATGCTGCTGACACACTTGGGCTACATTAACATCAGCTGCCCCGCTCACGCTGCTGACACACGTGGGCTACATCAACATCAGCTGCCCCTCCCATGCTGCTGACACACTTGGGCTACATTAACATCAGCTGCCCCGCTCACGCTGCTGACACACTTGGGCTACATTAACATCAGCTGCCCCTCCCATGCTGCTGACACACTTGTGCTACATTACATCAGCTGCCCTCTGCCATGCTGCTGACAACACTTGGGCTACATTAACATCAGCTGCCCCTGCCATGCTGCTGACACACTTGGGCTACATTAACTCAGCTGCCCCTGCCCATGCTGCTGACACACGTGGGCTACATTAACATCAGCTGCCCCTGCCCATGCTGCTGACACACTTGGGCTACATTAACATCAGCTGCCCCTGCCCATGCTGCTGACACACTTGGGCTACATTAACATCAGCTGCCCCTGCCCATGCTGCTGACACACGTGGGGCTACATTAACATCAGCTGCCCCTGCCCATGCTGCTGACACACGTGGGCTACATTAACATCAGCTGCCCCTCCCACGCTGCTGACACACTTGGGCTACATTAACATCAGCTGCCCCTCCCATGCTGCTGACACACGTGGGCTACATTAACATCAGCTGCCCCTGCCCATGCTGCTGACACACTTGGGCTACATTAACATCAGCTGCCCCTGCCCATGCTGCTGACACACGTGGGCTACATTAACATCAGCTGCCCCGCCCATGCTGCTGACACACTTGGGCTACATTAACATCAGCTGCCCCTGCCCATGCTGCTGACACACATGGGCAACATTAACATCAGCTGCCCTGCCCATGCTGCTGACACACTTGGGCTACATTAACATCAGCTGCCCTGCCCATGCCGCTGACACACGTGGGCTACATTAACATCAGCTGCCCCGCTCATGCTGTTGACACACGTGGGCGATTTAACACGTGTGAGGCTTTCGCAACCAATATTATTCATAATCAACGTTTTTGGGATTTAGATCGCGTTGTTTATAAATGTGTCGTAACCCTCCACCACCCGACACGGCCAATCAGCAAAAAAGTGTCACGTTGACAAAAGACAAATAGTTCACTGCTTTAGCCCACCGGTGTGTTGAAGCGTGAAACCACAACGTTTACATTTTTTGAGTAGTACGACGTTTCGCTGGTAATTGCATCCAGCATCATCGGGCAATTTGCCAGAATGGCGTGACACTTTTTTACTGATTGGCCGTGTCGGGTGGTGGAGGGATACGACACATTTAAAAATAACGCGATCTAAACCCAAAAACGTTGATTATGAACACTTGGGCGACATTAACATCAGCTGCCCCACCCATGCTGCTGACACACGTGGGCCACATTAACATCAGCTGCCCCACCCATGCTGCTGACACACGTGGGCCACATTAACATCAGCTGCCCCGCCCATGATTCTGACACACGTGGGCCACATTAACATCAGCTGCCCCGCCCATGCTGCTGACACACGTGGGCCACATTAACATCAGCTGCCCCTCCCATGCTGCTGACACACGTGGGCCACATTAACATCAGCTGCCCCGCTCATGATGCTGACACACTTGGGCTACATCAACATCAGCTGCCCCTCCCATGCTGCTGACACACGTGGGCGACATTAACATCAGCTGCCCCACCCATGATTCTGACACACGTGGGCTACGCCCATCTCTAAACCTTTATAAACAGTTTGCCTTTAGAGGCTAACCCCCCACCCCTTTTTTCCTGATGATGACTACTTGCGTTGCGATCGAAACGTCGTGGTTTTTGTTTTCATTTTATTTATATTATTCTTTAATTTGTATTCACTTTCTTTTTTATTATTATTAAATCCTTTATATTAAGTTCACTTGCTTGCTTGCGCGCTTACGACCGTGCAAATATTTCGGTCGTTTTTTAACCCACTTCCCGTGATCCAATCGAGCTGACATTTTGCACACAGACTCGTTGTGCGTGACAATTTATTTTCGTGGAAAATTTTTTTCAAAATTTTCCACTTTTTAGGAAAAAAAATGCATATTTAATTTAAAATACCAATGTGATAAAAATGAAACTCTTACTCAAGAAAAACAGAAATGAATAATAAAATAAAACCGACGCCACGCATATAAAGGATTTATAGTGAAAAACTTTGCTTTTACGAGTTAATTTTTTTTTCTATCTACGTGACTTTACCGAAAGAACCAACGAATATGAATTCCTGCAGTCACGAAAGTTTTAAGTCGAAATTGATCGGAGCGTGTTTTTGTTTGCATGTTCACCACGAGTACGTGTGGTTAACACAGGCGACATGACTCCTTGCAAAAGGATTCTGTTTTGTGTTTGAACCTATTGTTATTGTTACAATAAAACAGAATGTGTTAAAAATTCATTTTTTCAAGGCATCGTCAAGTCTGCATTCATAGATACCGCATCAGATGTCACGAGCCATCACTCCATCTTAACGATGACCAAAACCACCACCGCCGCCGCCTCCGCCGTGATGCTCTCTGTGCGGCTCTCCTCCGGCAGAGGAGGCGTCGCGGCCGCGGAAAAGAAAACCGACGGTCGGAGAAGGATGCAGCGGCGCTCCTCCTACTGCTGCCTGCGGTGGTCGGGGTGGTGGTCGTGGTGGTGCGTCACGCTCACCGCTCTGCTGTCCCACTCGCCCCACGTGCCTCCCGTCAGCTGCGGTGAGGCAACGGAGCGGGCAGCCACACTGCGTCCGGACAGACAATTGAGCGGATGATAAATACTCTTTAGGTTTTCTTCGGGAAAATCACGTGGGTAAAAATAAAAAAACATAAAAATAAAAAAAATACAAATAAATTATAAAAATAAATAACTAAATGGTAGAAATAATGGATTTCTTATTTTATTTATATTATAATTTCTAACAGTAACTAATGTACTTTTATCATTTATTTATGTATTTCCCTACGTGACTTTACCGAAAAAACCCTAAGAGTATGAATCCTTGCAATCAGGAAAGCTTCAAATCTAGAATGGATGATACATCTTAAGCGATATCTTTAATCTGCTGCTATGAATCTGTACGAAATTACAACTACCTCGCCGGCTATGCAGGAGGTTCGTGGGTTCGATCGGGACCATTGGCTGACACCTGCTGTACAGGATGCTTTCTGACCAACACCACCTGGCCGGTGAATTAAGACATGTACATCGGGCCCTCAGGATGAACGGATACTCTGATCGCACTATCCGCCAAGCTGTTTCTCCCACCATACAGAAACAGCCACATGAAACTCCGACCAAAACTATCACGTTGCCATACATAGCAGGCGTGACTAAAAAGATCTCCAAAATTCTAAACAAACATAAGATCCAAGTCCGATTCAGTACAGTGCATAAAATCCGTGATTTGATTCCATCTGTGAAGGATGTCGTTCCTGACTTACAGTATCCTGGAGTCTACAAATTGAGTTGCATTTGTGGTGATTGCTACATTGGAGAAACGAAACGTCATGTTTCTGATCGTGTCCGCGAGCACAAGTCAGATCTGAAACACGGCAGAACTGATTCTTCGGCCGTTGCCGATCATTGCTACAACTCGGTGGGCTCTCATGAAATTGTATTTTCCGAGACCAAGGTTCTCTGCAAACCTCCTGGCTCCCATCAAATGTTTGTACACGAAGCCATACAAATATACAAACACAGACATAATTTCAACCGTGATGACGGTTACAAACTGAGTAATCATTGGAAAGATGTGATTAACCATGCAAAAAAGATTTAACTACACTTGTTTGCCAATCTTATTTGACAGACAACCATCACAGTTTTACCATGCCTAGTGGTGGTCTCCCTGTTACAGGTTGAGTCACAAACCGCACCTCTCCATAACAAAGGCTCAGCCTTTGTTATGCAGTCTATTCTTAGTCTTAAGCCTCACCTTACCATATTAATAAAAGTATGCGGCCCTTGCTCTACCACCTCCTCCAACCATTATATAAACGGAGTGGTGGCTTCTGCAATCTCTCATTTACTTGATACAGCTGTCGTGGCTGTGACGGTACCACCTGAAGACGGAAGCTTGTGTTGCCTCCGAAACGTCGTGATTTTTATTTTATTTTACTTTTTGGTGTTTTTTTACCTACGTGACTTTACCGAAAAAAACCTAAGAATATGAATCATTGCAGTCACGAAAGCTTCAAATCTAGAATCTTCAAAATAATGTTAACACTTACATGGGTCTATCGTTTTTAATTTAAAAGAACGGATAATACACGATAACAAATGTATGTTAATAGCTTCAAGAAGTCAAAGCGTCTCCACTTTCATCTTCTTGGTTCTTTCGGTAAAGTCACGTAGAAGGGAAATAATAAAATAATAAAAATAAAACATAATAAAATACGGAAAAACAGCGCTGTCTTTCCGACAGACCTGTTCTTCACCCGAGGACGGCTGCTTGCGTTGTGGCCGAAACGTCGTGAGAATTGTATTTTATTATGTTTTATTTTTATTATTTTATTATTTCCCTTCTACGTGACTTTACCGAAAGAACTAAGAAGATGAATCCCTGCAGTCACGAAAGCTTTAAATTGAAATTTAGTATCCACTTTGTTCGCAATCGTTGTCAACGCGTGCCTCGAATCTTCTCCAGGTGGTCTCCAGAGCCCGGAGGGCGACGCTTTTCTGGTGGTGTCGTTGGAAATTCTCTGAAGTGTTCAAAAGTTTTCCCTTCCAGATTTAGAATCAACAGCGTGCGTTTAAAAGTGTTTAGCTGCAATAACATTTCCACGCGATAATGATGAGCCCACTTCGCCGAGCTGTCATTTGTAACAACAAGGTCGCTTCTGAAAATGTGATATATATCGTTCAGCGGGCCTTACCTGGTAAAATAAATAATGAATAAAAAATACACAAGCGAAGCAAGGGTTAGTTACGCGAGATAGATGTGCAATCGATGTCTCCATACATCTGCGTCTCTCCAAGTAAAATATAAAAGTGTCGTTTTTTTTACTGACTTACGCAACGATTCCGGCCTTACTGCCTTCTGGCAAGCGCATAACTTCAGCTGTGAACATTCAGTACAAGCAAACTCATATCCGTCCAAACAACAACAACCGCCATTCGCCACTAAGTGGCGGTGACGTCACCACGACGCTTGTGCCAGGCCATGTGCACCTTGAGGCCACGTGAAGTGTCGAACGCCCGCTGGTAGGAGGTCACGGGGCAGACCCAGGTGCCACGGGTCGACTGACCGAGATGACCGAGATGACTGGCTGATGCACCACCTGTGCCCCCTACTGTACCAAACATAAACCGTCCAAACACGCACACACATACACCCACTCACCCACCCACTCACCCATGCCATGACCTGGGCATACGGGCTACGTGGGCCAGCCAATGCAGCCTCGCCTGTCGGAGAATATCATTATTAATGGGACCGTGTCACACACACACACAAACACTCTCTCACCCACTCATCATTCACTCACCCATTCACTCACCCACCCACTAAAGCCACTCACCCATGGCATGGCTGGGCATGCGGGCTACGTGACCCAGCCAACGCAGCCTCGCCTGCTGGTAGAGATCATTAATCGGACCGTGTCACACACACAGACACCCGATAAACCACCCACTCATCATTCACTCACCCACCCACTAAAGCCACTCACCCATGGCATGGCTGGGCATGCGGGCTACGTGACCCAGCCAACGCAGCCTCGCCTGCCGGTAGAGATCATTAATCGGGCTGTGTAACACGCACACACCCACTCACTCACCCACCCACTTACTCACCCATGTTGTGGATGGACATGCAGACTACACGACCCAGCCAACGCAGCCTCGCCTGCCGGAGAGGCTCATTAATGGGACCATGTGATACACACACACACACTCACCCACCCACCCACTCACTCACCCACCCACTCACTCACCCAACCCACTCACCCATTCACTCACTCACCCGCTCACCCGTGCCATGGGCTGGGCATGCAGGCTACGTGACCCAGCCAATGCAGCCTCGCCTGCCGGAGAGGCTCATTAATGATACACACACATACTCACCCACCCACCTATTCACTCATCCACTCACTCACCCAACCCACTCACCCATTCACTCACTCACCCGCTCACCCGTGCCATGAGCTGGGCATGCAGGCTACGTGACCCAGCCAACGCAGCCTCGCCTGCCGGAGAGGCTCATTAATGATACACACACATACTCACCCACCCACCTATTCACTCACCCACACACTCACCCAACCCACTCACCCATTCACTCACTCACCCGCTCACCCGTCTCATGGGCTGGGCATTTAGGCTACGTGACCCAGCCAATGCAGCCTCGCCTGCCGGAGAGGCTCATTAATGATACAAAGATACAAAGATCCCCCGTATAGCCTGAACAGACTGTAGGGGCAAGTGCTGTTAGCGAGCACCTATGAAGGCCGGAACGGTACACGAGGGGGTGGGTGGCCAGCACCACGCCCGACCGCCTTTGTCTCCCTAGTGGCGATGTTTACACACCGCACCAGGTACTCATTTAAGGCTGAGTCGACCTAGGGGAGGCCCAGGACCTGTTCAGATAATCGTCACTGGTGTTAGCCGTGAGCGGGAATCGAACCCGGGTCGCCAGGTTCATAGCGCAGCGCGCTAACCGCTACACCACCACATACTCACCCACCCACCTATTCACTCACCCACCCACTCACCCAACCCACTCACCCATTCACTCACTCACCCGCTCACCCGTGCCATGGGCTGGGCATGCAGGCTACGTAACCCAGCCAATGCAGCCTCGGCTGCCGGAGGAGCTGATTGGGTCGACTGTGACCAGAACTTTCAAGGATCTGAGAGCTCCTCGCACGATCGAGTCTGCGTCAAACCCAGGACCAGGGCTTAATTTGTGTGCACCAAATACGGAAAAAGGATCTAAACAAAACTATAAATTAAACTATTTTTTGTATTTTACCAGGTAAGGCCCACTGAGCTATACAGCTCTTTTTTAGAAGCGACCTGGTTATCACATATGATAACTCAACCAAGGGGCTTACCATCGTGTTGAAATTTATTGCAGCCACTTACAGTCCTCGAAACGCGCGATGTTAATTCTAAATGTGGAGGGGACCCAGAGAAAAATCAACGCGACCACGGGGAGAGAGAGAGACGCAAACTCCAAATATACAGCAGATATCGGAATTGAATCCACGACCTCCTGTATACCAGGCGAGGTAGTTAACATCTCCTAGCAACCGTGATGATGATGAGAGAGAGAGAGACGCAAACTCCAAATATACAGCAGCAGGCGTCAGGGTCGGGATCGAACCCACGACCTCCCGCATACCAGGCGAGGTAGTTAACATCTCCTAGCCACCGTGATTATGATGAGAGAGAGGCACGCAAACTCCAAATATTCAGCAGATGTCGGGATTGAATTCACGACCTCCTGTACACCAGGCGAGGTAGTTAACATCTCCTAGCCACCGTGATGATGATGAGAGAGAGGCACGCAAACTCCAAATATTCAGCAGATATCAGGATTGAATCCACGACCTCTTGTATACCAGGCGAGGTAGTTAACATCTCATCTTACCGTGTGTATCTCCCCCCCCACCCACCACATCGACATCAAATGAGATCAAAGCGGCTGCAGTGTTGATGGACGACTGCCGGGAGAGAAGCGTCGCGTTCGCGAGTCGAGGGAGAGAGAGAGAAGGAGTTGGGGGGGGGGCTGCAGTTTGTGAGGCTTAAAGTCCTGGGGGGCTCGAGAAGGGGGGGAGGGTTGGTCGAGGCATTTGGATAATTTACAATGAGGGCCCAGGGGGCGGGGGGCGGGGGGGAGGTGAATCGATCCGCGCAAGACGGAGTGTGGCAACTCAAGGATGAATTCAATCACTCTCGCTGGACAAACAACGACGACAAAATAGCGCACACCGACAGCACGAAGAGGTGAAATCGAGCGTCAGCAACAACAGCAACAACAACAACAGGAAAACACCACCACCGAAACAACAGCGGCAGCAGTCGCTAAGTGGCGGTGACGTCACCGGGGCGCCTGTGCCAGGCTAGGTGCACTTTGAGGCCGTCTCGGCGGCGAGGCGATGTCCGACGGTTTTCGCCGCACGCCTCGTCGGTGCAGCGGGTGGCCTCGGTGCCGGACTTGACATGTCACGAGTTGAAAGTGTCCCGGGGATTTGGGATGTTTTAAAGGGGGCAATTTTTGGAGCGTTTGACTTCACCTCGGTTTGCCGAGGAAGCCCCCCCCCCCACTCCCTTCCCCCCCCCCCCCACTTCCTTCCCCCCCCCACCCTTCTCCCCCCACCCTTCTGCCCCCACCCACAACCCCTCCCCCCCACTCCCCCCCCACCTCTCCCCCACACCCCTCTTCCTCCCAATACCCTTCCCCCCCACTTCTCTTCCCCCCAATCCCTTTCCCCCCTCACCCTCACCCCTGCCCCCCACCCCTCTTCCCCCCCACCCCTCCCTCCCCCCCACTCCCCCCCCACCCCTCCCTCCCCCACTCCCCCACTCCCCCCACCCCCGCGTGAGCTCCAAACGGCCCAGAAACCGCCTGAAGCCGAAGACGAGAAGCCACGGGCCCACTAGGGCCACGCGATTCGGCGCGACGATGTCCGACGTTTCGCTGCACGTGCACGCAGGAGCTTCTTCGGGCAAAAAAAAACGAATTCGCTTATCGCGAGATGAAGAAGCTGCGAGCTAACCCCCCCCCCCCTCCAACCTCCGGCCCCCACGGCCCAGGCACCGCTTTAAACCAAAGACGCGGTGGTGGCCACGTGAATCATCCACCTTGGTAGCAAGCGTCGCGTTTACGGAGTATCTAGCTACGATATGTGGACACGACGACGTGAAGCCGCTTCGTTGAGCTATCACTTGGGGCGCCACGGCGGCTAGATAGATGTTAACACCCTCGCCTGATGTACAGGAGGTCGTGGGTTCGATCCCGACCCTGACACCTGCTTCTGTATATTTTGAGTTTGCGCGTCTCTCTCTCTCTCTCATCATCATCACGGTGGCTAGGAGATGTTAACTACCTCGCCTGGTGTACAGGAGGTCGGGGTTTGATCCCGACCCTGACGCATGCTGCTGTATATTTGGAGTTTGCGTGTCTCTTTCTCTCTCATCATCATCACGGTGGCTAGGAGATGTTAACTACCTCGCCTGGTATATAGGAGGTCGTGGGTTTGATCCCGACCCTGACGCCTGCCTGCTGTATATTTTGAGTTTGCGTGTCTCTCTCTCTCATCATCATCACGGTGGCTAGGAGATGTTAACTACCTCGCCTGGTGTACAGGAGGTCGTGGGTTCGATCACGACCCTGACACCTGCTGCTGTATATTTTGAGTTTGCGTGTCTCTCTCTCTCATCATCATCACGGTGGCTAGGAGATGTTAACTACCTCGCCTGGTATGCAGGAGGTCGTGGGTACGATCCCGACCCTGACGCCTGCTACTGTGTATTTGGAGTTTGCATGTCTCTCTCTCTCTCATCATCATCACGGCGGCTAGGAGATGTTAACTACCTCGCCTGGTATACAGGAGGTCGTGGGTTCGATCCCAACCCTGACACCTGCTGCTGTATATTTTGAGTTTGCGTGTCTCTCTCTCTCATCATCATCACGGTGGCTAGGAGATGTTAACTACCTCGCCTGGTATGCAGGAGGTCGTGGGTACGATCCCGACCCTGACGCCTGCTACTGTGTATTTGGAGTTTGCATGTCTCTCTCTCTCTCATCATCATCACGGCGGCTAGGAGATGTTAACTACCTCGCCTGGTATACAGGAGGTCGTGGGTTCGATCCCAACCCTGACACCTGCTGCTGTATATTTTGAGTTTGCGTGTCTCTCTCTCTCATCATCATCACGGTGGCTAGGAGATGTTAACTACCTCGCCTGGTATGCAGGAGGTCGTGGGTACGATCCCGACCCTGACGCCTGCTACTGTGTATTTGGAGTTTGCATGTCTCTCTCTCTCTCATCATCATCACGGCGGCTAGGAGATGTTAACTACCTCGCCTGGTATACAGGAGGTCGTGGGTTCGATCCCGACCCTGACGCCTGCTGCTGTATATTTGGAGTTTTGCGGCGTCCCTCTCCGTGCGGCCGCGTGGGTTTTCTTTCTCCTCCAACATCTGTAAGCGACGCGTCTGTACGGAGTATCTGGCCGCTGTAAATTTCCACGCGACGACGATGACGACGACCGTGAGCCGCTTGGCCGAGCTATCATTTTGCGGGGGCCCCAGGTCGCTTCTGAAAAAGACCCCCAAAAAAGAGCTCCACACAGCAGCAGCACAGGCAGGTGGTGGTGGTGGTGGGCAGAGGTCGCAATCAGGTACCCGATACCCGTACCCTACCCGATACCCGGCTACCCGTACCCGGCCAGGTACGGTACCCGTTTGCGACCCTGGTGCGGCCGGGTACGGGTACGGGTAGGCCGTGAGTCACTGGTGAGTAACTGTTTGTCACTCATTTCCCAACGTCTTGTCTCTTCTCACAATTCAAGTTCCTAGAATCAACCCACCCGCGCCTGCAACATGGCTTCATCCCAGAGGTCGCAATCAGGTACCCGATACCCGTACCCTACCCGTACCCGGCCGGGTACGGGTAGGGTACGGGTACGGCCGGGTACGGGTACGGATAGACCGTGAGTCACTGGTGAGTAACCGTTTGTCACTCATTTCCCAACGTCTTGTCTCTTCTCACAATTCAAGTTCCTAGAATCAACCCACCCGCACCAGCAACATGGCTTCATCCCAGAGGTCGCAATCAGGTACCCGTACCCTACCCGTACCCGGCCGGGTATGAGTAGGGTACGGGTACGGCCGGGTACGAGTACCCGTTTGCGACCCTGGTGCGGCCGGGTACGGGTAAGGAATCAAACCCCGTTTGCGACCTCTGGTGGTGGGGCCTTAACGAAATTAAACAAATCTTCTGTTTCTTGTCCACCTGCGTTTGCCTGTCCCCCCCCTCCCGCACCCTGCAGCCAGCGTGCACGGCCGCACGGACCCCACGGTGTCGCCCGGACGGCCCCTGCTGGCGCCGTCCCACCCCGAGGGGGGTCTCCGGGGGTCCATGGCCCCGGCGGCGCAGAGACCCCCGAGGGAGCTGCTGCCCCCTCCGAGGCTTCCCTGGGTCTCGGGGACCGCCGCCAGTGCCCAGACGACGCAGGTAACGGGGGGGGGGGGGGGGAGTTTCGGACTGGCTGTCGCCTGGTGATGCTGGTTGTTAGTTGAACGCGCAGTAGGCTTTCGCGACCGATATCATACGTAATATAGCTTTTTTTTTGGGAGGGGTTAGATCGCGTAAATATAAATGTGTCTTCTTGGTTCTTTCGGTAAAGTCACGTAGAAGGGAAGTAATAAAATAATAAAAATAAAACATAATAAAATAATTCTCACGACGTTTCGGCCACAACGCAAGCAGACGGCTGCTTGCGTTATTTTCCTTCTACGTGACTTTACCGAAAAAACGAAGAAGATGAATCCCTGCAGTCACGAAAGCTTTAAATCGAAATATAAATGTGTTTCGGTAAACCCGCCACCACCCGACACAGCCAATTAGTAAGGTTTGTCACGTTAGCAGAACAAGCCATTTCGTTACTGCTGTACTCGTAACGAATCGGCACGTTCTGTTTACGTGTTCTGGATTTCGGATGATTAACCCATCCTCCGGACGCACGTACGTGACGCGACACGGCTGTCAGGGATTGGTTTGATGACGCAGCACCAACAATACGATGTTTCAACTTTTTCGAGGTCCATCGGTTTTGCGAGTGTCAAGACTTTACTTCTATTTAATAAACCCAGAGATAATGAAAGTGTTCAGGGATTTTCCAGAACTCTTTCCAAAAGCGGGAACACGTCCCCAGCAAGTAACTACGGAGGGCATCTTTCGCAACATTTTGAAAGAAATACTTTCGTAAACACCGTAATAATCCAGAAAGCGTCGCGTTCCATGAATGCAGGACACAAATGTGTAAAACATAAAGTCACGAAATATACATTTCGACCCTGGGAATAATAATGGTTGTAAAACATTGCTGCGTATCTTCATCGTCATCATCGTCGTCATCATCGTCGTCATCATCGTCATCATCGTCGTCATCGTCAACATCGTCGTCATCGTCGTCATCATCATCGTCATCATCTTTGTCATCACGCGATCCATGGGGCAGCGAGCCGGTTGGTGTCACACTGCACATTTCGTCATTTGTCAGGAGACCTCCCAAGTACTCCATACAAATTCCTTCACATTCACAATCTTGCTGCTTACCATTAGCGCAGTTGATCATCGATTATCCGGCTTCCGACGTTATCCGGTGGTCCCGGTGCCGGGCCGATCCGGCAAAACCAAAGGCTGTAACCCAGTCCGGCGATCGGCACCATGTGGCGTGAAAAATACAAGTAGCTACGCTCGATTTCAGTGTCAAATATTATATATACCGTACATTATCTATATATATAAAATCGTTCATGTCTGTCTGTCTGTGTGTGTGTGTGTGGACTTTGGCCCATACGCACTTTCATTGGACGGCGGTTGCCCCTGGCAACGGCTAGCCACGCCTTCGCCGCTTTCATTGGACCTGGCAACGGCTAGCCACGCCTTCGCCAAGGGCTGCAGTTTCATTGGACGGCGGTTGCCCCTGCCAACGGCTAGCCACGCCTTCGCCACTTTCATAAGCTCCGTATTTAATTAAATAATAGCCATTACACAGTATTGTTGGAGCGCTAGGGGGGGGGGGGGGGGGGGGGAAGGAACGCCACCCGTACCCTGCCTTTTCCAAGCCGACAATTTTAGGCGAGGCCGCAGGCTTTGCACGCTACTAGGCCTCGACACCCACCACGCCACTCTGAGGTAAATTCATCAAAGTTTTTCCTACTCTTCACTACACCCCCACCACAATGTGTGCTATTCATATTACTTTTAAACCCAACGCGCCAACAATCGATTACTTTAATGTTCACTGTACAAATACTCATTAAGCTGGGTGAGCGTACTGCCAGTCTATCATGTACACTGTAGCCTGCTTATTAAGCTCGGTGAGCGTACTGCCACTCTATCATGTACACTCTAGCCTGCTTATGAAGCTGAGTGCGTGTACTGGCAGTCTATAATGTGGACTCTTGCCTGGTTATTATAATCGATTCTTTATATGTTCTTTGTACAAACAGTCATTAAGCTGCTTGAGCGACCCCAGTTCGATTCCAACTCACGCCCACCACCGCTGACGATTATTTGAAACGGACCTGGCCATCCCCTAGGTCCACTCAGCCTCAAAAGCGTAACTGCTGTCGTGTGTGAACATCGTCACTGGGGAGACAAAGGCGGCGGGGCATCGTGGATCCAAGTCCCGGGCGAAGCCGGGTCATGTGTATGTGTGTTTGTGTTTATGTGTATGTCTGTGTGTCTCTATGTATGTGTGTATGTATGTGTATGTATGTGTTTGTGTGTATGTGTGTGTGTATGTATGTGGGTTTTTTTATGTCTTTATGTGTATGTCTGCGTGTCTCTATGTATGTGTGTATGTACGTGTGTGCATGTGTTTGTGTGTATGTATGTGTGTGTCTATGTATGTGTGTGTATGTGTTTCTGTGTATGTATGTGTGTGTATGTATGTGTGTTACGTGTCTGTCTGTGTGTCTGCATGTATGTGTGTGTGTATTGTGTATGTGTTTGTGTGCATGTATGTGTGTGTTTGTGTGTATGTGTATGTCTGTGTGTTTGTATGTGTGTGTATGTGTGTGTATGTGTTTGTGTGTATGTGTGTGTATGTATGTGTGTGTATGTGTTTGTATGTGTTTGTGTGTTTACGCTCGCATTACACAAATGTGTTGCTGGTCTAAGGCGTTCCTCGCACAGCATTGCCGCTTTATTATTTCAGTCGTTTACTGCCTTACGCACCCTGAAAGTCGTGTGTGTCTGCAGCAAGCGCGTGTATGTGTACCTATGGACGCGCGCGCGTGTGTTGTGTAGGGGGAACGGTAGTGTAGTGCTTAGCGTGCTGTCTGTGTCTGTGTGTGTGTCTGTGTGTGTGCGTGTGTGGTGTGTGGGGAGCGGTAGTGTAGTGCTTAGCGTGCTGTCTGTGTGTCTGTGTGTGTGTGTGTCTGTCTGTGTCTGTCTGTGTGTGTCTGCGTGTGTCTGTGTGTGTGTCTGTGTGTGTGTCTGTGCGTGTGTGGTGTGTGAGGAGTGGTGGGTGTAGTGCTTAACGCTACGCTGCGCTACCAACCCGGCGAACCGAGTTCGATTCCCGCTCACGGCCACCACCGGTGACGATTATTTGAACCTCCCCTAGGTCCACTCAGCCTCAAACGAGTAACTGGTGTTGCGTATTAACATCGGCACTGGGGAGACAAAGGCGGCCGGGCGTGGTGGATCCAAGTCCCGGGCGAAGCCGGGTCATGTGTATGTGTGTATGTGTTTATGTGTATGTCTGTATGCATGTGTGTATGTATGTGTGTGCATGTGTTTGTGTGTATGTATGTGTGTGTGTATGTATGTGGGTTTTTTTGTATGTCTTTATGTGTATGTCTGCGTGTCTGTATGTATGTGTGTATGTACGTGTGTGCATGTGCTTGGGTGTATGTATGTGTGTGTCTATGTATGTGTGTGTATGTGTTTCTGTGTATGTATGTGTGTGTATGTATGTGTGTTATGTGTCTGTCTGTGTGTCTGCATGTATGTGTGTGTGTATATTGTGTATGTGTTTGTATGAGTTTGTGTCTTTACGCTCGCATTACACAAATGTGTTGCAGGTCTAAGGCGTCCCTTGCGCAGCATTGCCGCTTTATTATTTCAGTCGTTTACTGCCGTACGCACCCTGAAAGTCGTGTGTGTCTGCAGCAAGCGCGTGTATGTGTACCTATGGACGCGCGCGCGTGTGTTGTGTAGGGGAAACGGTAGTGTAGTGCTTAGCGTGCTGCCTGTGTCTGTGTGTGTGTCTGTGTGTCTGTGTCTGTGTGTGTGTCTGTGTGTGTGTCTGTGTGTGTGCGTGTGTGTGTGGTGTGTGGGGAGCGGTAGTGTAGTGGTTAGCGTGCTGTCTGTGTGTGTGTCTCTGTCTGTGTGTGTCTGCGTGTGTCTGTGTGTGTGTCTGTGTGTGTGTCTGTGCGTGTGTGGTGTGTGAGGAGCGGTGGGTGTAGTGCTTAACGCTACGCTGCGCTACCAACCCGGCGAACCCAGTTCCATTCCCGCTCACGGCCACCACCGGTGACGATTATTTGAACCTCCCCTAGGTCGACTCTGCCTCAAACGAGTAACTGCTGTAGCGTATTAACATCGCCACTGGGGAGACAAAGGCGGCCGGCCGTGGTGGATACAAGTCCCGGGCGAAGCCGGGTAGTACAGCTAGTACACTACAAACATACAACTTAAATGATGAAATACTGCACGTGTGTACCTTTTTCATGACTAATAGCGAATAAGACACCTGTCAATGCCTTATCAGTGCCCTACCTTAATACAGACCAACTCAGACCGTAGTGGTCACCCCGTGCCCCTTATACATCTCAACGTTCATCCTACAAGGTCCCATCACAAGGGAGAAACACAAACAAATTGACAAAAATATGTCACTAAACAAAACTTATTTGATTGGCCTTTCACCCGTATTGAAACGGCTGCACGCAGTATGGACCCGAAAACTCAATTTCCCCGTAAAAGAATACGGGGTCAAACCGTATGGGGTTGACACGGCATGGAATAAAAACATAAAAAATTAACCCGTAAAAACAAAGTTTTTCACTATAAATCCTTTATATGCGTGGCGGCTAGAGTCCTCTCGTCCTCTGGCTTGTGATGGCTGCCACCTATGGGTCAGATGATTGCCTGCCACCATTAAGCAATTGGTAATTAAATATAATTTATTTTTTTCTAAAAAGTGTAACATTTAGGAAAAAAATTTTCACGAAAATTAATTGTCACGCACAACGAGTCTGTGTGAAAAATGTCAGCTCGATTGGATCACGGGAAGTGGGTTAAAAAACGACCGAAAGATTTGCACGGTCGTAAGCGCGCAAGCAAGCACGCAAGCAAGCGAACTTAATATAAAGGATTTTAAAAAGAAATCGCGACGAAGGTGGGATTCGAACCCACGCGTGCAGAGCACAATGGATTAGCAGTCCATCGCCTTAACCACTCGGCCACCTCGTCTCACGCACTCACACACGCAAGCACATACAACCAGAACCAGGATGAACACTTGCACGCACATACATACAAACAGACCCCCCCACACACACACAGTCATACCATTATTTTTTCCTAACAAGTGTAAAATGTTGGATGTTTTTTCTTCACGAAAATACATTGTCACGCACAACAAGTCTGTGTGCAAAATGTCAGCTCGATTGGATCACGGGAAGTGGGTTAAAAAAACGACCGAAAGATTTGCACGGTCGCAAGCAAGCAAGCAAGCGAACTTAATATAAAGGGTTTAAATATACACGGTGCGTTCCGGCGAGCGCTGCGTTCGCGTCAACCGGCGTTCGCTGGAGCACCGAAGCTGCCGCGTCAGTCTGGCGATCGTCAAACACGTAGTTGTTTTGAAACGTTCTCGTACGTACCGCGTAGTGCTACGTGGTACGTGCTACAAGAACGTACCACGTAGCACCTTCTAGTATTAGAGACGCGGATAATCCGGCTATGGCGGAGAGCGGCCACCGCCCTTGCGAGTGACGTCCACGGCATCCGCGACGTCCACCACCAGCGAAGCAAGAGGGGGGCTCGTGTTGTTCTCGGGCCAGAACAAGCCACGGTATTAACCAGGGTGGCCGCCGTCAAATCCCCGTGAACAAAACAGCGACAGCGGTGACAAAAGTGGTCGATTCAACGCCCGGTACGCTCACGACGCGGATGCGTATAATTTTAGGAATTTTTTTGTTAACCGTGGGCTTGCCGATACAGTGGGAGGGGGGCGGTGCTGTCGATTGACTCGTGCTACGACGTGAAGAACGAGGCCTTCGTATCTGCGACCCGGCTTTTGAGTTGGCCGGAAATGCGGATGCGTGGGCCGGACGACGCGCTGTCGCCACGGGGACCCCCTAGACGAGCCCTCATCGCTTCCGAGGGCTCCCTCGGAAGCGCGTGGACAAGGGGGGGACCGCGGTGAGCGGCGGTCATTTGGTTGCGCGCGGCTGCCCGACGGCGCTTTCGGTTGACCGACGGCGCTTTCGGTTGACCCGAACCGATCGTTCAGGATGCTGGACCCCCCCCACCCCCCCGGGCGTTGTTAGGGGGGGGGGCGGTAGGCGGGGGAGGGGGCTCTCTTGTCGGTCTGATGGGGCCTCGCACAATGAAGTAAGAAAGAAAAGTAGAAGAAGAATAAGAAAGTACCGAGAGAGTAAAAAAGCTAATCCACGTGAATTTCGCAAAAAAAATTCGTGACCCGAGGGCCATGGCTGAATGTGACCCAAACAACAACAACGACAACAACAACAGATTAATCCCGACTGTGAATGTTTAAACGCATTCATTATTGAAGTTGTCATGTTTTATGCAAAATAATATTTTCCTTTCACCTTCGCGAAGGCGAAACTTCCCCTCCGCCACCTCCACCGCCACCTCCACCACCTCCACCATCACCTCCACCGTCACCTCCACCTCCACCACCTCCACCTCCACCGCCACGCCCACCACCTCCACCGCCACCTCCGCCACTACCATGCTTCAAATCGCTTTA
Organism: Lethenteron reissneri; assembly: GCF_015708825.2. Taxonomy (NCBI): domain Eukaryota; kingdom Metazoa; phylum Chordata; class Hyperoartia; order Petromyzontiformes; family Petromyzontidae; genus Lethenteron; species Lethenteron reissneri. The sequence continues at coordinate 3,932,790 of NC_083834.1, forward strand.
AGCTATTGTCATTGCAGTACGTATTTAATGTGGCGCTGCACTCTGATGTTGTAGGAGAAAACATTTATTAAGAAGTCTATTTAATTAAGTAGAACGTCTTCTTGGTTCTTTCGGTAAAGTCACGTAGAAGGGAAGTAATAAAATAATAAAAATAAAACATAATAAAATTATTATTATTACTTCCCTTCTACGTGACTTTACCGAAAGAACCAAGAAGATGAATCCCTGCAGTCACGAAAGCTTTAAATCAAAATTTAAGTAGAACGTGTTGTCTATATTTATTCAAAGTTGCGCATTTTGATGTCACGTCACATTTCTCACCCCCCCCCCTCGTCACACATCGTCACAAATGTCTGACCCCCCACCCCCCCTAGGTGCGTGACGTCATTCATGGACGGCCCCTTAATGCTCCACTTGATGGTGGTGATTGGGAGGGCGATGGGGATTTAACACAACTACAATAGAGGGACTTTTCGCGGCGGGGGGGGGGGGGTTAGATCGTACGGTTCAATATAAATGCGGCCGTGAAATCCGCCACCACACCGACACAGCCGATGTAGTAAGGGTGTGTGTCACGTGACACAAAACGTGGCCAATTCGTGAGCACTTGAGCACACACACACCGGTGGTGTGTCAGAGAGTAAACCCCACCACCGACACTGACGATTCGAGTACCATTACACCTGCTGTAGCGGCACCAGTAGCAGCAGCAAGCAGCAGTAGTAGCAGCAGCAAGTAGCAGCAGTAAGCAGCAGAGGTGTGGACTCGAGTCATGTGACTTGGACTCGAGTCAGACTCGAGTCATGAATTTGATGACTTCAGACTCGACTTGGACTTGCATAACAATGACTTTGTCCCACCTGTGAGGTGTGGACTCGAGTCATGTGACTTGGACTCGAGTCAGACTCGAGTCATGAATTTGATGACTTCAGACTCGACTTGGACTTGCATAACAATGACTTTGTCCCACCTCTGGACTAAGCAGCAACAGTAGCATCAGCAAGTAAGCAGCAGCGGCAGCAGCAGCAAGCAGCAGCAGTAGCATCAGCAAGCAACAGCAAGCAGTAGGAGCAGCAATTCGCAGCAGCAAGCAACACCAGTAGCAAGTAGCAGTAGCAGCAGCAGCAAGTAGCAGCTGTAACAGGATCTAACGAACCCGCGAGAAAACGAATGATAAATTGTGTTCATGATCAAGGCCCATATATGGAGTAATTGAAGGTGACTTTAACCATTTTAGGAATACTCTAACGGGATTCGACTTGTTTTTAATGCTCAAAATGATCGATTAATCGGTAATTAACCGATTGATTCATGCTTGATCCATGCTCGAACACATAGGCACAGGTATTCAAAATATAATAGCCATGTTAAATTTCGATTTAAAGCTTTCGTGACTGCAGGGATTCATCTTCTTGGTTCTTTCAGTAAAGTCACGTAGAAGGGAAGTAATAAAATAATAAAAATAAAGCATAATAAAATAATCCTCACGACGTTTCGGCCACAACGCTCACGACGTTTCGGCCACAACGCTACTTGCGTTGTGGCCGAAACGTCGTGAGAATTATTTTATTATGTTTTATTTTTATTATTTTATTACTTCCCTTCTACGTGACTTTACCGAAAGAACCAAGAAGATCATAGCCATGCTTTATCCATGCTCTATTCATGCTCGAACACATAGGCACATGTATTAAAAATATCATAACTATGCTTGATTTACATTAACATAATTTATCATTCAATCTGTCGTGGATTCATATGTATCTTGTTACAGCGCACATGCCAAGAAAGAGACACCCCCCCCCCCCCCTCTCGGACAACGAAGAGAGAAAGAGAGAGAGATGATTGCAGCTCACAAAAGCTGTGAACAACACCTTTTGTGAGCTCTGTCCTTTCACTCCTCTCTCTCCCCTCAATTCTCTCTCTCCCCTCTCTCCTATCTCTCTTTTTATTTCCTTTATTGGGGCATTGCACAGCAGGATGAGTAGCTGTTACTTTAGGAATGTCTTCACATCCAAGTGTTGAATTGTTGGATGGTCCCCATCTTCATCAAGTTTCCTTTAAGAAGCTTCAATCTGCTTGGGCTTTTTTGACTTCAACTTGAAAAACACAACGATGCCCTCAATGGTTGCATATGTTTCGATTTAAAGCTTTCGTGACTGCAGGGATTCATCTTCTTGGTTCGCCTCGACAGACCTGGTCTTCACCTGAGGACGGCTGCTTGCGTTGTGGCCGAAACGTCGTGAGAATTATTTTATTATGTTTTATTTGTATTATTTTATAACTTCCCTTCTGCGTGACTTTACCGAAAGAACCAAGAAGAAGGTTGCGTATGTGTCGAGGAAGCAATTGCGTCTGCCGATCAGGGTGTAAGCGTTCAAATATTTCTGGATGCCTTTGCGCTGCTACTGCACACGCGAGTTGTGAGAGGCCATGGCGACACCGTGAGCTGCGAGGACAGAGAGGAAGGCGGCAGTGGTGGTGGTTGTGGAGGCGGTGGCCGATATTCTTCTGCTGCTGCTCTCCTCTCTCTCAACTCTATCCTCTCTCTCTCACTCTCTCTTTTGTTTTACGATCAGTGGAAACAAGAAGATGCTCGGTGTAGTCGACACTTTGCTTCGTTCATCATTTCGTTTTTCTGAATGCTTTGCTTTATGTAAACTCCCCCCCCCCCCCTCTCATTTTTAAATGAAATATTTCACAAACGATGTCACGCTCTGCTCTCCTTACCCCTTCCCTCTCTCTACCCCCTCTCCCTGCCCCCCCCCTCTCTCTCTCTCTACCCCCTCTCTCTACCCCCCCCCCCTTTTTTTACGATCAGCGGAAACAAGAAGATGCTCGGTGTCGTCGTCACTTTGCTTCGTTCATCATTTCGGGTTTTTTTATTTTTTTTGTAGTTTTTTTGTCAATGCTTTGCTTTATGTGCCCCCCCCCCCTGTTCAAATGAAAGATTTCACGCTCTGCTCTCCTCCTTCTCACCCCTTCCCTCTTTTAACCTTCTTACCTCTCCTGTGTGCTGTGGGGTCTTTTGACATCTCTCGGCGCGATCCGTCACGCCACCGAGGTGAATGCGGCGCGCACGCCCCGCTCACGTTGCCGCGGGTCCGTCAACACTTCAAAAAAAGGGGGGAGCCCCCCCCCCCCTCCTCCTCCTTTTCCATTGCTCCCCACCCCCCCTGTAACCTTCCAGTGGCCATTCTACCCCTGGCTGTAATTCTGCGGTCCTTGAAGATTTGCAACAACAAAAAGAAGACGATGACAAAGATTACCTCCATTCCAGCCCAGCTCGCAGCACGTGTAGCCTTGACAGACTGCAGGAGCAAGTGCTGTGAGCGAGCGCCTATGAAGGCCGACACCACGCCCGGCCGCCTTTGTCTCCCCAGTGGCGATGGAGACTGCAAAGACGAAGATCCCCCGTGTAGCCTCGGCAGAATGTTGGGGCGAGTGCTGTTAGCGAGTAATAGCCACATATGAAAGCCGGCACTGTGGCACACGAGAGGGTGGGTGGGTGGCCAGCACCACGCCCGGCCGCCTTTGTCTCCCACGTGGCAATGTTTCACGCACCGCACCAGGGACTCATTCGAGGCTGAGTCTACCTAGGGGAGGCCCAGGGCCAGTTCAGATAATCACTGCACACACAAAGGCAAAGATCCCCCGTATAGCCTTTGCAGGCTGTTGGGGCAAGTGCTGTTAGCGAGTAGCAGCACCTATGAAGGCCGCCACGGAACACGACGGTGTGTTTGTGTGTACGTGTGTGTTTGTGTGTTCGTATGTGTTTGTGTGTGTTTGTGTGTTTGTGTGTGTTTGTGTGTATGTGTGTGTGTTTGTTTGTGTGTGTTTGTGTGTATGTGTGTATGTGTGTGTTTGTGTGTGTTTGTGTGTATGTGTGTTTGTGTGTGTTTGTGTGTTTGTGTGTGTTTGTGTGTGTTTGCGTGTATGTGTGTTTGTGTGTGTTTGTGTGTGTTTGTGTGTGTTTGCGTGTATTTGTGTATGTGTGTTTGTGTGTGTATGTGTGTTTGTGTGTTTGTGTGTGTATGTGTGTTTGTGTGTGTATGTGTGTCTGTGTGTTTGCATGTATGTGTGTGTTTGTGTGTCTGTGTTTGTGTGTATGTGTGTTTGTGTGTTTGTGTGTTTGTGTGTGTTTGTGTGTTTGCGTGTATTTGTGTGTGTTTGTGTGTTTGTGTGTTTGTGTGTATGTGTGTTTGTGTGTTTGTGTGTGTTTGTGTGTATGTGTGTTTGTGTGTTTGTGTGTGTTTTACCTACGTGACTTTACCGAAAAAACCCAAGAATATGAATCCTTGCAGTCACGAAAGCTTCAAATCTAGGATGCGTAACTCTGTTGACTCGATCGCGTTGTACATACGATCGCCACCCGCGTTCCCTCATGCATGCGTCGCGTTATATCCGATTCACATTACGAAAAGAATAACAAGCAGCGTTATAGCAGGAGGGAATGTGCCGTGCACTGTGTATGTAACAGGAAGAGGATTCCTCCACAACTCTGGCTGTCACCTGATGATGCTGGTTGTTGTTTTAATTACCGGCGAAAGGTCACGGCTACTCAAATTGTAAATGTTGTAGTGGGTTTTCTCTCCAACACACAACCAGTTAGTGCTCAACTAGTATACTACACTATACACTACACACTAAACTACTATACACTACACTATACAATACACTACCTCTCCAAACACAAAACCAGTTAGTGCTGAACTAGTATACTACACGATACACTACTAACCGGTTAGTGTTGAACTAGTATACTACACTATACACTACACACTAAACTACTATACACTACACTATACAATACACTACCTCTCCAAACACAAAACCGGTTAGTGCTGTACTAGTGTAGAGGTGATACGCGCTGGGATTAAGGATCGTATGCACAGTGCGTGATGATTGGCTGTGTAGGTGGTGACGCGCGCTGACGGTGGAGGATCAGGGGTCAGCGCGGGGTCGTGGGTTACGGGGTACCGATTGGCTGTGGGCGGTGACGCGCTGAGAGGGAGTGATCAGGTGGCAGCGCAGTGTGATTGGTGGAGTAATGTTAACACGCGCTGGGGAAAGCGGATCGTAGAGAGAGTGCGTCGTGATTGGGTCATTAAGGAACGACGCTCACGTCGACGCCGCATCAGCTCCGTCCCTCGTGAGCAGGGGCTATAAAAGGGGGATGCACACAGGCGTAAGGGCAGTGTGTAACCAGCGAAGAAGGAAGACGGGGATGAAGACCTAGAGCCCTGCGGTACCTAGCCCCGCTGTCCTAAGGGGACCGGGACTCTGTGTAACCCAGAGGCGAGTGTAGTGGGTGTAGCCATAGGTCTACACGAGCCGAATGTACTATGTGTAGCCAGGGCATAGGGCTTACACGAGTCGAGTGTATTGTGTAGCCAGAGGCATAGGGCTTACACGAGTCGAGTGTATTGTGTAGCCAGAGGCATAGGGCTTACACGAGTCGAGTGTATTGTGTAGCCAGAGGCATAGGGCTTACACGAGTCGAGTATATTGTGTGTAGCCAGAGGCATAGGGTCTACACGAGTCAAGTGTATCGGGTGTAGCCAGAGGCCTAGAGCTTACACGAGATTAGTGGAGTGTGTCGGAGGAAGAAGAGAGACCACACGTTGTATTGTGATACCTAAAGGATTTAATAAAAGTGTGTTACCCGTCAAGAAGTTCCTGCCGTCAATTCCCATACTTCAACTGGCGTCAGAAGTGAAACGGTCTTCCAAGCATGGATATAAGGGGGAGCCGTCGGACCCACGGGATTGACCACGGGGACAACCTCGACGACGCGGGCCAGCTGGCATCGGGGGGTGAGGAAGAGGAGTTGCCCACGGGGCAGGATCCGCCGACGGCGCCGGACGAGCGACGGGGGACTGACGCCGTGCTTCGCGAAGCGCTCTCCCGTCTGGCGGAGCTGCTGCTCGCCGCCGCGTCCATCCTGGCGGAGATCAGCTCGTCGGGAGGAGCGGGGACGGCGGCCGACGTTCTACAGGGTCGCCCTGCAGATTCCCGCCAAAACGATTTGGCGATTCCCGCCATTTCATCTGCACCGACTTTTGGCGGGAACGGCCATCACCACGTGGCAGCGGTTCTCCATGCGCGCCCGCTGACGTCACCAACGCGCGCGGCGGACCGCCATCACACACCCGCCGCTGGGGCCGCCATCTTACACACCGACGGGGCGGCAGAGAGGAAGCACGAGGAGGAGGACGACTTCATCTTTCAGCAGCGCCTTCCCACGTTGTCAGCATTCAAGGCGGAAGGCGGGGATTGGAGCCAATTTCAGCGCAGATTTTTGGCGCATCAAGAGATGTCCGCCTGGTCCGACGCTACGGCACTGCGGGCACTGCCTGCCATGCTGGACGACAACGCGCTCGCGGCCTTCACGTCCGCACGCAGGTCGGACCGCTCCACGCTCAAGGATGCGCTGGCTCTCATGGCAAAAGTCTACGGTCCTCCCTCGGCGTGCCGCCATCATTTCTACGCAAGACGGAAGGCGGACACGGAGACCGTGCTCGCCTACCGCACGGCGTTGCTCGCTCTCGCTGACGCCGCGTTCCCTCGTATGGACGAGGAGGGCCAAGATGCGATGGTTTTGGAGCAGCTGCTCAAGTTGGCGCAGGACCTGGGGGTCCCCATCAACACGGCCGACGAGACCGATATTTCTTCATTACGGGTCGCCACGAGCATGCAAGCGCACGAGGTCCTTCAACGAAAGCAGGGGGTCGTCTGCAACGCTGCCGTGGCCTCAACTCCGGGTCCGGTTGACACCGTGCCCCAAGTCGTCAGCCCACGAGAGGACGCGTTCATCGCGGGACGAGCGGGGGACTGGAGGTCGGGGGGTCGTTCGCCTCTGCGAGCGGCCCGCAAGCTGGAGCAACCGAGATCTCCGACTACTGTCATCACCTGCTATAACTGCGGCCTTCGTGGCCACGTGGCCTCCGGTTGCCGCGCCCCACATCAGCGCGCCATGGGACCTCGGCTGGACGACGACCAAGGCCCCAAGTCGTCCCTGCAAACCCCGGCAAGTCGCGGCACCTCACATGCTTGGCCCGCATACTCGACACATATGGGTCGTCGCGTCGCGGCGGGGGAGAGCCGAGTAGAGTTCGGGGATTCGGTTCGGCGAGGGGGGTTCGGCCGGGTCCGGGGAGACGTTAAATGGTCGGAGTTGGGGCACAGAATAGTGGCTGCCAGAGCGGGTTCATCCGTCGTTACGGGATCTATTGATGGGGTCGAGGTCAGGGTGTTAGTGGACACGGGGGCATCGGCGACTATTATATCGGATCTCATTTACAACATTCTCCCTGTACAATGTCGTCCGCTGCTTCCAGTGGATGTGCCATTTTACGCCGCTAATGGGGGATCGTTGGGCATTATCGGTCAGATTAGGGCGTCTATTTGCATTGGGGATATCAAATTGTCGGGACCCGTTTTCGTTTCGTCCTCCCTGGCGGTTCCTTGTCTATTGGGCACAGATTTTTTGGCAAAAATGCCCATCAAAATTCTCATTGATCAGCGTTGCATTGAACTACCATCGGGTCGCCGTATTTCATTTTTGACGAACCCTACTGAAATTCGGACGGCGTGCGCTACGATACAAGCGTTAGCAACACAGACCGTGCACGTGCCCCCGGGTTCACAAATGTTAATTCCCCTCCGGTTGCGGAAACCAGGGGAGAGGGAGACCTCGGATCAAGGCACGCTTTTGGGTCCTTCTAATAGGGCTGTTGGAGGTCTCGATTTGTCGGTGGCTCACACTTTGGTTGGGGCTGACAGGGATCCGGTTGTCAGGGGTTTAAACGCTGGGTCGCGGCCGGCCGTCATTCAGCAGGGCACCGTGCTAGCTCACGCGGCGCAGGTCCCTGCGGAAGAGCGGCTGGTTGCGCAGGCTGGTCCGAGCCCCACGCAAAACGTTAATCCGAAGGAGGACCTCGAATGGGTCGATTCGCTGTGCGCGCGACACACAAATGCTGATGCTCTGTCGCGATTGTTGCCTTGTCACAAATGTGCGTGCTTATCGGGATCGGCGCGCTGTAGACCGCCAGTTACGGAAGGCGAGGGGGCATTGGTTGCGACCGCGGGCACACCAATTGGGGATGGTCCCGCTACCCCAGGGGGTCACGACTCGCTGCTCTCACTGTCGCTGATTGAGTGGGGCCGTCTCCAAATGGCGGACAGCTCTCTGCTAGCATTGCGCCGAAGGACGGGGGGTTCCGAAGGCGACCATGAACGAACTGGCTCCTACGTACTTAAGCAAGGCCTGTTAATGAGATGGGACAGTTTGTCCCGGCGGCACGCGATTGTGGTGCCTTCTGCTGTGAAGGGGAAAATTGTCTTGGCCGCACACGAACGCCTCTTGCATTTGGGAGTTAGCAAAACGCTTGCCCTGCTTCAGCGTGACTATTATTGGCCGGGAATGGGGGGTGACGTGGTGATTATTCTGAAGGGTTGTGTTGAGTGCGCCAGACGGAAACCACCGCCCGTGGCAGCTAATCCACCGCTGCAATCCATCCAGGTCTCGCGCACTAACGAGCTCGTTGCACTCGATATTCTGGGGCCTTTTCCGGTCACGCCTAGGGGTAATAAGTACCTGTTGGTGGGGGTCGAATATTTTACCCGGTGGCCTATGGCGTGGCCACTCGCCAACCAGTCGGCGGCGGCTGTGACGGACGCCTTTGTCCAGGGCTACGTCCTGGACAAGGGGGCTCCCGAACGCTTGCTGACTGACCAAGGGAAAAATTTTTCGAGTAAATTACTGCAAGAGGTGTGCGACCTGTTGGGTACCAAGAAGGTGCGTACCTCCCCGTACCACCCGCAGACGGACGGGATGGTGGAGAGGCTTAACAGGACATTGACTTCTATGTTGTGCCAGCAGGTGTGTGGGGCACATGTTGATTGGGACCTGCAGGTCCCTGGGGTCCTCGCCGCGTATAGAGTGGCCCCCCATGCAGCTACGGGATTTTCCCCGTTTTATCTGATGTACGGTCGGGAAGCCGACCCGCCCATGGAAACGCAGCTGGGTCTGCCCGCACCACGAACTAATTCGAAATTGGCAGAGCATATTAAATTCAATATTCATAAGCTGACAGAGGCAAGGGAGGCCGCACGGCTTAATTCATGGGCTCGCCAAATTGCAAACGAGCGGTTGCGGGCACGGAAGGTGTCCGTGCACAATTGGGAACCAGGTGACAGGGCCTGGCTGCATTGCCCTCAGGCACCTTTGGCTACGTCACCTAAATTGTTGAAGCCGTGGCGGGGACCCGTGGAGGTCGTGCGGGTTGCACGCCCCCAGTGCGTTCAGATAAAATGGGGAAAACGCCGTTGGTACGTCCACCCCTCCCGACTGAAACCGTTCTCGCCTCCATATGGCCTCCCCTTGTGTCGTGAGGGCCGAGCATGTGACGTGACCGACGACCCTAAGGGGGAAAGGTCTTTGCTTGATCCTCACATGTCTCCGCCTGATCCGCTCCCAGGTGTCTCGGAACTGACAGCTGCCGACCACCGGCGGCCGGATCTTCGCGGCGGGGCCGGTCCTTCCAGGCCCGATCCGTGCCGTCTAGAGCTGCCGGAGACACCGGACGGTCGCCAACGTCCCATTCCATACGACGGACCGGCCAGACGGACTCGCGCTAGGTCGCGCTACTTTGTGTAACCTACCACGTGCGGAGTCGAGGCAGCCGGAGCGCCTCGGCACTGCGTGGGTCACAGTGACACTTGGCGCGTTCGTTTTACGGTGTTCGCTTTTATTGTGTTGTTCGTCGGGCTGTATATTGCTTCATATTTAAGGTTGTGTTATGTTGTTGTTGTTGTGTTACGGGGCACACTGGGATGTGGAGTTCTTTATTACTGCGTTGCGTTATGTTGTGTTGTAGGTTAACAGCCGGGCCGGCTGCAAGCTATGTGGGAGGGGGTGATGTAGAGGTGATACGCGCTGGGATTAAGGATCGTATGCACAGTGCGTGATGATTGGCTGTGTAGGTGGTGACGCGCGCTGACGGTGGAGGATCAGGGGTCAGCGCGGGGTCGTGGGTTACGGGGTACTGATTGGCTGTGGGCGGTGACGCGCTGAGAGGGAGTGATCAGGTGGCAGCGCAGTGTGATTGGTGGAGTAATGTTAACACGCGCTGGGGAAAGCGGATCGTAGAGAGAGTGCGTCGTGATTGGGTCATTAAGGAACGACGCTCACGTCGACGCCGCATCAGCTCCGTCCCTCGTGAGCAGGGGCTATAAAAGGGGGATGCACACAGGCGTAAGGGCAGTGTGTAACCAGCGAAGAAGGAAGACGGGGATGAAGACCTAGAGCCCTGCGGTACCTAGCCCCGCTGTCCTAAGGGGACCGGGACTCTGTGTAACCCAGAGGCGAGTGTAGTGGGTGTAGCCATAGGTCTACACGAGCCGAATGTACTATGTGTAGCCAGGGCATAGGGCTTACACGAGTCGAGTGTATTGTGTAGCCAGAGGCATAGGGCTTACACGAGTCGAGTGTATTGTGTAGCCAGAGGCATAGGGCTTACACGAGTCGAGTGTATTGTGTAGCCAGAGGCATAGGGTCTACACGAGTCAAGTGTATCGGGTGTAGCCAGAGGCCTAGAGCTTACACGAGATTAGTGGAGTGTGTCGGAGGAAGAAGAGAGACCACACGTTGTATTGTGATACCTAAAGGATTTAATAAAAGTGTGTTACCCGTCAAGAAGTTCCTGCCGTCAATTCCCATACTTCACTAGTATACTACACTATACGTCATGGTACTCTAATTGTAAATGTTGTAGTGGGTTTAACTCTCCAACACACAACCGGTTAGTGCTGTACTAGTAACGAATTGTCAATGTTGTGTGGGTACTCTCCAACACACAACCGGTTAGTGCTGTACTAGTCACGAATTGTAAATGTTGTGTGTGTACTCTCCAACACACAACCGGTTAGTGCTGTACTAGTCACGAATTGTAAATGTTGTGTGTGTACTCTCCAACACACAACCGGTTAGTGCTGTACTAGTCACGAATTGTCAATGTTGTAGTGGGTTTAACTCTCCAACACACAGCAACCAGTTAGTGCTGAACTAGTAACGAATTGTCAATGTTGTAGTGGGTTTACTCTCCAACACACAACCAGTTAGTGCTGAACTAGTAACGAATTGTCAATGTTGTAGTGGGTTTAACTCTCCAACACACAACCGGTTAGTGCTGTACTAGTAACGAATTGTCAATGTTGTAGTGGGTTTAATCTCAAACAGACAACCTGGTGTGTGCTGTACTAGTAACGAATTGTCAATGTTGTAGTGGGTTTAATCTCAAACACACAACCGATTAGTGCTGTATTAGTAACGAATTGTCAATGTTGTAGTGGGTTTACTCTCCAACACACAACCGGTTAGTGCTGTACTAGTAACGAATTGTCAATGTTGTAGTGGGTTTAACTCTCCAACATACAACCGGTTAGTGCTGTACTAGTAACGAATTGTCAATGTTGTAGTGGGTTTACTCTCCAACACACAACCTGGTGTGTGCTGTACTAGCAACGAATTGTCAATGTTGTAGTGGGTTTACTCTCCAACACACAACCGGTTAGTGCTGTACTAGTAACGAATTGTCAATGTTGTAGTGGGTTTAATCTCAAACAGACAACCTGGTGTGTGCTGTACTAGTAACGAATTGTCAATGTTGTAGTGGGTTTAATCTCAAACACACAACCTGGTGTGTGCTGTACTAGTAACGAATTGTCAATGTTGTAGTGGGTTTACTCTCCAACACATAACCGGTTAGTGCTGTACTAGTAACGAATTGTCAATGTTGTAGTGGGTTTAATCTCAAACAGACAACCTGGTGTGTGCTGTACTAGTAACAAATTGGCCAAATTTTGTTCACGTGACAAACCTTACTAATTGGCTGTGTCAGTTGGTGGTGGTGGCGGGTTTAACGACACATTTATACTTTCACGATCTAACCCAAAAAATACCTTTATTATGGATAATATTCTTAGGTTTTTTCGGTAAAGTCACGTAGGTAAAAAAAAGTATTTAATAAAGGTAAAATAAAAAATTTAATTCCGTCTTGAAGACGGAAGCTTGTGTTGCCTCCGAAACGTCGTGATTTTTATTTTATTTTTTTATTTATTTTTTATTTTACTTTTATTAATAACATTTTTTTACCTACGTGACTTTACCGAAAAAAACCTAAGAATATGAATCCTTGCAGTCACGAAAGCTTCCAACAAGTTATGGCGCACTACTACATGTGAAACCACTGCGTACATTGTTGTTGTTATCCACCGGACTGTGGCCAACGTTGTTTTCCCCTCCCGCAGCGGTGCGTCAGGCGGAGGCAGGCTGTGATGCTGCCATCGGGCCTCAGGGTGTGCCCTCATCAGTCGCTCCAGGAGCTCAGGATGACCCACCTCGCCCACTACAAGCTGCGCAGTTGAGTGGCGAGCCACTATTTCCTGTGGCGCATCTTCTTGGTTCTTTCGGTAAAGTCACGTAGAATGGAAATAATAAATTAATAAAAATAAAACATAATAAAATCTTTTATTTGTATTATTTTAATAATAATAAAACATCATAAAATTTCGATTTAAAGCTTTCGTGACTGCAGGGATTCATCTTCTTGGTTCGTTCGGTAAAGTCACGTAGAATGGAAATAATAAAATAATAAAAATAAAACATAATAAAATCTTTTATTTGTATTATTTTAATAATAATAAAACATCATAAAATTTCGATTTAAAGCTTTCGTGACTGCAGGGATTCATCTTCTTTGTTCTTTCGGTAAAGTCACGTAGAATGGAAATAATCAAATAATAAAAATAAAACATAATAAAATCTTTTATTTGTATTATTTTAATAATAATAAAACATCATAAAATTTCGATTTAAAGCTTTCGTGACTGCAGGGATTCATCTTCTTGGTTCTTTCGGTAAAGTCACGTAGAATGGAAATAATCAAATAATAAAAATAAAACATAATAAAATATTTTATTTGTATTATTTTAATAATAATAAAACATAAAATTTCGATTTAAAGCTTTCGTGACTGCAGGGATTCATCTTCTTGGTTCTTTCGGTAAAGTCACGTAGAATGGAAATAATAAAATAATAAAAATAAAACATCATAAAATAATTCTCACGAAGTTTCGGCCACAACGCAAGCAGCCGTCCTCAGGTGGAGAGCAGGTCTGTCGAGGAGACAGCGTCTGCTTGCGTTGTGGCCGAAACGTCGTGAGAATTATTTTATTATGTTACATTTTTATTATTTTATTATTTCCATTCTACGTGACTTTACCGAAAGAACCAAGAAGATGAATCTCTGCAGTCACGAAAGCTTTAAATCGAAATTTCCTGTGGCTCGTTTTTCAGTTTTTAGTTTTAGCCGCCTCTCGACGAGTCTGCATGCCCCGGCGACGCCCCACGCCCTCGCAGCAAGGAGAGGGCCCCCGAGTTTGATTCCCGACACAGATGTGCGTGTACAGTCTGCTCTACGATAACTCTGCGTGTTGCTTTCACGACGCGAATCGGATATAACTTAGGAGGACTCTCCTGAGTCTCGAGACCCATCAACGCTCCCCTGGGTAAACGAGTCTCGTAGTAATAATAATACAAATATAATTAGACGGCATGTGGCCGCATCTGCCAGCAGGAAAGCTTTGCTTCTGGCTTCAACACAAATTTAATTCCACACTTTTATTGCCTTCGATCATCAGGCAAGCTCAACCTCCACAGGCCCCATCACTTCCTCTTTAGGCCCCGCACCTTCCTATGTAGGCCCCGCCTATCTGTGTTTAGGCCCCACCCCTCCCCGGGACACACGCGGGGGTTGGGCTGGTATGGGTAGTGGTGGGGGTTGTCGAAGGGGGAGCGGAGTGTGAGCAGCAGTGGGGGTAGTGGTGGTTGAGGTCTGTAGAGGTAGTGGTGGGTGGGGTCAATAGTGGTAGGGGTGGGTGGGGTCAGTAGCGGTAGGGGTGGGTGGGGTCAGTAAGCTTAGTGGTGGGTAAGGTCAGTAAGGGTAGTAGTGGGTGGGCTCCCTCCATGTCTCTCTCTTTCTCATCATCATCACGATGGCTAGGAGATATGAACTACCTTGCCTGGTATACAGGAGGTCGTGGGTTCGATCCCAACCCTGCCTCGCCCTGTGTATTTGGAGTTTGCGTCTCTCTCTCTGCCTCACCGTGGTAGCGTGGGTTTTTCTCCGCATCCTCCGGTCTTCCTCTCCACATTTAGAATCAACATCACGCGTTCAGAGCATTTGGCTGCTGCCATACATTTCCCACGCGAAAACGACGACGACGATTAGCCGACTTCGTTGAGCCTTCGTTTGTGAGAGCCAGGTTCGCTTCCGATTAAAGAGATCCACAGCCCAGTTGAGCCCTTTCACTTGGTGACGTAAAACATTGTTTATACTAGTAATAGGTTTTTACCCTTTAAACTGGTACAAAACTGACACCTTTATACAAGGCATCATGTTTGCAATAACCACAACACAAGCAGTCAAAATGCAAACAAAAAGAAACAACTCTGATTATGGTAATGATATGCACTGTCCTTGAAGTTGATTGGTCCACACCCGAGACAGCTTTTCTTAGAGCCTAGTCTCCATTGTGTGTGTGCGTGTGTGTGTTCTTAGAGCCTAGTCTCCAGATGACGCCAAAAGGCGTACAACTCAAAAACAGCGCACTATCAGAGTATTGAGAGCTCGGGGTAAGCATTTACACTATGAGACCTCCTTTACCAGTGGCAACAATATAGTAGTAGGTTTAAAGGGTAAAAGCCTACTACTAAATTTTGCCACTGGTAAAGGAGGTCTCATAGTGTAATTGTTTATACTCTTTGGTTCTTTCGGTGAAGTCACGTAGGTAGAAAAATAACAGATCACGACGTTTCGATCGCAACACAAGCAATCGTCATCAGGTGGGACAACCGCGGCAAGACAAAACTGCTGAAGTTGTTGTTGCGCTATCGAAACGTCGTGGTCTATTATTTTTCTACCCACGTGACTTTACCGAAAGAACCAAAGAATATGGATTCTTGCAGTCACGAAAGCTTCAAATCAAAAACATTGTTTACAGTTTCTACGTTTCCAGTGTTGTCTTTAATCCCAACTTGGCCACCCCCGCCACGGAAGGCCTTCCGGCACTGTCGCGTGGGAGGAATTACGCGCCGTGAACCGAGACGCGTGTCCGAACGGATTGGCGTTGGTGCCACTTTGACGAGTCTTCTCGCCTCGCCGAAGTCGAATTTCGATTTGAGAAGCCAGTTGTGGCGGCTGATCCCTGACTGCCTCGCCCCAGCGTGCCAGGACGCGGTGTGGGAGGCGTTCCGAGTGTTCTGGGACCGCGTGCCGGAGCGTGCCGAGTACCGCTCCTGGCTGGCGGAGTGCCTGCATGGTCGCACCAGCGCCGCGGGGATCGGCGCCGCCTTCAGCGCCTCCGTCGAGCACGCGCAGCTCCTCGACAAGGTGGGGCGGTCACGCACTCGCACGTACGTACACACTCACGCACTCACTCACGCACTCGCACGTACGCACTCACTCACGCACTCACTCACGCACTCATCTACACACTCACGCACTCACACGTACGTACACACTCACGCACTCACTCGCTCACGTGCTCGCTCACTCACGCACTCACTCACGCACTTGCACGTACGTACACACTCATGCACTCACTCACGCGCTCACGCGCTCACGCACTCACTCACGCACTCATGTACGCACTCACTCACGCACTCACTCACGCACTCACGCACTCACTCACTCACACACTCACTGACTCACGCGCTCACGCACTCACTCACGCACTCATGTACGCACTCAGTCATGCACTCACTCACGCACTCACGCACTCACGCGCTCACGTACACACTCACTCACACGCTCACTCACTCACTCACGCACTCACTCACGTACTCACTCACGCACTCACTCAAACACTCACGTACACACTCACTCATGCGCTCACTCACGCGCTCACTCACGCACTCACTCACGCACTCACTCACGCACTCACTCACGCACGCACTCACGCGTTCACTCACGAGCTCACTCACGCGCTCACGCATGTGCTCACGAACTCACACATTCACTCGCGCACGCACGTGCACTCATTCACGCACGCACACACGCACGTGTGTGTCCCATAGATTCACACAGAGATCCATAAGCTCAAATAGAGACTCACAGAGGCCCAAATAATCACGTAAAAACCGAGACTCACAGAGACCCTTGAACTCACACAGATATGCATAGACTCGCATAGACATCTTTTGACGTGCAGATACCCATAGACTTACATAGAGACCCATAACCGGGTTCTCAATGCTCGCGCGGTGAAGGTCAAAGCCCAGTCACCAATGACTGCAACAACAGCAAAAAAACGTGACATTTAAATTAGATTTTTCACTTAATTCCTTAGAGGTAACTCTGTGATATTCGCTTCCACGGACAGTTCGTGTGTTAGCCAGAGTGTCACTTGAACAAAGGATCTCAGAGGTAACTCTTTGATATCCGCTTCCACGGACCGTTCCGTGTGTTAGCCAGAGTGTCACTTGAACAACTTAGAGGTGGCTCTGTGAGATCCGCTTCCTCGGACCGTCCCGTGTGTTAGCCAGTGTTACTTGAACAACTCAGAGGTGGCTCTGTGGTATCCGCTTCCACGGACCGTCCCGTGTGTTACCCAGAGTGTCACTTGAACATCTCAGAGGTGGATTTGTGATATCCGCTTCCACGGACCGTTCCGTGTGTTGGCCAGAGTGTCACTTGAACATCTCAGAAGTAACTCTGTGATATCCGCTTCCACGAGCCGTTCCTTGTGTTAGCCAGAGTGTCATTTGAACATCTCAGAGGTGGCTCTGTGATATCCGCTTCCACGAGCCGTTCCGTGTGTTAGCCAGAGTGTCACTTGAACCTCTCAGAGGTGGCTCTGTGATATCCGCTTCCACGGGCCGTTCCGTGTGTTAGCCAGAGTGTCACTTGAACAACTCAGAAGTAACTCTGTGATATCCGCTTCCACGGGCCGTTCCGTGTGTTAGCCAGAGTGTCACTTGAACATCTCAGAAGTAACTCTGTGATATCCGCTTCCACGAGCCGTTCCTTGTGTTAGCCAGAGTGTCACTTGAACAACTCAGAGGTGGCTTTGTGATATCCGCTTCCACGGATCGTTCCGTGTGTTAGCCAGAGTGTCACTTGAACACCTCAGAGGTGGCTCTGTGAGATTCGCTTCCACGGATCGTTCCGTGTGTTAGCCAGAGTGTCACTTGAACATCTCAGAAGTAACTCTGTGATATCCGCTTCCACGAGCCGTTCCTTGTGTTAGCCAGAGTGTCACTTGAACATCTCAGAAGTAACTCTGTGAGATTCGCTTCCACGGATCGTTCCGTGTGTTAGCCAGAGTGTCACTTGAACATCTCAGAAGTGGCTCTGTGAGATCCGCTTCCACGGATCTTTCCTTGTGTTAGCCAGAGTGTCACTTGAAC
This sequence comes from Lethenteron reissneri, assembly GCF_015708825.2. Lineage (NCBI taxonomy): Eukaryota > Metazoa > Chordata > Hyperoartia > Petromyzontiformes > Petromyzontidae > Lethenteron > Lethenteron reissneri. Next base: position 3,950,263 of record NC_083834.1, read on the forward strand.
AACTCAGAGGTGGCTCTGTGAGATCCGCTTCCACGGATCGTTCCGTGTGTTAGCCAGAGTGTCACTTGAACATCTCAGAGGTGGCTCTGTGAGATCCGCTTCCACGACCGTCCCGTGTGTTAGCCAGAGTGTCACTTGAACAAGGATCTCAGACGTGTTTCTGTGATATCCGCTTCCACGGGCCATTTCGTGTGTTAGCCAGAGCGGATTCTTCGTCTCAGCGACGACGATGATGACACGGGGGAGAAGCGAGATTGCGATCGTCGCGGACGCATTTCGGGGGTAGAAATGATAAGGCACCAAACACTCTAATGACGCCGACGGAAACGCCGGGGGGTTCACGGCCAGCGTTTGGCACCAATTCTCCCCGGCCGCGCATCGCCCTCGCTTGTTTAGTTTGAGCTCCGCGAGCCGGTTAATGTTCCCATTCGCCCTGAATTATGCAGCAAATTTGTTAAGCACGCCACCGCTACCACCTCCAGCACTGCCACCGCCAGCACCGCCACCTCCACCACCACCGCCTTCACAACCTTTACCACCACCTCCACCACCGCCAACGCCTTCACCACCGCCACCACCTCTACCACCACCACCTCTATCACCACCACCACCGCCGCCACCACCTCTACCACCACCACCGCCACCACCTCTACCACCTCTAACACCACCTCTGCCACCACCACCGCCACCACCGCCACCATCCCAATAAGCACCACCTCTACCACCACCTCTACCATCACCACCACCGCCACCACCTCTACCACCACCTCTACCATCACTACCGCCACCACCTATACCACCACCGCCACCACCACCTCTACCATCACCACCGCCGCCACCACCTCTACCACCACCTCTACCATCACTACCGCCACCACCTCTACCACCACCACCGCCACCACCTCTACCACCACCACTGCCACCACCTCTCCCATCACCGCCACCACCACCGCCACCACCTCTACCACCCCAATCACCACCGCAGCAACAATAAATCCACCGGCGATGTTGTTTGTATTTTTTTCTCCGTTCCTTTGTTTGCCAATAACAGCGCGGCCGCTCTTGGTGACATTTCGCGACAATTTCGGCTGCGCACACAAAGACAAAGGTCCCCCCCCCTGTAGCCTCTAACAAACTGCTGGGGCAAGTGCTGTTAGCGAGCGGCACCTATGAAGACCGGCAGCGGCACACGAGCGGATGGGTGGCCAGCACGACGCCCGGCCTTTGTCTCTCAGTTGCCGATGTTTAACACGCAACGCACCAGGTACTCGTTTTAGGCTGAATCTACCTACAGGAGGCACGGGACCGGTTCACGTAATCGTCACTGGGTGTTGGTGGCTATAAGTGGGAATCGAACTCGGGTCACCAGGTTTGTAGCGCAGCGCGCTAACAGCTACACTACCGCTCCCCACACACACGCGCACACGCACACACGCGCACGCACACACGCACACATACACACGCACGCACACACACGCACGCACACACACGCACACACACGCATACACACACACACATACAAACACGCACACACGCGCACACACACACGCTCGCTGCCCCTAACCTTTCCCGCGTGCATCCGTCTCATTGGCGGACGACAGTAATCGTCCGAGCCGGGGGGCCCCCGGAGGCCGCTTTAACGAGAGGCGCAATTACCGCGCAGCTCCCACTCGACGCTGGTTCAGGCGCGACGGCGAACGACGTCCGTCAATTTCCGTTCACGGCCCCCCCCCCCCTCGCCCCCCTTGATGCAACGGGAGGAGAAGTTTTGACTTGCGTCTCTCCGAGGCCCGTCGTCGCAGAGAGGGACAACTTTTGGATACGCGCGTGGGTCCATGCGCGCACGCGGGCAGTGCGCTAGCCTCGCCGTTGATGATCGGAGGATGGGTGAGAGTGTGGGTGAGTGACTGCGCTCAGGGAGGGTGGCGTTTGTGCGCAGACTTCCCTATATGACATCTTAACAACAGTCTGGACCACTAGACGGCTTCCGCAGGATTGGAAGGATGCCCTGGTGGTCCCCTCTCTTTAAGAAGGGGGACCGCACAGACTGTAACAACTACAGGGGCATCTCACTCCTCAGTGTGCCGGGAAAGGTCCTGGCAAGGATTATTCAACATCGCCTTGCTAAGCACGCTGAGGAGAGGCTTGCGGAGCCCCAATGCGGTTTCAGGAAAGGGCGGTCCTGCACAGATGCCTCCGTTGCTACAGCAGAGGTGTAGGGAATTCCAACAAGACCTACATCTCTGCTTATTTGACCTGGTCAAGGCCTATGATACCATCAGTAGGCCTGGGCTCTGGGTTGTTCTTCGTGCTTTCGGAGTCCCCGACCCTCTGCTCACGATCATTATGGACCTTTATGATGGTGAGTGGTCCCGGGTTAAACTACGTGGCCGGGAGTCAGAGCCTTTCGCTATACACCTTGGGGTGCGACAGGGATGTCCTCTGGCTCCCACATTTAACATCTATTTTGACCGCGTAGTTCGTGAAGCCTTCAATAGCTGTACCGGGGGAATTTTCATCTGGTACAGATATAATGGGAGGCTGATCAACGCCCGGGTGCGATCAAGGGATGGCTCCCTATTGGTCAACCACGTTATGTATGCTGATGATTTGGTAATAGCTGCTCATTCAGAAGAGGAGTTGGAGACGCTGATGCTGAGACTGGAGCGTGCCACTAAGAGGTGGGGCCTTACCATCAGCCCCACCAAAACTAAGCACCTGCCTGGGTATTTTGTACCATCGGACACTCCACCCCCACAACTCCCAATCGGCGATGGTGCAGTAGTGGAGAGAGTGGAGAGTTTCCCATACTTGGGCAGTGTGCTTATGACCGGCTCCAGTTTAACAGCAGAGGTCTCACTCCGAATCAGTCGAGCGGCAATATCTTTTCATCGGTTGCGTAACGCTGTGTGGAAGCTACCTGGTCTGTCGCTCCGCACGAAGCTTCAGGTCTTCTCGGCCACTATCATTCCCTCCCTTCTCTACGCTTGCGAAACGTGGACGCCCCTAATGGAGCATCTTCGCCGGTTGGAAACATTTAGGCTGGCCTGCCTACGATCCATCCTGGGTTTAACCTGCAGGCTGGATTGTGTGAGGAGCTCACAAATCCTTGAAAGATCTGGGCAAAGTCCCATCGGTGAGCTCCTTCCGGCAGGCAAGGCTGCGTTGGCTGGGTCATGTAGCCCGCATGCCCAGCCACCGCATGCCTAAACAGCTTTTGTTCGGCCGGATCGAGGGGGCTAAACGGGCGCGGCACGGGCTAGAGAAGAGATGGAGTGATGTGGTACAGGAGGACGTGGAGCTGAGTGGACTTGGTACCAGCGGTGTCAAGATCGGCCTCTGTGGAGGAGGCTCGTGAAGGACGCTACTGGGCAGTTGGAGGCAGTCGCCCTCCAACAACAACGGAGGGCGGAGGAGCGACGCTCACAACAACGAGTGGAGCGCCGGGTGCCTAAAGCACACCAAGTTGGCACAGTAGGGGGCACAGGTGGTGCATCAACCAGTCATCTCGGTCAATCGACCCCTGGCACCTGCTGGGTCTGCCCCGTGACCTCCTGCCAGCGGGCGTTCGACACTTCACGTGGCCTCAAGGTGCACATGGCCTGGCACAAGCGTCGTGGTGACGTCACCGCCACTTAGTGGCGAATGGCGGTTGTTGTTGTTGTGTGAGTGGGTGAGTGACTATGTGAGTGGGTGAGTGACTGTGTGAGTGAGTGAGTGACTGTGTGAGTGGGTGAGTGACTGTGTGAGTGGGTGAGTGACTGTGTGAGTGACTGTGTGAGTGGGTAAGTGACTGTGTGAGTGGGTGAGTGACTGTGTGAGTGGGTGAGTGGCTATGTGTGTGGTTGAGTGACTGTGTGAGTGAGTGAGTGAGTGACTGTGTCAGTGGTTAAGTGACTATGTCAGTGGGTGAGTTACTGTGTGAGTGGATGAGTGACTATGTGAGTGGGTGAGTGACTGTGTGAGTGGGTGAGTGACTATGTGAGTGGGTGAATGACTGTGTGAGTGGGTGAGTGACTGTGTGAGTGGGTGAGTGGCTAAGTGAGTGGGTGAGTGACTATGTGAGTGGGTGAGTGACTGTGAGTGGGTGAGTGACTCTGTGAGTGGATGAGTGACTGTGTGAGTGGGTGAGTGACTGTGTGAGTGGGTGAGTGACTGTGTGAGTGGGTGAGTGACTGTGTGAGTGGGTGAGTTACTGTGTGAGTGGGTGAGTAACTATGTGAGTGGGTGAGTGACTATGTGAGTGGGTGAGTGACTGTGTGAGTGGATGAGTGACTATGTGAGTGGGTGAGTGACTGTGTGAGTGGATGAGTGACTATGTGAGTGGGTGAGTGACTATGTGAGTGGGTGAGTGACTGTGTGAGTGGGTGAGTGACTGTGTGAGTGGGTGAGTGACTGTGAGTGGGTGAGTGACTGTGTGAGTGGGTGAGTGACTGTGTGAGTGGGTGAGTGACTGTGAGTGGGTGAGTGACTGTGTGAGTGGGTGCATGACTATATGAGTGACTATGTGAGTGAGTGACTATGTGAGTGACTATGTGAGTGACTATGTGAGTGGATGAGTGACTATGTGAGTGGGTGAGTGACTGTGTGAGTGGGTGAGTGACTATGTGAGTGGGTGAGTGACTATGTGAGTGGGTGAGTGACTATGTGAGTGGGTGAGTGACTGTGTGAGTGGGTGAGTGACTGTGTGAGTGGGTGAGTGACTGTGAGTGGGTGAGTGACTGTGTGAGTGGGTGCATGACTATGTGAGTGAGTGACTATGTGAGTGAGTGACTATGTGAGTGAGTGACTATGTGAGTGGGTGAGTGACTGTGAGTGGGTGAGTTACTGTGTGAGTGGGTGAGTGACTATGTGAGTGGGTGAGTGACTATGTGAGTGGGTGAGTGACTGTGTGAGTGGGTGAGTGACTGTGTGAGTGGGTGAGTGACTGTGAGTGGGTGAGTGACTGTGTGAGTGGGTGCATGACTATGTGAGTGAGTGACTATGTGAGTGAGTGACTGTGTGAGTGGATGAGTGACTATGTGAGTGAGTGACTATGTGAGTGAGTGACTGTGTGAGTGGGTGAGTGACTGTGTGAGTGGGTGCATGACTATGTGAGTGAGTGAGTGACTGTGTGAGTGGGTGAGTGACTAAGTGAGTGGGTTAGTGACTGTGTGAGTGGGTGCATGACTATGTGAGTGAGTGACTATGTGAGTGAGTGACTATGTGAGTGAGTGACTATGTGAGTGAGTGACTATATGAGTGACTATGTGTGTACGTGGAACTTCTTTCGCACCGCACGTAGCCAAACGCGCTAATATGAGGTCCGGTGAAGGACAACAAACTAAACACACGAAACGCAGTTGCACAGAAATTAGTTTGTCAATCTGGACGACGACGACGATTTAAAAGTGGAACCACAGCTCCCAGTGCCGTCCTAATATCGGAAGCGAGAGCGTTCCAGACGGCCGCAGTAAGCGCATCTGTACGCGCGGGACGCGAGGACGACCCGGAAGCTCGCGTGACGATGGTTCGCGCTTCCTTGACAAGATCGGCGAGGTATGGTGGTTCGTTCGTGGCGAGCGCTTGGTGCGTAATGAGTTTGACCTTTTCAATGTGTTCGTCAGGAAACCGGCTGCTGAGCGGGTACCGGACAGACACGGCCGGGTCTTTGGTGTTTTTTGGTTTTTTTTTGGAAGATTAAGCTGGTTTATCCAGGATGTTTCTGTTTGCGCGTCGTCGCTTTAAGATGTTCTCTGTTCATGTTCTTGTTTGTTACGGTTGCACACGACCCAAGAGTCGCATGGCTCACAGGGCTATACCTAATGAATTAAACTTGAAACTTGCAGCACCACGCCACGACCACGTGCCAGACAATTGTGTACGCGCTGCAGCTTGCTAAAAAAGAAATTTGCCAGACGTTCCGTAGAGTAGTGAGTTTCAATGATAATCGAGCCTAGTCGATACTCTTACAGCGTGGTGAAGTTTGTTTAATAACCCCCCGCCCCCCATATTACTGTAGAGAAGTTCCGACGGGTTTACTCGGAACGGAGGTAAGTTAAGGGCTTTCGCCAGGGTTTATTAAAGCTTATTCTTAGGTTTTTTTCGGTAAAGTCACGTAGGTAAAAAATGTAAATTAATAAAAGTAAAATAAAAATAAAATAAAAATCACGACGTTTTGGAGGCAACACAAGCTTCCGTCTTCAGGTGGAACCGTCACAGCACGATAGCTGTATACAAGGACTGTTTTCTTGGAATTTCTCTCACTTGATACAGCTATCGTGCTGTGACGGTTACACCTGAAGACGGAAGCTTGTGTTGCCTCCGAAACGTCGTGATTTTTATTTTATTTTTATTTTACTTTTATTAATTTAACATTTTTACCTACGTGACTTTACCGAAAAAACCTAAGAATATGAATCCTTGCAGTCACGAAAGCTTCAAATCTAGAATTTATTAAAGCTTATCAATAACACACAGCAGGGTACGCAACTCCCAGGGGCTAGGGGTCCTACTCTGAGTCTGGGTCCCTGCCGGCTAGCTCCGGTCTCTCTCTCTCGTGTCGGATCGTGAACTCTGCCGACTCCACCGAGCGGAGAGAGAAGCACCTCTACGGCTACCACCGGCTTCTCCCCAGACTCACCACTCGATCCCTCTCTCTACCCACTGGTTCCCTCTTCACCCTGCTTACTCTACCCGTTCCCACAGTGACCCCGCTTACGTCACGGGGTCTCCCTTAAGTACCCCAGGAGACGTGACGTCATCGCACTGAACGGCACACCTGACGTCATGTCCCCATTTTACTCCTCTACACTATTACAGTATTATTCTTTTTCGATTTAAAGCTTTCGTGACTGCAGTGATTCATCTTCTTGGTTCTTTCGGTAAAGTCACGTAGAATGGAAATAATAAAATAATAAAAATAAAACATAATAAAATTAAATAATTATCACGACGTTTCGGCTACAACGCAAGCAGCCGTCCTCCTACACATTTCACAAGTAGTACTAATCGCATATCTGCATTTCCCATAAATATGCTAAATTCCTCTTGATATGCAAATTATTTTGTCAAGGCGCTCTTCCCCCCTCCATCCCAGCTTAAATAGACGCTCCCAGCCTGGGGTGTGTCATTCAGACTCTGTCTTTCCGACAGACCTGTTCTCCACCTGAGGACGGCTGCTTGCGTTGTGGCCGAAACGTCGTGAGAATTATTTTATTATGTTTTATTTTTATTATTTTATTACTTCCATTCTACGTGACTTTACCGAAAGAACCAAGAAGATATTACAGTATTATTCTTATTAACACAAGTTGGAGAATTTGATATTTTTTTTCATCTGAACGGACGCGACGACGGGACTCGCTCGAGGTTCGTTTCGAGTGACCAGTGTGAGATGAGGGTCGTCATGAGGCCAGCAGATAGAGGGGAGAGTCTCAGTTCGTCAAGACTGAGCGACCTCAACTCAACTATCGATTTATTCTCCCAGCAGAAGACCGCCCCACTGAGCTACGTATCTTTTTTAAATCCTTTATATTAAGTTCACTCGCTTGCTTGCTTTGCGCGCTTACGACCGTGCAAATCTTTCGGTCGTTTTTTAACCCACTTCCCGTGATCCAATCGAGCTGACATTTTGCACACAGGCTCGTTGTGCGTGACAATTTATTTTCGTGAAAAAAAAATAAAAATTTTTACACTTTTTAATAAAAAATAAATTATATTTAATTACCAATTGCTTAATGGTGGCAGGCAATCATCTGACCAATAGGTGGCAGCCATCTCAAGCCAGAGGACGAGAGGACTCTAGCCGCCACGCATATAAAGGATTTATAGTGAAAAACTTTGTTTTTACGGGTTAATTTTTTCGTATTTTTTTTTCTGAAGCCACCCTGGGCCATCGCAGTCGACAGCTCAAACCGAGCGGCTTACCGCCACCGTCCAGAGATGTGCAGCAACAGGCAACTCGACTCGCCATGGCCACAGACACATCCTGGGGGTGCAGCGGACGTGGTGTGCCGGGGTTCAAAGTTCAAAGTTAATTTATTAGTACTCGTAGTTCTTTCGGTAAAGTCACGTAGGTAAAAAAAAAAACTTTACCGAAAGAACTAAGAGTATGAATCCTTGCAGTCACGAAAGCTTCAAATCTAGAATTCGTTTATCAGGTATAGCCCTGTGAGCCATTCGGCTCTTGAATCGGGTGCAACCGCAACAAACAAAAAAACAAAAACATGAACAAAAAACATCTTAAAGTGACTAAGTGCAAACAAAAAATCCAAGAAAAGACCGCAAAATATTGCAGAAAAAATCACCGTACACCAACAACCCTGTGCAAATATCCCAGTGGGAGGAGCGGGCGGGGGGAGTGCCAAGAAACTTAAGATTAATTCCGCCGCCCATTTGAGAGGCATTAAAACGCGATCATAACGGCGATCCATCACTGCGAGAGCCTTTGGCGCGGTTCGTTTATTATTAATAACGCGCGCGGAGGGGAACGCGACCCATTAACAAGACGGCGGCGGCGCGTTGCCAGGCGCGACGTTTGCGTTTGATTCGGGTGGAGAGAAAACAGGGGGGGCATCGACATGGAGTAGGGAGAGAGGGGGGGGGGTAGAGAGAGGGGGTAGAGAGTGACTGTGTGAGTGGGTGAGTGACTGTGTGAGTGGGTGAGTGATTATGTGAGTGGGTGAGTGACTGTGAGTGGGTGAGTAACAATGTGAGTGGGTGAGTGACTATGTGAGTGGGTGAGTGACTATGTGAGTGGGTGAGTGACTGTGTGAGTGGGTGAGTGTCTGTGTGAGTGGGTGAGTGTCTGTGTGAGTGGGTGAGTGGCTATGTGAGTGGGTGAGTGACTGTGAGTGGGTGAGTGACTGTGTGAGTGGGTGAGTGACTATGTGAGTGGGTGATTGACTGTGTGAGTGGATGAGCGACTGTGTGAGTGGGTGAGTGACTGTGTGAGTGGGTGAGTGACTGTGTGAGTGGGTGAGTAACTGTGTGAGTGGGTGAGTGACTATGTGAGTGGGTGATTGACTGTGTGAGTGGATGAGCGACTGTGTGAGTGGGTGAGTGACAGTGTGAGTGGGTGAGTGATTATGTGAGTGGGTGAGTGACTGTGTGAGTGGGTGAGTGACTGTGTGAGTGGGTGAGTGACTGTGTGAGTGGGTGAGTGACTAAGTGAGTGGGTGAGTGACTGTGTGAGTGGGTGAGTGACTGTGTGAGTGGGTGAGTGACTGTGTGAGTGGGTGAGTGACTGTGTAAGTGGGTGAGTGACTGTGTGAGTGGATGAGCGACTGTGTGAGTGGGTGAGTCACTGTGTGAGTGATTATGCGAGTGGGTGAGTGACTGTGTGAGTGGGTGAGTGACTGTGTGAGTGGGTGAGTGACTGTGTGAGTGGGTGAGCGACTGTGTGAGTGGGTGATTGACTGTGTGAGTGGATGAGCGACTGTGTGAGTGGGTGAGTGATTGTGTGAGTGGGTGAGTGGGTGAGTGACTATGTGAGTGGGTGAGTGACTATGTGAGTGGGTGAGTGACTGTGTGAGTGGGTGAGTGACTGTGTGAGTGGGTGAGTAACTGTGTGAGTGGGTGAGTGACTATGTGAGTGGGTGATTGACTGTGTGAGTGGATGAGCGACTGTGTGAGTGGGTGAGTGACGGTGTGAGTGGGTGAGTGATTATGTGAGTGGGTGAGTGACTGTGTGAGTGGGTGAGTGACTGTGTGAGTGGGTGAGTGACTGTGTGAGTGGGTGAGTGACTAAGTGAGTGGGTGAGTGACTGTGTGAGTGGGTGAGTGACTGTGTGAGTGGGTGAGTGACTGTGTAAGTGGGTGAGTGACTGTGTGAGTGGATGAGCGACTGTGTGAGTGGGTGAGTCACTGTGTGAGTGATTATGTGAGTGGGTGAGTGACTGTGTGAGTGGGTGAGCGACTGTGTGAGTGGGTGATTGACTGTGTGAGTGGATGAGCGACTGTGTGAGTGGGTGAGTGATTGTGTGAGTGGGTGAGTGGGTGAGTGACTATGTGAGTGGGTGAGTGACTATGTGAGTGGGTGAGTGACTGTGTGAATGGGTGAGTGACTGTGTGAGTGAGTGAGTGACTGTGTGAGTGGATGAGTGACTATGTAAGTGGGTGAGTGACTATGTGAGTGGGTGAGTGACGGTGTGAGTGGGTGAGTGATTATGTGAGTGGGTGAGTGACTGTGTGAGTGGGTGAGTGACTGTGTGAGTGGGTGAGTGACTGTGTGAGTGGGTGAGTGACTAAGTGAGTGGGTGAGTGACTGTGTGAGTGGGTGAGTGACTGTGTGAGTGGGTGAGTGACTGTGTAAGTGGGTGAGTGACTGTGTGAGTGGATGAGCGACTGTGTGAGTGGGTGAGTCACTGTGTGAGTGATTATGTGAGTGGGTGAGTGACTGTGTGAGTGGGTGAGTGACTGTGTGAGTGGATGAGTGACTGTGTGAGTGGGTGAGCGACTGTGTGAGTGGGTGATTGACTGTGTGAGTGGATGAGCGACTGTGTGAGTGGGTGAGTGATTGTGTGAGTGGGTGAGTGGGTGAGTGACTATGTGAGTGGGTGAGTGACTGTGTGAATGGGTGAGTGACTGTGTGAGTGAGTGAGTGACTGTGTGAGTGGTTGAGTGACTATGTAAGTGGGTGAGTGACTATGTGAGTGACTGTGTGAGTGACTATCTGTGTGAGTGACTATGTGAGGCTATGTGTGTACGTTGAACTTCTGTGTTACTGACCGTGCTAACTGGAGGTGCGGCGGGAAGGACAACAAGCCAAACACAAAAAGCAGTTCTAAAGAAATTAGTTTTCAATCTGGATGATTCAAAGTATATTCTTGGTTCTTTCGGTGAAGTCATGTAGAAAACAAAAATCCAAATTTTAAGCAAAAAACCCACGACGTTTCGGTCGCAACACAAGCGGTCTTCTTCAGGTGGCTTCCTAATAGGCGACCGAACAGAGACCATCAGCTCACTAATTACAACCCAGCCTGTGGGGTGCCACAGTGGATAGATGTTAACTACCTCGCCTGGTACACAGGAGGTCATGGGTTCAATCCCAACCCTGACGCCTGCTGCTGTATATTGGAGTTTGCGTCTCTTTCTCTCATCATCATCACGATGGCTAGGAGATGTTAACTACCTCGCCTGGTGCACAGGAGGTCATGGGTTCAATCCCAACCCTGACGCCTGCTGCTGTATATTTGGAGTTTTCGTGTCTCTCTCTCATCATCATCACGATGGCAAGGAGATGTTAACTACCTCGCCTGGTATACAGGAAGTCATGGGTTCAATCCCAACCCTGACGCCTGCTGCTGTATATTTGGAGTTTGCGTCTCTCTCTCATCATCATCACGATGGCTAGGAGATGTTAACTACCTCGCCTGGTGTACAGGAGGTCGTGGGTTCGAACCCAACCCTGACGCCTGCTGCTGTATATTTGGAGTTTGCGTGTCTCTCTCTCTCATCATCATCACGGTGGCTAGGAGATGATAACTACCTCGCCTGGTGTACAGGAGGTCGTGGGTTCGAACCCAACCCTGACGCCTGCTGCTGTATATTTGGAGTTTGCGTGTCTCTCTCTCATCATCATCACGGTGGCTAGGAGATGTTAACTACCTCGCCTGGTATACAGGAGGTCGTGGGTTCGATCCCAACCCTGACGCCTGCTGCTGTATATTTGGAGTTTGCGTGTCTCTCTCTCTCTCATCATCATCACGGTGGCTAGGAGATGTTAACTACCTCGCCTTGTATACAGGAGGTCATGGGTTCAATCCCAACTCTGACGCCTGCTGCTGTATATTTGGAGTTTGCGTGTCTCTCTCTCTCATCATCATCACGGTGGCTAGGAGATGTTAACTACCTCGCCTGGTGTACAGGAGGTCGTGGGTTCGATCCCAACCCTGACGCCTGCTGCTGTATATTTGGAGTTTGCGTGTCTCTCTCTCATCATCATCACGGTGGCTAGGAGATGTTAACTACCTCGCCTGGTATACAGGAGGTCGTGGGTTCGATCCCAACCCTGACGCCTGCTGCTGTATATTTGGAGTTTGCTTCTCTTTCTCCCCGTAATCGCGTGGATATTTCTCCGGCTCCACCGGGTTTTCCCTCCACAGTAAGAATCAATATCACGCGTTCAGAGTGTTTAGCCGCTCGCTATACGACGACGATGAGCACACTTCGCTGAGCAATCATCTGTGATAGCCAGGTAGCTTCTGAAAAAGAATTGCTATATTGAACAGTGGAGCCTTACCTGGTCGAAATAAAAAATAGTTTAGTTTTAAATGTGAGTTTATGGACCTGTAACCTGGAGGCTTAGCGCCGATGACCTCTGACCCACCCGGCCACCTCTAGAACCACGTGTGTTTGTGTTTGTGTCCAGCGAAAGATCCCGCTAATGTTTAACGCATTCATTCTCCCGTCTTGACAGATTTCTACAATGCACGAGGAGCCACACAGGTAAGGGCTAAAGAGTAGTTGCCAGTCGCGTAAGTTTGCTTTTTTGTGTAACCAGGTGATAACTGTCCATAATAGATTTCGATTTGAAGCTTTCCTGATTGCAGGGATTCTTCTTCTTGGTTCTTTCGGTAAAGTCACGTAGAAGGGAAATAATAAAATAATAAAAATAAAACATATTAAAATAATTCTCACGACGTGTCGGCCACAACGCAAGCAGCCGTCCTCAGGTGAAGACCAGGTCTGTCGGGGAGACAGCGTCTGAATGACGCTGAATGACGCTGTCATTCAGACGCTGTCTCCCCGACAGACCTGGTCTTCACCTGAGGACGGCTGCTTGCGTTGTGGCCGAAACGTTGTGAGATTTGTATTTTATTGTTTTATTTTTATTATTTTATTACTTCCCTTCTACGTGACTTTACCGAAAGAACCAAAAATAATCAATCTTGATTTGAAGCTTTCGTGACTGCAGGAATCCATACTCTTTGGTTCTTTCGAGTAAACTAATCGGCACGTTTTTGTGTCACGTGACAAACCTTATCTAATATTGTCCGTGTCGGGATGGCGGCGGGTTTAAACGACCACATCTGCACTTGCATGATCTAACCCCACGAAAAAAAGAACAAACCTCTGTTGTACCCACGTGTCCAAACGACGCGTCAGCGACACGTGGGCACGACGCGTGAGCGACGCGTCAGCATCGCGCTCGACCAGCGACCCAGAGGTCGCCGGTTCGACTCCGGCTCCCGGAAAACGGCAGTTCAAGCGACGGTGCCAACTTTCCCAAATCGCCACCACCGCCGCCGCCACCGCCACCGTCGCCCCTGTCCACCCAGCGGTCGGTGCACGCCGGTTCACCACGGCACGGACACCGCACATTGTCCATCTGCTGTGTCTGTGCCCAGGGACGGCAAGGAGGTGGAGTGCGGACACAAGGACGCCACCGTGCAGACGTCAGCAGGCGGCCTCCCGCATCTAGCAGGTAACGTCCTAGAACAGGCCTTTGTTTACACACCGACTCTCATTCAAGGCCGAGTGGACCTCGGAGAGAGCCGGGACCGGTGGAGATGATCGTCACCGGGATTGGTCGCGAGCGGGAGTCGAACTCGTGCGGCAGCATTCGTAGCGCAGCGCGCTAACCGCTGCACTAGCGCTCCCCACACACACACACAGAGACACACACACAGATACATACACACAGACACACACACACGCAGAAACACACACACACAAAAACATACACACATGCAGACACACACACGCATACACACACAAAGACACACGCAGAAACAACAACAACCGCCATTCGCCACTAAGTGGCGGTGACGTCACCACGACGCTTGTGCCAGGCCATGTGCACCATGAGGCCACGTGAAGTGTCGAACGCCCGCTGGCAGGAGGTCACGGGGCAGACCCAGCAGGTGCCACGGGTCGACTGACACACACACACAGACACACACGCAGAAACACACACACACAGAAACACACACACAGATGCATACACACACGCAGACACACAGAAACATACACACACGCAGACACACACAGAAACACACGCACAGAAACATACACACACACGCAGACACACACACAGAAACTCACACACGCAGACACACACACAGAAACATACACACCCACGCAGACACACACACAGAAACACACACAGAGAACACACACACATAAACATACACACACGCAGACACACACACAGAAGCACAACCACACAGAAACACACACGCAGACACATACACAGAAATACACAGAGAAACATATACACACGCAGACACGCAGAAACACACGCAGACACACGCAGAAACATACACACACACACGCAGACACGAACACAGAAACACACACGCAGAAACATACACACACACATCAATGCCCCGCCATTCGCCACTAAGTGACGGTGACGTCACCACGGCGCCTGTGCCAGGCCAGGTGCACCTTGAGGCCACGTGAAGTGTCAAAGTGCTCGCTGCTGACAACAGGAGGTTACGGGACAAACCCAGCAGGTGCCATGGGTTGGCTGACTGAGACGACTGGCAGACGCACCTGCTGTACCCCCCTACTGTGCCCCCACACAAAGAGAAAAAACAAAGATCCCCCGTATAGCCTTAACAGACTGTAGGGGCAAGTGCTGTTAGCGCGCACCTATGAAGGCGGGCACGGCACACGAGGGGGTGGGTGGCCAACACCACGCCCGGCCGTCTTTGTCTCCACAGTGGCGATGTTTACACACCGCACGAGGTACTTATTTGAGGCTGAGTCGACCTAGGTAAGGCCCAGGACCGGTTCAGATAATCGTCACCGGGTCGCCGGGTTCGTAGCGCAGCGTAGCGCTAACCGCTGCGCCACCGCTCCCACACACACACCATGATTAAGACTCGCCCTCTGACTTTACATTTAAAATACACAGGCGAACAGAGCGCGTATTGTAGTCCGTGGAAGGCGGTATAATTATAATCATCGCGATCGTCGCATCAGATGACTTCAAATGACTTCGCGGGCCACGGATTTTTGGTTTACCGCCGACACTTTCAAGAGGGCAAAAACTCGTCACGGTTGCGATTTGGCAGCCTAATTCGGCTGTAATGTAGTAGTCGTATCATGACCAATTATTCTCTTACTATTATCAGTGCTAAATGATGCGTGCCGTCCAGACTGAACAGGAAACGGGGGGGGGAGATGGGGGGGAGATGGGGGGGAGGTGGGGGGGAGGGGGGGAGGTGGGGGTGGAGGTGGGGGGGAGGGGGGGAGGTGGGAGGGGAGGTGGGGGTGGATGTGGGGGGCGAGGTGGGGGGAGGTGGGGGGGGAGGTGGGGGTGGATGTGGGGGGCGAGGTGGGGGGAGGTGGGGGGGGATGTGGGGCGGGTGGTGGGGGGGAGGTGGGGGGGAGGTGGGGGGGGAGGTGGGGGGGGAGGTGGTGCGGGAAGTGGGGGCAGGTGGTGGGGGGGGATGTGGGGGGGAGATGGGGGGGGAGGTGGGAGGGGAGGTGGGGGGGGAGGTGGGAGGGGAGGTGGGCGGTGAGGTGGGGGGGAGGTGGGGGGGTGGTGGGGGGGAGGTGGGAGGGAGAGGTGGGGCGGGTGGTGGGGGGGTGTAGGTGAGGGGGGAGGTTGGGGGAGGTGGGGGGTGGTGGGGGGCGTCATCAGCTGTAGGGAACCCGCCCCATCCATCTCCCTGACCACTCACGGGGGGTCATCGCCGCGTCTCACTAAAGACGTCTTGACGGGTCGTTAGTGACACGCAGACACTGCCGTCGGCACGATGCCTTACTCCACCCCCCACACCCCCCCACACCCTCCACTCCTCCACCCAGTTGACCCAGGAGGGGTCAACTTTCACCCAGCAGCAGCAGTTTGCGCTGTTGCCACTTTGCACGTGCACAGAGTGCGTGGCGGCTTCGAGGGCGAGCAGACTCAACGTGAGCAGCCTTGTGGTTTCAGTGGAGGGGT
Source organism: Lethenteron reissneri (assembly GCF_015708825.2). Classification (NCBI taxonomy): domain Eukaryota; kingdom Metazoa; phylum Chordata; class Hyperoartia; order Petromyzontiformes; family Petromyzontidae; genus Lethenteron; species Lethenteron reissneri. Next base: position 3,966,143 of record NC_083834.1, read on the forward strand.
TGGGTGAGTGAGCGAGTGATTATGAGCGAGTGAGTGGGTGAGTGATTGTGGGTGCGTGAGTGATTGTGAGTGACTGATTGACTGGGCGGGTGAGTGATTGGGTGATTGATTGTGAGCGGGTGAGTGAGTGGGCGAGTGAGTGGGTGAGTGATTGTGGGTGCGTGAGTGATTGTGAGTGACTGATTGACTGGGCGGGTGAGTGATTGGGTGATTGATTGTGAGCGGGTGAGTGAGTGGGTGAGTGATTGTGGGTGCGTGAGTGATTGTGAATGACTGATTGAATGGGCGGGTGAGTGATTGGGTGATTGATTGTGAGCGAGTGAGTGGGTGAGTGAGTGGGTGAGTGATTGTGGGTGCGTGAGTAATTGTGAGTGACTGATTGAGTGGGCGGGTGAGTGAGTGGGTGATTGATTGTGAGCGAGTGAGTGGGTGAGTGATTGTGAGTGGATGAGTGATTGTGGGTGCGTGACTGATTGAGTGGGCGGGTGAGTGAGTGGGTGAGTGATTGTGAGTGATCGGGTGAGTGAGTGATTGTGGGTGACTGATTGAGTGGGCGGGTGAGTGAGTGGTTGAATGGTGGTGGTGAAAGTATTTTGCTTTCATACGGCTGATGTAGTTGGAGAGAAACAATTTAACATTCAAGTGGGTTAAGCCAGACAACTGCATCAGGAGCAGCGAAGTGTATCATCATCGCTGCGATGTCTCCTTTGTATTTGTGGATTGGAGATTGCGGCATACGTTATGAAATCTGTTCTGGATGATCGCAGTCGCACCACTCCTGGAGAGTTTTTAATTTTCTATTTGTGCATCAGCTATCCGTATCTGCAGCCTGGTTTGTGCGCTGAATGCGATTTAGAGTGGACCATGAGCTTCTTGGAACAGCAGCAAACCCAGTGGAGTTCTGTGTTGAGTCTTTCACAACAAGGTGTTTAGTAGTAGGTTTTTACCCTTTAAACTGGTACAAAACTGACACCTTTATACAAGGCATCATGTTTGCAATAACCGCAACACAAGCAGTCAAAATGCAAACAAAAAGAAACAACTCTGATAATGGTAATGATATGCACTGTCCGTGAAGTTGATTGGTCCACACCCGAGACAGCTTTCCTTAGAGCCTAGTCTCCATTGGTGTTGGACCAGATGACACCAAAAGGCGTACAACTCAAAAACAGCGCACTCTCAGAGTATTGAGAGCTCGGGGTAACAAGGTGTTTGTGAGTTCTTTTGAACTCCATTCAACTATCCAAGCTTCACCGGGAGTTGACGTCGCATCGTTGAAGGTGAAGCATCGTGAGTCCTAAAGGGCTTTGCCGCGTGACTTGAAGCGAATGCGTGGGACGTTGTTGAGGTCCCGATGATTGAGAAGGGGCTTCCCGGTGGGTTGCAGCGGTGGGGGAGAGATTTGGTGACAGCACGGGCATCCCCAGGGTGTCGGGGCCGACTTGAGGGTTCAGTTGGACATCATCGAGTCGAGTGGTGACTACCTCTGGTCCATGCTGGTGCACAGTATTCGGCTACACAAGCGCCATCGTTGATGCCCCTAGCACTGAGGGTGCTCGCCAGTTGCTGGACCAGCCCGACCCTTGTTTTGGTCTTGGCAGCCTCCTGTTTCCGGTGGTCATGGAAAGTTGGCGTCGGGTCCAGCTTCACGGCGAGATAGGTCGGAGCGGGGTCATGCCGCACGGTGTTGCCGCAGAAAGTCACTTTCACTGTGTGCTTGGCGTTCTTACTATCAAGATGAAATGCAGTGGCTGTTGTTTACTGGGGATTTGGCTTGAGCCTCCATTTCTGGAAATATTTCCCCATGGTGTTTAGGTCTTGATTCAGAGTGGATTTGAGGTCATTGAAAGTTGCCGCTGTCTCCCACACGGCTGGAGGAGGAGTCCGGCGAGTGACGTTCACGGGAGCGGTGACCGCCGTCGCGGCGATGGAAATGCGGAAAAAATATCGTCCCGCGGGGTGACCTCTGCGTCGACCTCATGCCTCGTCGCGCGCCGGTATCCCGCGCCCTGGCACTCTTCAGCAAACCCACGCCGTTAAGATCTGGGCCCCCCCACCCACCCACCTCCCTCCCCTCCTCTCCCCCCACCATAACCAAAGAGAAAAAAAAATCGAGGTTTTGACACCTTGCTTCCTCGGTGGGGGGAGGGAGCCTCACATCTCGTGCGACGGCCGATGATGAATCTCTCGCCGCCGCCGTCACCGCCGCCGTCACCGCCGCCGTCACCGCCGCCGTCACCGCCGCCGTCGCGCGAGAAATCCGCCAGCGTCCCCGGGTGGCCTCCAGGCGGCTTGACGAGACGGATTATAGTGGTGGTGGCGGTGGTAGTGGTGGCGGTGGTGATGGTGGCGGTGGGTGGCGGTGGTGGCGGTGGTGGTGGTGGCGGTGGTGGTGGTGGCGGTGGTGGTGGTGGTGGCGGTGGTGGTGGTGGTGGTGGTGGTGGTGGTGGTGGCGGTGGTGGTGGTGGTGGTGTGGTGGCGGTGGTGGTGGGTGGCGGTGGCGGTGGTGGCGGTGGTGGTGGCGGTGGTGGTGGCGGCGGTGGCGGTGGCGGTGGCGGTGGCGGTGGTGGTGGTGGCGGTGGTGGTGGTGGAGGTGGCGGTGGCGGTGGCGGCGGTGGCGGTGGCGGTGGTGGTGGCGGTGGCGGTGGCGGCGGTGGCGGTGGCGGCGGCGGCGGCGGCGGTGGCGGTGGCGGCGGCGGCGGCGGCGGCGGCGGCGGCGGCGGCGGCGGTGGTCGGTGGCGGTGGCGGGTGGCTGGCGGCGGCGGTGGCGGTGGCGGTGGCGGCGGCGGCGGCGGCGGCGGCGGTGGCGGTGGCGGTGGCGGTGGCGGCGGTGGCGGTGGCGGTGGCGGCGGTGGCGGTGGCGGTGGTGGTGGTGGTGGTGGTGGCGGTGGTGGTGGCGGTGGTGGTGGAGGTGGTGGTGGCGGTGGTGGTGGTGGCGGTGGTGGTGGCGGTGGTGGTGGCGGCGGTGGCGGTGGTGGTGGTGGTGGCGGTGGTGGTGGCGGTGGTGGTGGCGGTGGTGGTGGCGGCGGTGGTGGTGGTGGTGGTGGTGGTGGCGGTGGTAGTAGTGGCGGTGGTGGTGGCGGTGGTGGCGGTGGTAGTAGTGGCGGTGGTGGTGGCGGTGGTGGTGGTAGTAGTGGCGGTGGTGGTGGCGGTGGTAATAGTGGCGGTGGTAGTAGTGGCGGTGGTGGTGGCAGTGGTAGTAGTGGCGGTGGTGGTGGTGGCGGTGGTGGTGGTGGTAGTAGTGGTGGTGGTGGTGGTGGTAGTAGTGGCGGTGGTGGTGGTGGCGGTGGTCGTAGTGGCGGTGGTGGTGGTGGTGGCAGTGGTGGTGGTGGCGGTGGTGGTGATGGTGGTGGTGGTGGCGGTGGTGGCGGTGGTAGTAGTGGCGGCGGTGGTGGCGATGGTGGCGGCGGTGGTGGCGGTGGTAGTGGCGGTAGTAGTGGCGGTGGTGGTGGTGGTGGTGGTGGCGGTGGTGGTGGCAGTGGTTGCGGTGGTGGCGGTGGTGGCGGTGGCGGCGGTGGTGGCGGTGGTAGTAGTGGCGGTGGTGGTGGTGGCGGTGGTGGTGGCAGTGGTGGCGGTGGTGACAATGGTGGTGGTGGTGGCATGCGGGAGCTCTGACGGTGCTTGAGTGCGCAGTGTGAATGATGGCGCTGCTCACGACCTACTCGTTATTGTTTGTCCTCTGCCGCCAGTCCTCGGTGTTGATGTGCACAGCCGCGTCACAAATCCCTCCACGCTGTTTGCTTTATGTTCGCGATATTTTTGTGTGGAGACTTTCATTTTATTTTAACCTTTTATTTTTACTCGATATTTTTTATTTTCCTAGTCAGTAAATTTTAGCGGGTTTCTTTTTAACATTCACATCCCAATATTAACTTATTTTATTAATATTAATTTTTTATTCTTAATTTTTTTTTTCGTCTTTCTTCCAACTCCTCTCGTAGTCACGATCTCGCCCCGCCGGTTTCCGTCACGCGTCGTATTGCCCCCGTGCCTTGCTCAATCCGCTGCTGGACGAAGGACCTCCCCGGGGATCTGAATGCCGCCCAGAGCCGTATGTGAGAGCTAGGCTCCCTCCCCCCACCATTGCCCATAGACTTACATTGCCCATAGACTCTTTCAGGGGCCCACCGTTACCGGGAATTCACCACGGGTGCATCGGTGCGTCTCTTGAAATGTTGAGTGGTCTTTAAGTTTCTTGTTTGACCGAATTCGAGGCTAAATGTCTCCCCTTGTTATCGTTGGTTGCCCACTCCCCCCAGAGGTATCTACAAGGAGCCTCAGAGGCGCCTCCCAAATGGGACCGTTGCTCCGTCTCCTTTGCCTGGCTGGCGCCAGGGAGGCAATTCCACGTGCTCATGGCAAGGCAGAGTGGAATGTCTGTCCGTACGGTGACGATTACCTGACCACGTGTGCCTGACAACGAGAGTGTTTGCGGTGATGCTGGCTTAACCAATCACAGAGATGCGATGACGAATGGTGATGATGATGATGATCGTTAAAATTACCATGAAAAAATTACGATCTTGATGATTTCCATGCAAACGATGATGAAGTAAGGTTGAGCAATAAAAGGATGGGAATGACAACAAATTATGATTATAATGATGATAATGACTGATTATTGTGATGATAATGATGATGACGGTTGAGAGATCGTTGTTATCGACCGACCCGCTCCGCTTCCCACGGTGCCCTGGGACCCCGTAGGTTGTCCACACTTAACCCCTCGCGATCTTAACCCCCCGCCTCATCCTCCCCGCAGGAACTACACGAGAATCTCCGCCTCCATATCTCACCGGGCCGCCCCCAGCCGCCCCTAAGACTCCGCCGCCGCCACCGGCGACCTTGACCGGAACAACGACCCCCCCGGGGGTCGCCGGCTCTGTCATCTCGACCGCCGTGAGGGTCGTGACCTCTGCGTTTGCCGGGCTTTTCGCCACGACGATACAAACGCCGACGGTGGTGGCGCCCGCCGGTGTTGGGAACGCCGGGATGCCAGCGCCGCCCGAGGTCACCGGTGCCTCAGCTGAACAGGGTGGTGCCGCGGCCGAAGAAGCTGAAGAGGGTGGTGCCGCCGCTGAAGAAGGTGGTAGTGCAGTTGAAGAGGGCGGTAGTGTAGCTGAAGAGGGTGGTAGTGCAGTTGAAGAGGGCGGTAGTGTAGCTGAAGAGGGCGGTAGTGCAGCTGAAGGGGGCAGTAGTGCAGCTAAAGAGGGCGGTAGTGTGTCTGAAGAGGGCGGTAGTGCAGCTGAAAAGGATGGTGCCACAGCTGAAGAGGGTGGTGCCGCCGCTGAAGAGGGCAGTAGTGCAGTTGAAGGGGGTGGTGCCACAGCTGAAGAGGGCAGTAGTGCAGTTGAAGAGGGTGGTGGTACAGCTGGAGAGGATGGTTCTGGAGCTGTGGGGAGTACTGTTGCTGAAGAGGGCGGTAGCGCCGTTGAAGACGGTGTTAGTGTGGTTGGAGAGGGCAGTAGCGCTACTGAAGAAGTCGGTAGTGCAGCTAAAGAGGGTGGTAGTGCCGCTGAAGATGACAGTAGCACAGTTGAAGAGGGTGGTACCGCAGCTGAAGAGGATGGTGCTGCAGCCGAAGAATCTGAAGAGGGTGGTGCCGCAGCTGCAGAGGACGGTGCCGTCGCTGAAGAGGGTGCTAGTGCAGTTGAAGAAGGTGATGCCACAGTTGGAGAGGGTGGTGCTACAGCTGACGAGGGTGGTGCTACAGCTGCAGAGGGTGGTGTCGCAGTTGAAGAGAGTGGTACCACAGCTGTAGAGGGCGGTTTTGGAGCTGAGGGGAGTACTGTTGCTGAAGAGGGCGGTAGCGCCGTTGAAGACGGTGTTAGTGTAGTTGGAGAGGGCAGTAGCACTACTGAAGAGGTCGGTAGTGCAACTGAAGAGGGTGGTAGTGCAGCTGAAGAGGGTGGTAGTCCAGCTGAAGAGGGCGATAGTCCAGCTAAAGAAGGCAGTAGTGCGTCTGAAGAGGGCGGTAGTGCAGCTAAAGAGGGCGGTAGTGCAGTTGAAGAGGGTGGTGCCGCAGCCGAAGAATCTGAAGACGGTGGTGCCGCAGCTGAAGAGGACGGTGCCGTCGCTGAAGAGGGCGCTAGTGCAGTTGAAGAGGGTGATGCCACCGCTGGAGAGGGTGATGCCACAGCTGAAGAGGGCAGTAGAGCCACTGAAGAGATTCGTGCCGCAGATGAAGAGGGTGGTAGCGCCGCTGAAGAAGACAGTAGCACAGCTGAAGGGGGTGGTGCTGCAGCTAAAGAGGGTGATGCTACAGCTGACGAGGGTGGTGCTACAGCTGGAGAGGATGGTGCTACAGCTGGAGAGGATGGTGTCGCAGTTGAAGAGGGCAGTAGCACCGCTGAAGAGGTTCGTGCTGCAGCTAAAGAGAGTGGTACCGCAGCTGGAGAGGGTGGTTCTGGAGCTGAAGAGGGTGGTTCTGGAGCTGAGGGGAGTACAGTTGCTGAAGAGGGCGGTAGCGCCGTTGAAGACGCTGTTAGTGTAGTTGGAGAGGGCAGTAGCGGTACTAAAGAGGTCGGTAGTGCAACTGAAGAGGGTGGTAGCGCCGCTGAAGAGGGTGGTACTGCAGCTGAAGAGGGCAGCAGCGCCGCTGAAGAAGGCGGTAGCGCAGCCGAGGCGTCGGCGTCGGGGAAAGGTGATGTCGGTGGCAGTGGGAACGCCTCTTCCTCCAACGAGATCATCGGCAGCTCGGCCGGGCCTGGCACGGTAAAACACGCTCACTACCAATGACATCCACACCACCAGCCGTGGTCTATCCTCTGCTGGAAGAAGGCCTCCTCGAGGCACGGACATCCCTCGTGGCAAATGCCGTCACACTCCATCTGCACGCGAGGTTGAATCCATCGCTTCACCCCGACTGCAGTGTAGGCAGCCGCTCAGGTGGGATAGGCTTTAACAAGACGGGTCCCTGGTATCAAGGAAGGTTAAATACAGTGTGTGCTGACCGTTGCACAATGCCGGCATCTGCAGCTTTGTATGCCGTGTAAATATAAAACTAAGGCCCACTGCACTTTGTAGCTCTTTTTCAGAAGCGACCAGGCTGTCGCAAATGATAGCTCAACAAAGTGGCTCATCACCATCACGTGACGTTGATTTTAAACGTGGGGCGAAAAAAACGGAGGACCCGTAAAAAAATCCACGCGACCGCGGGGAGAGAGAGACATGAAAATTCCAAATATGCAGGCATCAAGGTCGGGATTGAATCCACGGCCTCCTGTATACCAGGCAAGGGATAGATAAAAAGCTTTGAATTAGCTAAGTATTGAACAGATTTGCCGAGAATGATTTTCTGGATGAGCAGGGCCCAATGTAGATTTCTTCTTGCACCGTTGTGTTTGATGTGAGATCGTATTTTAAGTAGAGGCTACAATGGTGGATCCTGTATGGTACATCCAGTGCAAAGCACAGAGCAGAATGGTGAAGCGCATTTAGTATGCTTAGCGATGAATCAGTAGCGGATCTGCCAGCGGCGTAACAGTCGTCAAACAGTGGTAGAGTATTAGCTTAAACAATTTGCAGGCGCAATCAAAACAGGATATGTCCACAATTCTGGCTGTCGCCTAATGATGCTGGTAGTTGTTGTAACGTCACGGCTACTCGAATTGTAAAAGTTGTTGTGGGTTTACTCTACGACACACAACCGCTTAGTGCTGAACTAGTAACGAATTGGGCACTTTTGTTTCCGTGACAAACCTTACTAGTCGGTGGTGGCCGATTGAACAACCAGATTTATATATTTACGTGATCTAACCGGAAAAAAATAATAACTTTTCTTATGCATAACATTTGGTTGTGAAAGCCGTACACTACTACTACTGTTGCTACGTGTTAAACTGCAAAAACAACGTTTGATTTCTGTTTAAGAAAGAAAAAACACTATTCGTGACAAGAGCCTCGCTCGCGCTGTGTGGCGTTGTGTTTGGGCAACGTGGGGGCCGACGGTGGCGTCCCGCAGGAGCCGGCTCTTCCCAACGCCGTTCCGGAGCACCCCCTGGTGCAGGTGGTGGAGTTTAGCGTGCGCGTGACCCAGCCCGTGCCCTGCGTGGTTCCGCCCAGCTCCACGCAGCTCCACCGGATCACCGAGCAACTCCGACGCAAGGTGCGCTCGCGGCCGCGAGTACGCACGCTTTACCCCACCGCCTCCACTGCCGCCACTGCGTGCGCGCGTGCGACCTGCGGTGTCAAAAATAAATTTATTTCAGCCGGAACGGTCTGGAACGGTCCGAAACGTTGGAACGTCGGAACAGTCGGCACGGACCGGAACGGAGCGGAACGTCGGCACGGTCCGGAACAGTCCGGAATGTCAGAACATTGGCATGGTCCGGTTGGCTACGTACGGAGCAAAAGAAGTTCAACATACATACATAGACTCACACAGTCATTCATCCACTCACATAGCCACTCACCCACTCACACAGTCACTCACCTACTCACATAGTCACTCACCCACTCACACAGTCACTCACCCACTCACATAGTCACTCACCCACTCACACAGTCACTCACCTACTCACATAGTCACTCACCCACTCACACAGTCACTCACCCACTCACATAGTCACTCACCCACTCACATAGTCACTCACCAACTCGCACAGTCACTCACCCACTCACATAGTCACTCACCCACTCACATAGTCACTCACCCACTCACATAGCCACTCACCCACTCACACAGTCACTCACCAACTCACACAGTCACTCACCCACTCACATAGTCACTCACTCACTCACATAGTCGCTCACCTACTCACACAGACACACAGACACTCACCCATTCACACAGTCAATCACCCACTCACACAGTCACTCACCTACTGACACAGTCACTCACCCACTCACATAGCCACTCACACACTCACACAGTCATTCACCCACTCACACAGTCACTCACCTACTCACATAGTCACTCACCCACTCACATAGTCACTCACCCACTCACACAGTCACTCACCCACTCACATAGTTACTCACTCACACAGTCACTCACCCACTCACGTAGTCACTCACCCACTCACATAGTCACTCACCCACTCACACAGTCACTCACCCACTCACACAGTCACTCACCCACTCACACAGTCACTCACACAGTCACTCACACAGTCACTCACCCACTCACACAGTCACTCACCCACTCACACAGTCACTCACACAGTCACTCACACAGTCACTCACCCACTCACACAGTCACTCGCCCCCACACTCTCCCGTCCTTCGATGAGCACGGTTGGCTACGTATGGTGCCAAAGAAGTTAAACGTACGTCACCGCTTTACCCTGCTCTGATTCGATTCGATCTCCACGTTCTCTGCCGCCGCATCCGACGACGACCGCCGCGGCTCGATCACCCTCGCTCGCCCACACAGGGGACGACCCGACTAACCCCTGGCGTCCGGAGTCCTCCGCTTGGTGCGACAAATACATAGAACTCAACAACTTTCCACCGGCCACGGCCAACCTTCCCGGCCCCGGAAACCACCCCCCACCTCCCCCCGGCAACAGGAAGGTCACGGCGAAGGTCGCGTGCGAAGGGGTGGTCGTTAGTCAGAGGTACGGAGAGCGGAATTAATTATACGTCGGGTTTTTTGTGCCGCGGATTCACGCCTGCTTTCCAGCGGAGGTCGAATTGAGGAGACGTTTTATCCAACATTTATATTTTGGAGGAGGGCAAAGGCGCAGCTTCCCCTCCCATTCCCCTCCGCTGCAAGTGCTTTGCTCTCGCTACCGCCAGTAGGAAGGTGGCCTCCGCTTGGGGGGCCGCTCTAGCGGAGGCGCCGCTTAGAGGGTAACCCACGTTTTACGCCACCAGTGCCACCGCCACGGGACGCCGCCGCACGCGAACCTGCCCGCCGTTGACTAACCGCGGTGGACCGCACCTGCCGGGTGGTGGACAGAAGCAGTAGCGGCTGGGCGTGGGAGGGGGGTGGCGGGTGATTTTATAAAACTTCCCTCCGTTGTTTTTCAACTGCCCACCGGAGGAGATGGAGTCGAACCGTGGACCGATTCTGCGCTGCAATCCGGACACCAAAACTGTGATTTTATTTTGTTTCCTTTGCCAGGCGAGGTCCACGCAACACTGAGCTGTACGGCTCCTTTGTTTGTTCCTCCTCTTTCAGAAGGGACCCTGGCCCAGCACAAACGATGGCTTATTACCCTGGTGGTGGTGGTGGTGGCTGTGGCAGGCTTGTCACTCCGAACGCAATTGCCGAGTCGCGTTCGGGTTCGCGCGCGTGCACGCGGATGCGGTCGTTCGGGGGCGGGAGGGCGGAGGGTTGATGCATCGGCGGGTCGCGCTCTAATTACCGTTGATTTTATTTGGGAGGTCTTAAGCGGCGCACGAAGCTACGCGCTGCGCGACCCACCCCCAGCGAACGTCGCGGCCGTAGCCAAGCGGTGCGTCGTCAATTTAAGGGGCCTGCAAATTGGCGAATGCGCCGGTCGCCACTCCCGTCCAATTACGTCGGTCGAGCACGCGCGGTTATGATCGGTAGCATCAATTAGCGAGATGGAGCGACGGTCACTGGGGTGCGAGGCGCCGTGTCCCGTCCCCGATTAATGGGAGCGCGGATGAAAGGCCGCGCGCTTCGTAATGAGCTTAATCGCGGCCGCCCCCAAGTTCGTCTGCTCGACGCGGGAATGTTGAGCGTGGGTTAGCGAGCGTGGGTTAAAGGGTTAGCGAGTGTGGGTTAGTGGGTTAGCGAGCGTGGGTTAGAGGGTTAGCGAGCGTGGGTTAGAGGGTTAGCGAGCGTGGGTTATAGGGTTTGCGTGCGTGGGTTAGAGGGTTAGCAAGTGTGGGTTTAGAGGGTTAGCAAACGTGGTTTATAGGGTTAGTGAGCGAGTGTTAGAGGGTGAGCGAGCATGGGTTAAAGGGTTAGTGAGCGTGGGTTAGAGGGTTAGCGAGGGTCAGCGAGCGAGTGTGAGTGAGCGTGGGTGAGCGAGAGAGGGGGAGCGAGGGTCAGCGAGTGTGAGCGAGCGTGGGTGAGCGATAGAGGGTGAGCAATAGAGGGTGAGCGAGGGTCAGCGAGTGAGTGTGAGCGAACGTGGGTGAGTGATAGAGGTTAGCGAGTGTGAGCGAGCGTGGGTGAGCGATAGAGGGTGAGCGAGGGTCAGCGAGCGAGTGTGAGCGATAGAGGGTGAGCGAGTGTCAGTGAGCGAGTGTGAGCGAGCGTGGGTGAGCGATAGAGGTTAGTGAGGGGCAGCGAGCGTGGGTGAGCGATAGAGGGTGAGCGAGTGTCAGTGAGCGAGTGTGAGCGAGCGTGGGTGAGCGATAGAAGGTGAGCGAGGGTCAGCGAATGAGTGTGAGCGAGTGTGGGTGAGCGATAGAGGGTGAGCGAGGGTGAGCGAGTGAGAGTCAGCGAGCGTGCGCCGGTTAAAAACCCTTTTCGAGTTCCGATGGCCGTGCGTACAAGTCATCAGTTTTTCTTCCGAATCTCCATTCCGATGACGTATGTTGCGTACGTCCCTGTCTCTCTCCCGTGTACGTCATCGGAGGCGGCTCACGGCATCCCCCCCCCACTCGCGGAGAGAGCGGGCGGGGGGGGGGGGCGGGTGACTAAAGTTGTTGCCACTCCTTCAGCCAGAGTGAGCGTTGTCGATGTAGTATCGTGGTGTATATTAGTATATTAGTGTACTGTATAGTGTAGCGTATATTAGTGTAGTGTATAGTAGTGTAGTGTATATTACTGTATAGTATAGTGTAGTGCATATTAGTGTATAGTAGTGTAGTGTATAGTGTAGCGTAAATTAGTGTAGTGTATAGTAGTATAGTGTATATTACTGTAGTGTATAGTGTAGTGTATAGTAGCGTATAGTGTAGTGTATATTAGTGTAGTGTATATATTACTGTAGTGTGTAGTGTAGTGTCTATTAGTGTAGTGTATAGTAGTGTAGTGTATAGTGTAGTGTATATTAGTGTATAGTAGTGTAGTGTATAGTGTAGTGTATATTAGTGTAGTGTATAGTAGTGTAGTGTATATTACTGTAGTGTATAGTGTAGTGTATATTAGTGTATAGTAGTGTAGTGTATAGTGTAGTGTATATTAGTGTATAGTAGTGTAGTGTATATTAGTGTAGTGTGTAGTGTAGTGTATTGTCGTGTAGTATCGTGGTGTAAGAGTATATTAGTGTAGTGTATAGTGTAGTGTATATTAGTGTAGTATATAGTAGTGTAGTGTATATTAGTGTAGTGTATGGTGTAGTGTATATTAGTGTAGTGTGTAGGGTAGTTTATAGTAGTGTAGCTTGTATTAGTGTAGTGTATAGTGCAGTTTATATTAGTGGTGTGTAGTGTTTATTAGTGGTGTATAGTGTAGTGTATATTGTAGTGTATAGTCGTGTAGTATCGTGGTGTAGTGTATATTAGTGGTGTGTAGTGTATAGTGTACTGTACAGTAGTGTATATGTTGAACTTCTTTCGCACTGTACGTAGCCAACCGTGCTAATTGGAGAATGGGTGAGTGTGTGGGTGAGTGACTATGTGAGTGGGTGAGTGACTGTCTGAGTGGGTGAGTGACTATGTGAGTGGGTGAGGGACTGTGTGAGTGGGTGAGTGACTGTGTGAGTGGGTGAGTGACTGTGTAAGTGGGTGAGTGACTATGTGAGTGGGTGAGTGACTGTGTAAGTGGGTGAGTGACTATGTGAGTGGGTGAGTGACTATGTGAGTGGGTAAGTGACTATGTGAGTGGGTGAGTGACTATGTGAGTGGGTGAGTGACTGTGTAAGTGGGTGAGTGACTACGTGAGTGGGTGAGTGACAATGTGAGTGGGTGAGTGACTATGTGAGTGGGTGAGTGACTGTGTGAGTGAGTGAGTGACTATGTGAGTGGGTAAGTGACTGTGTGAGTGGGTGAGTGACTATGTGAGTGGGTAACTGTGTGAGTGGGTGAGTGACTATGTGACTGTGTGAGTGGGTGAGTGACTATGTGAGTGGGTGAGTGACTGTGTGAGTGAGTGACTGTGTGAGTGGGTGAGTGACAATGTGAGTGGGTGAGTGACTATGTGAGTGGGTGAGTGACTGTGTGAGTAGGTGAGTGGCTATGTGAGTGGGAGAGTGACTATGTGAGTGGGTGAGTGACTATGTGAGTCTATGTGTGTGTGCATGCTGAACTTCTTTCGCACCGTACCTTGCCAACCGTGCTAACCGAATGCGCGGGAGTGGGGGGAAAGGGTGGTGGGGGATGGACAACAAACTGAACACAATGATGACGATCGTGACGATTTAGCCGGCCCAGTTTTACGCCCGGAGTGGGGGCAGAGGGGAATTGTGGGCCATCTTAATGGCGTTGTTAAGAGAGGAAATGGGTGAGGGGTGTGGAAGACGCGGCTGTGGTGGCACCACCGGGACTCGGGCCCCAAGCGGGGAAATCCACGGTTGGCACGGGCCGACGTGAACACCGCGTTGATTCTCGCTCGAATTGAAGTCCTCCCCCCCCTCCCCCCTTTCGTCGACTGTCCCCGCCCCTCGTCTTACCACGCGCAGATGCTGCCCGTGTTCGAGAAGATGCCCGGATATAAGAAGCTGCACGTCCTGGGGTTCCGGTAAGCCAACGAAAGGGGGCCCCCGTGGTAGGCTCAGCGTGGCGGGGTGGCGGCGGCACACACGACGACGCCCGCCACGTGCCGCCACAGCGAGTGACGGTGACGTCACCACGGCGCCTTTGTGACGCGGGCCGGAGAGAGGAGGTGGAAGCTGGTGGGGGTACAGGGGGGAGGGAGGATGTGGAGCTGAGGGGACTTTGCCGAGTCAACGGAGGTCAGCGGTGTCACGATCGGCCTCTGTGGATAGGGCTCGTGAAGGACGCTGCTGCTGCTACTGGGAAGTTGGAGGCAGTCGCCCTCCGGCAACAACGGAGGGCAGAGGAGCGATGCTCACAACAACGAACGGAGCTCTGGGGCGGCTAAAACGCATCGAGTTGGCACATCTCACTCAGTCAACCCATGGCACCTGCTGGGTCTGTCACGTGACCACAGGCTCACAGCGCCCCCCTCGCCCAGCTTTTCTGTTAGCCCTGCCCACTTCCACATAACCACACCCCCCCCCCCCAACTATGAGTGCCCCCCACACGGAGAATATCCTCGCTATTCACGGCGGATGACCGCCACCCATCCACCCGACCACCTAACGCTCTGCCGCCTACATTGGCAGACTATACTAATGGTGGCCGCTATGTAAAATGGCGGAAATATACAAATAGCGGGAAGTTGCTGATCCAGTAACTAGTTGGGCAAATGTTGTGTTCCGTGACAAACCCCTTCCTGATTGGCCGCCTCGGGGTGGCGGTGGCGGTAATGACGACACATTTATATTTACACGATCTGCCCCCCTCCCCCCGCCCCCCCCCCAAAAAAAGCTCTTATGTACAAAGTTATCATCATGTTGATAAGAAAAGGGTGTTTTACTCTTTCTGGCAAAAAAAAACAGGAGGTGTTAAAATGTTTAAAAACCAAATAGAAACCTTTTGCAAGGAATCCTGTCTGCATTAACGACACGTACTTTCTCTAATAATATTTGCATTGTCTTTGGAACTGATTGGTCCACACCATGCATATATTATCAGAGAATGTTTTGTGTTTGCGTGTTCACCACAAGCACCGTGTGTGGTCAATGCAGACGGGACTCCTTGCAAAAGGTTTCTGTTTGGTGGTTTAACATCTTGACACCCAAGAAGGGTCCCATATTTGAATTCTCTAAATATGTGTTGAGGAGTTCCCACGGACGCACTCGGAGGCGGAGGTAAGTTATGGGCTTTCGCCAGGGTTTCTTAAAGGTGAACAATAACACCACAGCAGGGTACACAACTCCCAGGGGCTAGGGCTCCTACTCTGAGTCGGGTCCCTGCCGGCTAGCTCCGGTCTCTCTCTCTCGTGTCGGATCGGGGACTCTGCCGACTCCACCGAGCGGAGAGAGAAGCACCTCTACGGCTACCACCGGCTTCTCCCCAGACTCACCACTCGATCCCTCTCTCTACCCCTGGTTCCCTCTTCACCCTGCTTACTCTACCCGTTCCCACAGTGACCCCGCTTTCGTCACGTCCCCATTTTACTCCTCTACATATGTATGGCATTCATCTTCTTGGTTATTTCGGTAAAGTCACGTAGAAGGGAAATAATAAAATTATAAAATACATCATAAAATACAATTCTCACGACGTTTCAGCCACAACGCAAGCAGCCATCCTCAGGTGAAGAACAGGTCTGTCGGAAAGAAAGCGTCTGAATGAACACCACCAGGCTTGGCAGCGTATATTTAAGCTGAGGTTGGAGGGGGAAGGGCGCCTTGACAAATGAATTTGCATATCAAGAGGAATTTAGCATATTTATGGGAAATGCAGATATGGGATTAGTCACTACTTGTGAAATGCGTAGGAGGTGGGGGGGGTCTCAAATCGAAATGTATGGCATTGTCTTTGCAACTGATTGGCCTACACAAGAGACAGCCTTCTTTAGGGCCTCGTCTCACCAGTGTCAGACCAGAGAACGCCAAAAGGCAAATAATCGTCATCATCATGATGATGATGATTATTATAAGAGCGGACGATTATTTTTTATTTGTGACCAGGTGAGGCAGCAAGGAAACCCAGGAGTCTCATTTGCAAGAGTTTCAAGTTTCAAGTTCATGTATTAGGTATAGCCCTGTGAGCCATTCGGCTCTTGAATCGGGTGCAACCGCAACAAACAAAAAAGAAAAACATGAACAAAAAAACATCTTAAAGTGAACATGTGACTGAGTGCAAACAGAAAATCCAAGAAAAGACAGCAAAATATTGCAGAAAAAAACACCGTACACCAACGCTGTGTGCAAAAATCCCAGTGGGATGCAAGTCAAACAACAACAACAACAACCACAAGACACCTTAGATTAAGGCCATCAGTCTAACTCTGTACTACAACAAACAAACATGGCCACACCAATACACTTTTCGAAATCACCAAAATCAAGCTATGCAAGCAATGAAAACGCAATCGTAGGAACTGTGACCCACTATGATTAAAAACAAAAACACAACTCAAATCAAATCCGAATTTTTTTTTTAATGTACGCACGGCAAACAAAGACAAGATTTGGATAGAAACCGGCCCCAAACGCAACCGCCGCCGTGTCCGCGCGAGACATCGATCAACGTGAAGCGCTACATTCCCCGTCTCGCGCGGATCACCTTTCAGACCGATCGCAGGACAATTACAAAATTAGGTCATGGAGACATCACTTGCGGGGGTGGTCATCAGGCAGAAGAGGCGCATCGCAAACTGAGTGACAACAAAGACAAAAGTCACCCGTATAGCCCGTGGCAGAGTGTTGGGGCAAGTGCTGTTAGCGAGCACCTATGAAGGCCGGCACGGCACGCGAGGGGGTGGGTGGCCAACACCAAAGGAGACATTAGTATTTCTAGATTTGAAGCTTTCGTGACTGCAAGGATTCATACTCTTCGTTCTTTCGGTAAAGTCACGTGGGTAAAAAATGAAATTTTAATTAATAAAAAATCAAAACAATAATTTCACGACGTTTCGGAGGCAACACAAGCTTCCGTCTTCAGGTGAAACATTAGTATTGTTATTACTGCCCTCATTCAGCCAGGCGAGCCTCACACCGAGTTTCAAGACTCGTTTCCAGGAGGGTCCTGCCTAAGGTGTGCCGCAGTGGCTATGAGATGTTAACTTCCTCACCTGGTTTGCAAGAGGTCGTGCCCGCGTGACCTCCTGCGAGCGGGCGTTCGACACTTCACGTGGTAGCCTCAACATGCACATAGCCTGGCACAAGCGTCGTGGTGACATCACCGCCACTTAGTGGCAAATGGCGGTTGTTGTTGTTGTGCTCGTGTGTGTGCGTGTTTGTTTAGCTTTTTTATTTTAATGAAAAGTAAAGGAAAGAGCCTTGGTGACTCCACCGAGCAAACGCCAAAACACAGCCACGCGGAGCGGAGAGGCGGTGTTTGCGCGACAGAGATTAATTCACATTTGAGAAACATCGCGTGCGCGCGTGTGCGTGTGCACGTGTGTGCGCGTGTGCGTGCGTGTGTTTGTGCATGCGTGTGTGTGCGCGCGTGTATGTTTGTTGGCGTGCGTGTGTGTGCGCGTGTGCGTGCGTGTGTTTGTGCATGCGCGTGTGTGCGCGCGTGTATGTTTGTTGGCGTGCGTGTGTGTGCGCGTGTGTGTTTGTGCATGCGTGTGCGCGTGTGTGCGCGTGTGTGTTTGTGCATGCGCGTGTGTGCACGCATGTATGTTTGTGCGCGTGCGTGTGTGTGCGCGTGTGTGTTTGTGCGTACGTGTGCGCGTGTGTGCGCGTGTGTGTTTGTGCATGCGTGTGTGTGCGCGTGTGTGTTTGTGCGTGCGGGCGCGTGCGTGTGCGCGTGTGTTGTGGGGAGCGGTAGTGTAGCGGTTAGCGCACTGCGCTACAAACCTGGCGACACGGGTTCGATTCCCGCTCACGACCAACACCGGTGACGATTATCTGAACCGGTCCTGGGCCTCCCCTAGGTCGACTCAGCCTCAAATTACTACCTGGTGCGATGTGTAAACATCGCCACTGGGGAGACAAAGGCGGCCGGGCGTGGTGTTGGCCACCCATCCCCTCGTGTGCCGTGCCGGCCTTCATAGGTGCTCGCGAGCAGCACTTGTCCCTACAGCCTGTTAAGGCTATACGGGGGATCTTTGTACGTGCGTGCGTGCGTGTGTATGTGCGTGTGTATGTGCGTGTGTATGTATGTGCGTGCGTGTATGTATGTGCGTGTGTGTATGTGCGTGTGTGTATGTGCGTGCGTGTATGTGCGTGCGTGTATGTGCGTGCGTGTATGTGCGTGCGTGTATGTGCGTGTGTGTATGTGCGTGTGTATGTGCGTGTGTATGTGCGTGTGTATGTATGTGCGTGCGTGTATGTATGTGCGTGTGTGTATGTGCGTGTGTGTATGTGCGTGTGTGTATGTGCGTGCGTGTATGTGCGTGCGTGTATGTGCGTGCATGTATGCGCGTGCGTGCGCGCGCGCGATGTCAACGGCGACGCCTTTGAAGTCATCACATTGTGCAAACCCGAGAATTTGTTTCATTCTCCGGAGAGAGAGGGAGAGAGGGGGAGAGAGGGAGAGCGACAGAGAGAGAGCAAAGGAGAGAGACAGAGGGAGAGCAAAGGAGAGAGACAGTGGGTGAGAAATCGAGAGAGAACGGAGGAGAGACAGAGAGAGAGAGAGAGCGCGCGAGGCATTGAGTCTCTCTCCGGGGCCCTGACTGAGTCGTAAGGGACCCTTTTAAAATTCAGCGTCATTCACTTAACAGAGCGCGTGCCCCCCACTGAGACGTACGATCTCATTTCCCACTGGGGCGGGGGGGGAGACTTGTAGCGGTCTGGGCACACTTTGTAATCTCACCCAACCCTACCCCGGCACACATCACTACCACCACCGCTATGCAACACAAAGACTCCATCATCATCACCGTCATCATGCACATAGTCACTCACCCACTCACGCAGTCACTCAACCACTCACGCAGTCACTCACCCACTCACATAGTCACTCACTCACCCACTCATAGTCACTCACACAGTCACTCACCCACTCACACAGTCACTCACCCACTCACACAGTCACTCACCCACTCACGTAGTCACTCACCCACTCACACAATCACTCACCCACTCACATAGTCACTCACTCACCCACTCATAGTCACTCACACAGTCACTCACCCACTCACACAGTCACTCACCCACTCACATAGTCACTCACCCACTCACACAGTCACTCACATAGTCACTCACACAGTCACTCACCCACTCACATAGTCACTCACCCACTCACAGTCACTCACCCACTCACACAGTTACTCACCCACTCACACAATCACTCACCCACTCACACAATCACTCACCCACTCATACAGTAACTCACCCACTCACGCAGTAACTCAACCACTCACACAGTCACTCACCCACTCACAGTCACTCACCCACTCTCACAATCACTCACCCACTCACACAGTAACTCACCCACTCACGCAGTAACTCAACCACTCACACAGTTACTCACTCACTCACACAATCACTCACTCACTCACACAATCACTCACCCACTCACACAGTCACTCAACCACTCACACAGTCACTCACCCACATACACAGTGACTCACCCACTCACATAGTCACTCACCCACTCACAGTCACTCACCCACTCACACAGTTACTCACCCACTCACACAATCACTCACCCACTCACACAGTAACTCAACCACTCACACAGTCACTCACCCACTCACATAGTCACTCACGCACTCACACAGTCACTCACCCACACACACAGTGACTCACCCACTCACATAGTCACTCACCCACACACTAACCCATCCTCCGATTAGCATGGTTTGGCTTACGTACGGCGCAAAAGAAATTCAACATATGTACACACGTTTTTATTTATCCCGTTTAACACATACACACATACATAATTCATACCTGTCCACCCCGTATCTGTGCCTACCTTATTACAGACCAATTCAGACCTCATTGGTCACACCGTGCCCCTTATAATACTCAACGTTCATCCTACAAAGTCCCATCACACGGGAGAAACACAAACAAATAAACAAATACGCATTTCTCTGCCCGTATTGAACCTGCTGTTCGCCGCGTGGACCTGCAGACTCAATGTCCCTGTACAAGCACACGGGGTTAAACCGTGCCGAGCGCTCTGACCACCGTGCCACTCCAACCCCGATGGCGTCGCTCGTTCCTGTCAATTACCGCTTGCCCATTCCCCACCCACCACGACTCACCCACCCACACCAACCACCCACCTCCTCTCCCCTCTTGCCCCACGTGCGTCCGTGCGAACGCAGGTGTGGCAACAAGGTGGTGCACTACGCCGCGGTCTTCCAGGGCGGTCGTCCCGGGCACCAGCAGGGGCAGCACAACAACAACAACGACAACAACAACAACAACAACAGCAACGGGGAGGCCAAGCTCGTGGCTATGGAGACCAACCAGGTGGAGGGGGCGGGTAGCAGCCTCCCTCCACCACCGCCGCTGTCGGCCGGCCCTCATCCTGAAGCGGGGGGTGAGCTCGGACCAGGAGGATTGGGAGCAGGTGGAGGAGGTGGTGGAGGAGCAGATGGAGGAGGTGGTGGAGGAACAGGTGGAGGAGATGGTGCAGGAACAGGTGGAGGAGGTGGTGCAGGAACAGGTGGAGGAGGTGGTGGAGCAGCAGATGGAGGAGGTGGTGGAGGAGATAGTGGAGGAACAGGTGGAGGAGATGGTGGAGGAGATGGTGGAGGAGCAGGTGGAGGAGATGGTGGAGGAGGTGGTGGAGGAGGAGGCGAAGGCCTTGTCGAGGAGACGCAGCCGAATGGACGGACGGATCAGCCGAACATCTCGCGAGAGGAGGAGGTGGAGGCCGTGGACTCCGATGACCTCCACAGTTCGGGGAGGAATCCAGGTTCGGCCGATGATGCCTCCGGTGATCGCCGTGGCCTTCATGAGTTTGCCCACTCCGAGGAAGACCTGGACGTTGAGGAGGAGCAGGAGGAGACCCACGAGTCCGAACGGGACGAGCACCTCGCCTTGGCTCCGGGAGCCAAGGGGGAGCGAGATGGAGATGACCCACGGGAGGAACGGGAGGCTGGGTGGGCCATGCCAGGGTCCATCCAGGCTCTGCCACAAATGGTCTCGGACGCTCTGCACAGACAGCAGCGGCAGCAGCAGCAGCAGCCTAAGGAGCAGCAGCTGACGGGAATCGATCCCGACTCCTTCCAGCTGACGCGCGGTGAGTCCCGCTGTGACCTGCTGCGTGGTGTGTGTGTGTTGTGTATATGGGACATCTTTGTCTTCGGCGTGTGAAAATTCCGTCACAGTTCCTATGATTGCTTTTTCATTGCTTTCATAGCTTTATTTTGGTGATTTCGAAAAGTTTATTGGTTTAGCCATGTTTGTTTGTTGTAGTACAGAGTTAGACTGATGGCCTTAATCTAAGTTGTCTTGTTGTTGTTGTTTGACTTGCATCCCACTGGGATTTTTGGCACACAGCTTTGGTGTGCGGTGTTTTTTCCTGCAATATTTTGCTGTCTTTTCTTGGATTTTCTGTTTGCACTCAGTCACATATTAACTTTAAGAAGTTTTTTGTTCATGTTTTTGTTTTTTGTTTGTTGCGGTTGCACCCGATTCAAGAGCCGAATGGCTCACAGGGCTATACCTAATACATTAACTTAAACTTGTGTTTGTGCGCGCTGCAGAATTCCTGACGGACCTCCCCGCGGACGCCATCCACTACGACCTGCAGATGTCCTCAGGTACTAAGACGCGGGTCAGGGGTGGTGCTTGCCTGCACAGCTGCTGCTGCTGCTGCTCGCCAACAGAACGTTGTCTTTGATGTCGGAGCACGCACTCACCAACCAGCCCCTCTCTCACCTGGACACACGGCCCAGCCACCTCACCCTTCGGCGCAGAGGTCGCAACCGGGTACCCGATACCCGTACCCTACCCGATACCCGGCTACCCGTACCCGGCCAGGTACGGGTACCCGTTTGCGACCCTGGTGCGGCCGGGTACGGGTACGGGTAGGCCGTGAGTCACTGGTGAGTCACCGTTTGTCGCTCATTTCGGGTAGGGTACGGGTAGGGAACGGGTACCCACCCGGCCAGGTACCCATTTGCGACCCTGGTGCGGCCGGGTACGGGTACGGGTAAGGAATCAAAACCCGTTTGCGACCTCTGCTTCTGCGTCACTCGCGGGTGAAGGCGCAGCTCCTGCAATCGCTGGCGCGCTCACGAACGCCACCGCCGCTGGCGGAAGGGGCCTCCCCAACTCGAGTGAGCGGCGGAGACGTATTCTGGTCGACTCATCTCATCTTTACGGCCTCCTCCGGTTGATTTATAATCGCGCAACGATGAGAAAGCATCTTCTTGGTTCTTTCGGTAAAGTCACGTAGAAGGGAAGTAATAAAATAATAAAACATAATAAAATAATTCTCACGACGCTGTCTCCCCGACAGACCTGGTCTTCACCTGAGGACGGCTGCTTGCGTTGTGGGCGAAACGTCGTGAGAATCATTTTATTATGTTTTATTTTTATTATTTTATTACTTCCCTTCTACGTGACTTTACCGAAAGAACCAAGAAGAAGAAAGCACTTTGTTGAGCGATAATTTTTCATGAGCAGGTTGCTACTGAGAAAGGGTTTTCTCGCAGCTCAGTGGAGCTTTACCTGATGAAATACAACATAGTTTGGTAGTTTAGTTTATAGTTTATTAGTTCAGTTTATAGTTTAGTTTATAGTTTAGTTTATAGTTTAGTTTATAATTTAGTTTATAGTTTAGTTGAGAGTTCAGTTACTAGTTTATTTTATAGTTTATTTTATAATTTAAAGCTTAGTTTATAGTTTATTTTATAGTTTAGTTTATATTTAAGTTTATAGTTTAGTTTATATTTTAGTTTATAGTTTAGTGTATAGTTTAGTTTATTAGTTGAATTGAGAGTTCAGTTGCTAGTTTAGTTTATAGTTTAGTTTATAGTTTAGTTTATAGTTTAGTTAATAGTTTAGTTTAGTTTATATTTAAGTTTATAGTTCAGTTCATGCTTTAGTTTATAGTTTAGTTTATATTTTAGTTAATATTTAAGTTTACAGTTTAGTTTACAGTTTAGTTTATAGCTTAGTTTATAGTTTAGTTTATAGTTTAGTTTCTAGCTTAGTTTATATTTAAGTTTATATTTAAGTTTATAGTTTAGTTTATGGCTTAGTTTATATTTAAGTTTCTAGTTTAGTGTATATCTTAGTTTATATTTAAGTCTACCTGCAGGTCCTCCGGCAGTCGCGCTCTTGGACGAGTGGGCGCCAGCGGTGCCCGCCTCTCGCTCGGACCGGACGGGCGAGGACGTGCGGACCGCCGGGACGAGGAAGACGACAACGACCATCAACCCCGACCCGTTCCTCTCCTCCCCGCCAGACGGAGGCGGCCTTGAAGGATCCGCCGAAGAGCTGCTCGTTATCCTCGCTCCGTCCGCAGAGGAGAAGGGAGTGGGGCAGGAGGGGGTGGGGGAAGAGGAGGTGGGGGAAGAGGAGGAGGAGGTGGGGGTGGGGCAGGAGGGGGTGGGGGAAGAGGAGGTGGGGGAGGGAGTGGGGCAGGAGGGGGTGGGGGAAGAGGAGGTGGGGGAGGGAGTGGGGCAGGAGGCGGTGGGGGAAGAGGAGGTGGGGGAGGGAGTGGGGCAGGAGGCGGTGGGGGAAGAGGAGGTGGGGGAGGGAGTGGGGCAGGAGGGAGTGGGGCAGGAGGGGGTGGGGGAAGAGGAGGTGGGGGAGGGGGTGGGGGTGGGGCAGGAGGGGGTGGGGCAGGAGGGGGTGGGGGAAGAGGAGGTGGGGGAGGGGGTGGGGGTGGGGCAGGAGGGGGTGGGGCAGGAGGGGGTGGGAGAGGGAGTGGGGCAGGAGGGGGTGGGGCAGGAGGGGGTGGGGGAAGAGGAGGTGGGGGAGGGGGTGGGCAGGAGGGGGTGGGGCAGGAGGCGGTGGGGCAGGAGGGGGTGGGGGAAGAGGAGGTGGGGGAGGGGGTGGGGCAGGAGGGGGAAGAGGAGGTGGGGGAGGGAGTGGGGCAGGAGGGAGTGGGGCAGGAGGGGGTGGGGCAGGAGGGGGTGGGGCAGGAGGGGGAAGAGGAGGTGGGGGAGGGAGTTGGAAAGGAGGGGGTGGGGCAGGAGGGGGTGGGGCAGGAGGGGGTGGGGCAGGAGGGGGAAGAGGAGGAGGTTCACGGTGACGAGGATGCGTTGGGCGCCTTGGAGGATGAGGGGCTCGGGGCGTCCCAGGAGGGCGTCGTCACGAGCACGGAGCTCGCGACGGCGGGAGAGTCACGGCGGCCGCACGCGGGAGTTGACGAGCCACCTGCACCTGCAGCAGGAGCAGATCAGGAATCTGAACCTGCAGCTGCAGCAGGAGTAGACGAGTCACTTGATTCTGAACCTGCAGCTGCAGCAGATCAGTCACCTGAATCTGAACCTGCAGCAGGAGTAGATGAGTCACCTGAATCTGAACATGCAGCAGTAGACGAGTCACCTGAATCTGAACCTGCAGCTGCAGCAGGAGTGGACGAGTCACCTGAATCTGAACCTGTAGCTGCAGCAGGAGTAGATCAGTCACCTGAATCTGAACCTGCAGCTGCAGCAGGAGTGGACGAGTCACCTGAATCTGAACCTGCAGCAGGAGTGGACGACTCACCTGAATCTGAACCTGCAGCTGCAGCAGGAGTGGACGACTCACCTGAATCTGAACCTGCAGCTGCAGCAGGAGGAGACGAGTCACCTGAATCTGAACCTGCAGCTGCAGCAGGAGTAGATGAGTCACCTGAATCTGAACCCGCAGCTGCAGCAGGAGTAGACGACTCACCTGAATCTGAACCCGCAGCTGCAGCAGGAGTGGACGACTTACCTAAATCTGAACCTGCAGCTGCAGCAGGAGTAGACGACTCACCTGAACCTGCAGCTGCAGCTGCAGCAGGAGTGGACGAGTCACCTGAATCTGAACCCGCAGCTGCAGCAGGAGTAGACGACTCACCTGAATCTGAACCTGCAGCTGCAGCAGGAGTAGACGAGTCACCTGAATCTGAACCTGCAGCAGGAGTGGACGAGTCACCTGAATCTGAACCTGCAGCTGCAGCAGGAGTAGACGACTCACCTGAATCTGAACCTGCAGCTGCAGCAGGAGTGGACGAGTCACCTGAATCTGAACCTGCAGCTGCAGCAGGAGGAGACGAGTCACCTGAATCTGAACCTGCAGCTGCAGCAGGAGTAGACGACTCACCTGAATCTGAACCTGCAGCAGGAGTGGACGAGTCACCTGAATCTGAACCTGCAGCTGCAGCAGGAGTGGACGAGTCACCTGAATCTGAACCCGCAGCTGCAGCAGGAGTAGACGAGTCACCTGAATCTGAACCTGCAGCTGCAGCAGGAGTGGACGAGTCAAATGAATCTGAACCTGCAGCAGGAGTAGACGAGTCACCTGAATCTGAACCTGTAGCTGCAGCAGGAGTAGACGACTCACCTGAATCTGAACCCGCAGCTGCAGCAGGAGTAGACGAGTCGCCTGAATCTGAACCTGCAGCTGCAGCAGGAGTGGACGAGTCAAATGAATCTGAACCTGCAGCAGGAGTAGACGAGTCACCTGAATCTGAACCTGCAGCTGCAGCAGGAGTAGATGACTCACGTGAATCTGAACCTGCAGCTGCAGCAGGAGTAGACGAGTCACCTGAATCTGAACCTGCAGCAGGAGTGGACGAGTCATCTGAATCTGAACCTGCACCTGCAGCAGGAGTAGACGACTCACCTGAATCTGAACCTGCAGCTGCAGCAGGAGTAGACGAGTCACCTGAATCTGAACCTGCAGCTGCAGCAGGAGTAGACGAGTCACCTGAATCTGAACCTGCAGCAGGAGTAGACGAGTCGCCTGAATCTGAACCTGCAGCTGCAGCAGGAGTAGACGACTCACCTGAATCTGAACCTGCAGCAGGAGTAGACGAGTCACCTGAATCTGAACCTGCAGCAGCAGCAGGAGTAGACGAGTCACCTGAATCTGAACCTGCAGCTGCAGCAGGAGTGGACGAGTCACCTGAATCTGAACCTGCAGCTGCAGCAGGAGTAGACGAGTCACCTGAATCTGAACCCGCAGCTGCAGAAGGAGTAGACGACTCACCTGAATCTGAACCTGCAGCTGCAGCAGGAGTAGACGAGTCACCTGAATCTGAACCCGCAGCTGCAGCAGGAGTAGACGAATCACCTGAATCTGAACCCGCAGCTGCAGCAGGAGTAGACGAGTCGCCTGAATCTGAACCTGCAGCTGCAGCAGGAGTGGACGAGTCAAATGAATCTGAACCTGCAGCAGGAGTAGACGAGTCACCTGAATCTGAACCTGCAGCTGCAGCAGGAGTAGATGACTCACGTGAATCTGAACCTGCAGCTGCAGCAGGAGTAGACAAGTCACCTGAATCTGAACCTGCAGCAGGAGTGGACGAGTCATCTGAATCTGAACCTGCACCTGCAGCAGGAGTAGACGACTCACCTGAATCTGAACCTGCAGCTGCAGCAGGAGTAGACGAGTCACCTGAATCTGAACCTGCAGCTGCAGCAGGAGTAGACGAGTCACCTGAATCTGAACCTGCAGCAGGAGTAGACGAGTCGCCTGAATCTGAACCTGCAGCTGCAGCAGGAGTAGACGACTCACCTGAATCTGAACCTGCAGCAGGAGTAGACGAGTCACCTGAATCTGAACCTGCAGCAGCAGCAGGAGTAGACGAGTCACCTGAATCTGAACCTGCAGCTGCAGCAGGAGTGGACGAGTCACCTGAATCTGAACCTGCAGCTGCAGCAGGAGTAGACAAGTCACCTGAATCTGAACCCGCAGCTGCAGCAGGAGTAGACGACTCACCTGAATCTGAACCTGCAGCTGCAGCAGGAGTAGACGACTCACCTGAATCTGAACCTGCAGCTGCAGCAGGAGTGGACGAGTCACCTGAATCTGAACCCGCAGCTGCAGCAGGAGTAGACGACTCACCTGAATCTGAACCTGCAGCTGCAGCAGGAGTAGACGACTCACCTGAATCTGAA
The DNA here is from genome assembly GCF_015708825.2 of Lethenteron reissneri. Taxonomy (NCBI): domain Eukaryota; kingdom Metazoa; phylum Chordata; class Hyperoartia; order Petromyzontiformes; family Petromyzontidae; genus Lethenteron; species Lethenteron reissneri. Next base: position 3,992,703 of record NC_083834.1, read on the forward strand.
CCTGCAGCTGCAGCAGGAGTGGACGAGTCACCTGAATCTGAACCCACAGCTGCAGCAGGAGTAGACGACTCACCTGAATCTGAACCTGCAGCTGCAGCAGGAGTAGACATGTCCCCTGAATCTGAACCCGCAGCTGCAGCAGGAGTAGACGACTCACCTGAATCTGAACCTGCAGCTGCAGCAGGAGTAGACGAGTCACCTGAATCTGAACCTGCAGCAGGAGTGGACGAGTCACCTGAATCTGAAACTGCAGCAGGAGTGGATGAGTCATCTGAATCTGAACCTGCAGCTGCAGCAGGAGTAGATGACTCACCTGAATCTGTACCTGCAGCTGCAGCAGGAGTAGACGAGTCACCTGAATCGGAACCCGCAGCTGCAGCAGGAGTAGACGAGTCACCTGAATCTGAACCTGCAGCTGCAGCAGGAGTGGACGAGTCACATGAATCTGAACCTGCAGCAGGAGTAGACGAGTCACCTGAATCTGAACCTGCAGCAGGAGTGGACGAGTCATCTGAATCTGAACCTGCAGCTGCAGCAGCAGTAGACGAGTCGCCTGAATCTGAACCTGCAGCAGGAGTAGACGAGTCACCTGAATCTGAACCTGCAGCTGCAGCAGGAGTAGACGAATCACCTGAATCTGAACCTGCAGCTGCAGCAGGAGGAGACGAGTCGCCTGAATCTCAACCTGCAGCTGCAGCAGGAGTAGACGACTCACCTGAATCTGAACCTGCAGCAGGAGTAGACGAGTCACCTGAATCTGAACCTGCAGCAACAGCAGGAGTGGACAAGTCACCTGAATCTGAACCTGCAGCTGCAGCAGGAGTGGACGAGTCACCTGAATCTGAACCTGCAGCTGCAGCAGGAGTAGACGAGTCACCTGAATCTGAACCCGCAGCTGCAGCAGGAGTAGACGACTCACCTGAATCTGAACCTGCAGCTGCAGCAGGAGTAGACGACTCACCTGAATCTGAACCTGCAGCTGCAGCAGGAGTGGACGAGTCACCTGAATCTGAACCCGCAGCTGCAGCAGGAGTAGACGACTCACCTGAATCTGAACCTGCAGCTGCAGCAGGAGTAGACGAGTCACCTGAATCTGAACCTGCAGCAGGAGTGGACGAGTCACCTGAATCTGAAACTGCAGCTGCAGCAGGAGTAGATCAGTCACCTGAATCTGAACCTGCAGCTGCAGCAGGAGTAGATGACTCACCTGAATCTGTACCTGCAGCTGCAGCAGGAGTAGACGAGTCACCTGAATCGGAACCCGCAGCTGCAGCAGGAGTAGACGAGTCCCCTGAATCTGAACCTGCAGCTGCAGCAGGAGTGGACGAGTCACATGAATCTGAACCTGCAGCAGGAGTAGATGAGTCACCTGAATCTGAACCTGCAGCAGGAGTAGACGAGTCATCTGAATCTGAACCTGCAGCTGCAGCAGCAGTAGACGAGTCACCTGAATCTGAACCTGGAGCAGGAGTAGACGACTCACCTGAATCTGAACCTGCAGCTGCAGCAGGAGTAGATGAATCACCTGAATCTGAACCTGCAGCTGCAGCAGGAGGAGATGAGTCGCCTGAATCTCAACCTGCAGCTGCAGCAGGAGTAGACGACTCACCTGAATCTGAACCTGCAGCTGCAGCAGGAGTAGACGAATCACCTGAATCTGAACCTGCAGCTGCAGCAGGAGTAGATGACTCACCTGAATCTGAACCTGCAGCTGCAGCAGGAGTAGACGAATCGCCTGAATCTGAACCTGCAGCAGGAGTGGACGAGTCACCTGAATCTGAACCTGCAGCTGCAGCAGGAGTAGATCAGTCGCCTGAATCTGAACCTGCAGCTGCAGCAGGAGTAGACGAGTCACCTGAATCTGAACCTGCAGCTGCAGCAGCAGTAGACCACTCACCTGAATCTGTACCTGCAGCTGCAGCAGGAGTAGATCAGTCACCTGAATCTGAACCTGCAGCTGGAGCAGGAATATATGAATCACCAGCACCTGAAGCAGGAATAGATGAGTCACTTGAACCTGCAGCAGATATAGGCATTGACATCTCACCTGAATCTGGAACCGTTATCAACGATCTGGACCCTTCGCCAGAAGCTCCAGCCATGGTAGAAGACCCTGACACATCTCCTGAACCTGCAGCCTTGATGGAAGGCCCGGATGCGTCACACGAACCCACAGCACGAGGAGAAGTTCACGAAGGCCTCGTCACGTCTCCTCAACCTCCTGCCGCCGTCGAGGGTCTCCACGTCTTGTCTCGACGTCCCACCGTCATCAAGGGCCTCGGCGTCTCTCCTGAACCTCCTTCTCTCGCCGCCGGTGGTGTTGGTGGTGCTGACGGTGGCGGCGGCAAACCGGACGTAGCGGCTGAAGCAGACATGGCACCTGAATGGATGTGGCGACCGAACCGGATGTGGCACCCAAACCAAACATGGCACCTGTTTCAGACGTGGCACCTGCAGCGGACGTAGCACCTGGAGCAGACGTGGCACCCGGAGCGAACGTAGCACTTGAAGCGAACGTAGCACCCGAAGCGAACGTGTCACCTGCAGCGGACGTAGCACCAAAACCAAACATGGCACCTGATTCAGACGTAGCACCTGGAGCAGACGTAGCACCTGGAGCGGACGTAGCACCTGAAGCGAACGTGGCACCTGGAGTGGACATAGCACCTGAAGCGCACGTGTCACCTGCTGCGGACGTAGCACCACCTGAAGCGAACGTGGCACCTGATTCAGACGTGGCACCTCCAGCGGACGTGGCACCCGGAGCGGACGTAACGACCGACTCGGCGAAGGAGCCACGGGGCTCCCCGGACGCTGCGGGGGGCGACGTGTTGGTGCTATTCAGCATGCGCGTCACCAACATGCGCTTCAGCGAGGCGCTCTTCGACAGGGAGTCCGTCGAGTACAGGGACCTCGAGAAGAAGTTCCTGGACCTGGTAAGGGTTGGGGTCGAGTCCGCCGGTCGGGGTCCGTTCTGTGTCGTGGAACCGCAGGGGAGGGGGGGGGGGGCGCGAGTACTCGATGGAACTCGGGAGGGGGGCGCAGGATGGGAGGGGGGTAGAAAGAGTCACATTTGGAGTGGAGTCACCGACCTGGGGTTTGCGTTCCACCAAAGATGAGAGAAGCCAATAGCAAAAAACCGTCCGGCTCGCATTCTACCCGCATTTACGTGATGCGATTTTTAAAGTGGGCGTACGTTTTATTAATTTACACTTATTTTTTTTTCTTTAAATCTTCTGTTTACTATCGTAAATATAATATGTTGCCGTAAGCAAGGAAATATATAGATGTAAGAGCATGCCCTCCCCTAACCCCAAACGTTTCCTTGATTTCTTATGGGGAAAAAACTTTACGTTTTAATCCATGCGATTTTTAGTTAGGCGCCGTTTTACAAGAACACAACCCCCGCGTAAAACGAGAGGTAGCCGTGATGTGGAGTGTACCTCGCGCGGCAGATGAAGAGAAAAGCAATCATTGCAAAAACCCCACCGCATCTCGAGAGACGTAGTGGGTCTTTTGTTGTTGTTGATGATGACGACGATGATTACACAAGGTCAATGGGCTTGATGATGACGATGATGACGATGATGATGCAGGGTCAGTGGGCTTGATGACGATGATGACGATGATTACACGAGGTCAGTGGGCTTGATGACGATGATGACGATGATGACGCAAGGTCAGTGGGCTTGATGACGATGATGACGACTATGATGACGATGATGACGATGATTACACAAGGTCAGTGGGCTTGACGATGATGACGATGATGACGCAAGGTCAGTGGGCTTGACGATGACGACGATGATGACGCAAGGTCAGTGGGCTTAACGATGACGCGCGCGTGTCTTGTTTGTGAGTGCGACGGCGCACGTCTCCTCCACCCCTCCACCGACGTTGACTCCGGCCCCTCCCCTCCCGCCCCCAGCTGGTGCCCTACATCGGCGCCAACTTGGAGGGCTTCAAGCAGCTGGAGATCGTGCGCTTCGAGCGTGGCAGCGTGGTGGTGCGCAGCCGCGTCACGCTGGCGCGGGGGGCGACCGTGCGCCTTCGCCGCCACCGCCACGGCGCCGGCGCCGGTGACGGTGACGCCGGTGACGCCGGTAACGCTGGTGACGCCGGTGCAGCCGCCACGCCGCGTGCCACCCTGCTGTGCCTGCTGCGGGAGCTGTGCAGCGCCGCGCCGGCGAGCGCCGACATCAACATCGACCGCAACTCGCTCGACGTGGGCGGCGATGACGACGGAGGAGGTGGTGGCACAACGCTAGCACCCTAGCAGCACCACTAGCACCACTAGCAAAACTAGCAGCACCACTAGCAACACCGCTAGCAGCACCACTAGCAACCACGGCCAACATCAGCGGCCCTGCCCCTCACTACCTCGCCTGGTGTACAGGAGGTCGTGGGTTCGATCCCGACCCTGACGCCTGCTGCTGTATATTTGGAGTTTGCGTGTCTCTCTCTTTCTCTCATCATCATCACGGTGTCTAGGAGATGTTAACTACCTCGCCTGGTATACAGGAGGTCGTGGGTTCGATCCCGACCCTGACGTCTGCTGCTGTAGATTTGGAGTTTGCGTGTCTCTCTCTCCCCGTGGTCGCGTGGATATTTCTCCGGGTCCTCCGGTTTTTCCCCCTCCACATGAAGAATCGACGTCACGCGTTTAAGAGTATTTGCCTCCTGCTATACATGTCCACACGATGATGTGGAGTCCCTCAACTCCGTTGGTTTATCATTTGTGATGGCCAGGTTGCTTCTAATAAAAGAACTGCGTAGCTCCGCGGGGCATTCCACCGAGTAAAATAAAAATGCTTAGTTGAAGCGCTGAGAGGCTTCTTCTTGGTTCTTTCGGTAAAGTCACGTAGAATGGAAATAATAAAATCATATTATGCCCATGCATTATGCAGGATTATTATGCCCGTGCATTATGCTAATCCTGCATAATGCACGGGCATAATATGACTTTGAAAACCCCTGCCCACCTCCTACGCATTTCACAAGTAGTACTAATCCCATATCTGCATTTCCCATAAATATGCTAAATTCCTCTTGATATGCAAATTATTTTGTCAAGGCGCTCTTCCCCCTCCAACCTCAGCTTAAATATACGCTCCAAGCCTGGGGTGTTTCATTCAGACTCTGTCTTCCCGACAGACCTGTTCTTCACCTGAGGACGGCTGCTTGCGTTGTGGCCTAAACGTCGTGAGAATTATTTTATTATCACTATGAGATCTCTTTTACCAGTGGCAACGAGGTCTCGTAGTGTAAATGCTTACCCCGAGCTCTCAAGACTCTGATATTGCACTGTGTTTGAGTTGTACGCCTTCTGGTGTCATCTGGTCCAACACCAATGGGGACTAGGCTCTAAAGAAAGCCGTCTCGGGTGTGGACCAATCAACTTCAAGGACATTGCATATGATTATCATTATCAGAGTTGCTTCTTTTTGTTTGCTTTTTTGACTACTTGTGTTGTGGTTATTGCAAACATGATGCCTTGAATAAAGGTGTCAGTTTTGTACCAGTTTAAAAGGGTAAAAACCTACTATTATTATTTTATTATGTTTTATTTTTATTATTGTATTATTTCCCTTCTACGTAACTTTACCGAAAGAACCAAGAAGATGAATCCCTGCAGTCACGAAAGCTTTAAATCGAAATTTGATGTAACATTTTTATTATTTTATTATTTCCCTTCTACGTGACTTTACCGAAAGAACCAAGAAGATGAATCCCTGCAGTCACGAAAGCTTTAAATCGAACTTTTATGTTTTATTTTTATTATTTTATTACTTCCCTTCTACGTGACTTTACCGAAAGAACCAAGAAGATGAATCCCTGCAGTCACGAAAGAAGCTTTAAATCGAAACACTGAGAGAGGCTCTCTCATCGGCTCGGTTTGCCCAGTGCCTCTCAGGCAGTGGAGTATTAATCGCCGAGTTAAATCCGCTCAACATCAATTACAGTCACGAATGAATTTCGTGCAGCATTCATGAGAAAAGCGGAAAGAAAAAAAATTCTAATGGACCCAAATGATTTCTCCACGCCGGCCATTCATCAACGGGGGGGAGTTTGCCAAGGTTTCCGCGTCGTCTGGCACACTGCACCCTGCTGCTGCTGCTGCACCCTAATGCTGCTGCTGCACCCTGCTGCTGCTGCACCCTGCTGCTGTTGCTGCACCCTGCTGCTGCTGCACCCTGCTGCTGCTGCTGCACCCTGCTGCTGCTGCACCCTGCTGCATCATGCACCCTGCTGCTGCTGCTGCACCCTGATGCATCATGCACCCTGTACACTGCTGCACGCTGCTGCACCCTGCTGCATCATGCACTCTGTACACTGCTGCACGCTGCTGCACCCTGCTGCATCATGCACCCTGTACGCTGCTGCACGCTGCTGCAAGCTGCTGCATAGTGCATCCTGCTGCACCCTGCTGCACATTGCACCATGCACGCTCTGCACTGCTGCACGATGCACGCTGCTGTACACTGCTGCGGCCCCCGCTGCAGCCTGCTGCACACTGCTGCTAGCTGCTGCATAGTGCATCCTGCTGCACGCTGCTGCACATGTAGACTGCCATCGCTGCTGCCACAGGGTGGAGACCCAGAGGTCGCCGGGTTTCGACTCCATCTCCTGGCGGTCGACACGACGGAGCCAGTTTCTTTAATCCCCTCCCCGTCCCACCTCCTCCTCCTCCTCCCCACCACCACCACCACCTGCTCTGTCCACCCAGCAGCGTGAACGGGTTAACCACAGGGAGCCCACGGTCGGCACGTCACGTGGGGTGGCACCGGTGGTGGTGTGGGGAGCGGTGGGGGTAGCGGTTAGGGCGCTGCGATACGTACCGACTGTGGTGGCGGTGGTGGTGGTGGTGGCGGTGGTGGTGGTGGTGGCAGAGGCGGCGATGATAGTGGTGGTGGTGGTGGTGGCAGTGTTGGAGGTGGTGGTGGCAGTGTTGGAGGTGGTGGTGCCGGCGGTGGTGGCGTCGATGGTGGAGGCGGCGGTGGTGCTGCTGGTGGTGGTGGCAGTGTCGGTGGTGGTGGTCCCGGTGGTGACGGTGGCGGTGATGCTGGTGGTGGTGGTAATGGCGATGGTGGTGGAGGCGACAGTGGTGGTGGTGGTGCTGGTGGTGGCGGTGATGGCAGTGGCGGTGTTGCTGGTGGTGGCGGTAGTTGGCAGTGGCGGTAGTGGTGCAGCTGGTAGTGGCGGTGGTGGCGGTAGTGGCGGTGGTGGTGGAGGCAACGGTGGTGGTGGTGCAGCTGGTGGTGCCGGTGGTGGCAGTGGCGGTGGTGGCGGTGGTGGCGGTGGTGGCGGGAGAGAGGATTTAAGAAACCTGCTCCGTTGCGGTTCAACTGCCGTGCCGGGAGATGGAGTCTAACCGGTGACCCGTGGGGTGGCGGGTCCAGTGCGATGCCCAGTGTCGCTCCACCGCTGCGGTCAGCATCTCTGCTTTTTGGATTCGCTACAAAATCAGCCTGAGCAGAGGAACAATATCAACCCCCCGGCTGCATTGGCCACTGCGACATTGAGGCCTATATTTGTTGGTCAGCGGTGGTCTCTCCGCTGTGGGATGAAAGTCTCCCCGGAGCTGCCGCCAACTCTCTCGAACTGCCCTCCCTCCATGCTGTCCCACTCATCTCGAGCTTTCTCCTTCACGCGTCTGCACCGGTGCGATCAAGCCGAGTTTCACCGCACATCGTCACCGCACATCGTCACCGCACATCGTCACCGATCGTCGTCACCGTGCGTCTCCTCTCCCAACAGACACAGGAACAGAGCCGGAGGAGCCGGAGGAGGCGTGCCGTCTCGTGCGGTGCGACGAGACGTCGCGGTGCCGCGTGAGCGCCGACGGCCGCACCGCCCGGTGCGAGTGCCGGCCGGGCTACGTGGCGGTGCCGGCGGTGGATGTCGGCGGTGGACCCCCGTGCCAGAGGGAGTGCCCGGAGAACTCGTGCGCCGCCAGAAGCCGCTAGCCATGCCGGTGACCCCTACTGCCGCCGTGGTGGCGACGGTGGCGGCGGTGGCAGCGGCGGTGACGGTGGCGGCGGTGGCGGCGGCGCTGGCGGTGGCGGTGACAGCGGTGGCGAACGTGACGGGGGAGCCACCGAGCGTGACGATGACCACAACCGGCGCGCGACGGACCGTGACGAGACGAACTCGGGTCGCGGACCGACATTGTTCGCTAGAGCCGGGAGACCACCACCAACGCGGCAAATTGCCCGTCCGTTGTGGCTATATACAAAACAAATTGAGTTCACTGATTGGCTGAGCTGAGAATACTGGGGGTCAGTGAGCGGGGAGCGGGTGCCCCCCCCACCACCAATGTCAACGACTCGGCGTGACGATCTCTCCTCTCTCACCTCTTTACTCACCTCTTTCCTAACCTCTCTCACCTCTCCTCACTCTCAAATCTCTCCTCTCTCTCCTAACCTCTCTCTCCACTCTCACCTCTCTCACCCCTCGCTCCCCTCTCTCTCCTCACTCCCCTCCACTCTCCCTCCTCTCCCCTCCGCTGACGCCGGGCCGAACTCCTCCGTTGCGCGTCGCCGCGAGATGAAACGAAACCCCGAATTAAGCGCGAAACGCATGAAAAATGCAACGCGGCTTCGTACCCTTTCGGGCGACAATACGAGGAGGCTGTTGAAGTCGTTCAAACGCCAAATTGGACGCCGCGCAAAAAAGCATGGGTCCCTCGTAGATGGAAGCGATTAACGCTTTCATATATAAATTCCCTTTGTGCTGCTCGCCTTGTCGGCCATTGTACTCTGACGTCGGTGGTGACGCGAGGCCGTAGCTCTGCTGTGGGCCAATCGGTTTCAAAGGCAGTGCGTGACGTCATTGTCAGAGCACGTTCGTTTGCATGTTGTGGCACAAGCATGGTGTGTGTGGCTAATGCGGACTTCTTGATGATGCCGTGTAAGTGACAATAGCTGTTTGAACATCTCTCGTGTTAACTTTGTCACGTTGTGCTTAGTTTTGATTGTACTTTCCCGACACCTCCGATAAGCATGGTTGGCTACGTACGGTGCGAAAGAAGTTCAACGTATACACATAGACTCCAAGGCCGTAATTATAATAGAAATTGGGGGGGGGGACATCCCCCCCAATATTCAAATATGCTCAAAATGTCCCCCCCCCCCCAATATATTGCTATAAAAATAAAGAATTGCTATGCTGTGTAAATAAAAATAACAATTTGCTAAAACTTGGCCAAAATATCTGGACTTGTCTTCATAGAAATCAATACATAGATTTCTGTTTATAGGATTGTGGTTATAGTTATATTTTATTAATCCATAATCTCTGCCATTACATTCAATGATTGAAGAAATGTTTAAAAAGTAAAAACAGAGCAATGTAATACAATACACTATTAGACATTATTGTCAAAATAAATAAAAAGTCCATCCCATGTGTTAGTGACTTTTTAAAATATATTTTAGGCAGGAAATTAGTTGTAAAATTTCGATATTTTTCTGGGTTGGGACCCCCAGACCCCTGGAAGATTTGGTCCCCCCCAATGTTGACTCCATGGCTACGGCCTTGATAGACTCACACAGTCACTCACCCACTCACTCACCCACTCACACAGTCACCCACCCACTCACATAGTCACTTACCCACTCACACAGTCACTCACCCACTCACACAGTCACCCACCCACTCACATAGTCACTCACCCACTCACACAGTCACTCACACAGTCACATAGTCACTCACCCACTCACACAGTCACTCACACAGTCACATAGTCACTCACCCACTCACACAGTCACCCACCCACTCACATGGTCACTCACCCCTCACACAGTCACTCACCCACTCACACAGTCACCCACCCACTGACATGGTCACTCACCCACTCACACAGTCACTCACACAGTCACATAGTCACTCATCCACTCACACAGTCACTCACCCACTTACATAGTTACTCACCCACTCACACAGTCACTCACCCACTCGCACAGTCACTCACACAGTCACTCACCCACTCACACAGGCACTCACCCACTCACACAGTCACTCACCCACACACTCACATTGTCACTAACTCACTCAGTCACTCAATCACTCACACAGTCACTCACACAGTCACATAGTCACTCACCCACTCACATAGTCACTAACCCACTCACATAGTCACTCAACACTCACACACTCACTCACCCCACTCTCACAGTCACTCACCCACTCACATAGTCACTCACACACTCACATAGTCACTCACCCACTCACACAGTCACTCACCCACTCACATAGTCACTCACCCACTCACATGGTCACTCACACACTCACATAGTCACTCACCCACTCACACAGTCACCCACCCACTCACATGGTCACTCACCCACTCACACAGTCACTCACCCACTCACACAGTCACCCACCCACTCACATGGTCACTCACCCACTCACACAGTCACTCACACAGTCACATAGTCACTCATCCACTCACACAGTCACTCACCCACTTACATAGTTACTCACCCCACTCACACAGTCACTCACCCACTCGCACAGTCACTCACACAGATCACTCACCCACTCACACAGGCACTCACCCACTCCACACAGTCACTCACCCACACACTCACATTGTCACTAACTCACTCAGTCACTCAATCACTCACACAGTCACTCACACAGTCACATAGTCACTCACCCACTCACATAGTCACTAACCCACTCACATAGTCACTCAACACTCACACACTCACTCACCCACTCTCACAGTCACTCACCCACTCACATAGTCACTCACACACTCACATAGTCACTCACCCACTCACACAGTCACTCACCCACTCACATAGTCACTCACCCACTCACATGGTCACTCACACAAACACTCACCCATCCTCCAATTAGCATCAACACAACTCCTGTGTTATTTCCCTGAAATGGAAACGTTATTTATTTTTCTCGTAATTCTGATACCGACATAACAAAATATGGTCCGGTTGATAGAGTCCTAAACGCGACTGCTGTGCTCACCGGAGCCACGTGGCCGGGGATCACGTGGGCGGGGATCACGTGGGCACCCACGGGGGTCACGTGGAGTCACCATGGGGGATAAAGCAAAGACAAAGATCCCCTCATAGCCTGAACAGACTGTAGGGGCAAGTGCTGCTAGCGAGCAACACCTATGTAGGCCGGCACTGTGGCACACGAAGTGGATGAGTGGCCAGCACCACGCCCGGCCGCCTTTGTCTCCCCAGTGGCGATGTTTACTACACACCGCACCAGGTACCAATTTGAGGCTGAGTCGACCTAGGGGAGGCCCGGGACCATGTTTAGACAGTCGTCACTGGTTGTTGGCTGCGAGCGGGAATCGAACTCGGGTGGCCAGGGTTCGTGGCACAGCGTGGTGCTAACCGCTGCGCCACCGCTCCGGCACGAGAGAATCCCAACACCCACAGACACACATACTCACTCCTCGATTTAAAGCTTTCGTGACTGCAGGGATTCATCTTCTTGGTTCTTTCGGTAAAGTCACGTAGAATGGATATAATAAAATAATAAAAATAAAACATAATATAATAATATAATATAATAAAATATACAATATTATTTTATTATGTTTTATTTTTATAATTTTATTATATCCATTCTACGTGACTTTACCGAAAGAACCAAGAAGATACTCACTCTATGGGAACCTCATTTGCCAGTAAAAATATGATAATTGTTTTTTTACCCTTCTATCTGGCAACAAAACTGACATCTTTTAACAAGGAGTCATGTTTGCATAGACCGCAATACCTGCAGTCATAATACAAACAAAAGACATAACTCGGATAATATATGCACTGTCCTTGAAGTTGATTGGTCCACACCCGAGACAGCTTTCCTTAGAGCCTAGTCTCACATGGTGTTGGACCAGATGACGCCAAAAGGCGCCTTTTGGCGTCATCTGGTCCAACCCATGTGAGACTAGGCTCTAAGGAAAGCTGTCTCGGGTGTGGACCAATCAACTTCAAGGACAGTGCTCACATTATCACAGTTATGTTTTATGTTTGCATTATGGCTGCAGGTATTGTGGTCAATGCAAACATGACTCCTTGTAAAAAGATGTCAGTTTTGTTGCCAGATAGAAGGTTTAAAAACAATTATCAAGATACTCACTCTATGAACTCACTCTGGATGTCACCAGGTGTAAGACCCGCTGAGCTACGTGGAGCGACCTCCTGGGCTCTCACAAATGAAAGCTCGATCAAGTAGATTATAGTCACCGCCACCATCGCCACCAGCACCATCGCCACCACCACCATCGCCACCACCAACACCATCGCCACCACCACCACCATCGCCACCACCACCATCGCCACCACCACCATCGCCACCACCACCATCGCCACCAGCACCATCGCCACCACACCATCGCCACCACCACCATCGCCCAGCACCCCACCATCGCCACCACCACCATCGCCACCACCACCATCGCCACCACCACCATCGCCACCACCACCATCGCCACCACCACCATCGCCACCAGCACATCGCCACCACCACCATCGCCACCACCACCACCATCGCCACCACCACCACCATCGCCACCACCACCATCGCCACCAGCACCATCGCCACCACCACCATCGCCACCACCAACACCATCGCCACCACCACCACCATCGCCACCACCACCATCGCCACCACCACCATCGCCACCACCACCATCGCCACCAGCACCATCGCCACCACCACCATCGCCACCACCAACACCATCGCCACCAGCACCATCGCCACCACCACCATCGCCACCACCACCATCGCCACCACCACCATCGCCACCACCACCATCGCCACCACCACCATCGCCACCAGCACCATCGCCACCACCACCATCGCCACCACCACCACCATCGCCACCACCACCATCGCCACCACCACCATCGCCACCAGCACCATCGCCACCACCACCATCGCCACCACCAACACCATCGCCACCACCACCACCATCGCCACCACCACCATCGCCACCACCACCATCGCCACCACCACCATCGCCACCAGCACCATCGCCACCACCACCATCGCCACCATCACCATCGTCACCACCACCATCGCCATCACGTGGACATGTACAGCAGCGGCCGAATGACTCTAAACGCGTCGCGAAGTCGATTCTAAACGTGGAGGGAAATAGTGGAGGACCCGGAGCAAAAATCCACGCGACCACGAGGAGAAGAGAGAGAGACACGCAAACTCCAAATACACAGCAGCAGGCGTCAGGGTCTGGATCGCACCCACGACCTCCTGTTTATCAGGCGAGGTAGTTAACATCTCGTAGCCACCGTGATGATGATGATGAGAGAGAGACGAAAACTCAAAATATACAGCAGCAGGCGTCAGGGTCGGGATTGAACCCACGACCTCCTGTACACCAGGCGAGGTAGTTAACATCTCCTAGCCACCGTGGCGCCCATAGGGGCCGTCCATAAATGACGTCACGCGATTTTGGACGATTTTTGACCCCCTCGTCACACGACGTCACAAAAAGTCAGACCCCCCCCCTCAAATATGACGTCACAAAGCTCTGCCCCCCGGCCCCCCACCCAAAATAAAACATGCTTCAAATCGCTTTAAACTATTGTTATTGTAGTGCGTATTTAATGTGGCGCTGCACTCTGATGTTGTAGGAGAAAACATTTATTAAAAAGTCTATTTAATTAAGTAGAACGCGTTGTCTATATTTATTCAAAGTTGCGCATTTTGATGTGACGTCACATTTCTCACCCCCCCCCCTCGTCACAAATGTCTGACCCCCCCCCCCCTAGGTTGCGTGACGTCATTTATGGACGGCCCCTTACCAAGTAAATCAACCCCCCCCACCCACCCTTTTTTGGCCCCTCTCTCCCGATACGTTCCATTCATTGGCTACCACATTCTGATGAGCCCCCCCCTCTCCTCCCCCCTCAACTCGCTTTTCAGGGATTACATCTTGAATCATTACCTCACTTGATGCAGCTAATCTGGCTGTGACGGTCCCACCTGATGACGGAGACTTGTGTTGCCTCCGAAACGTCGTGATCTTTATTTTATTTTATTATTTTTATTAATTTTGATGTTTTACCTACGTGACTTTACCGAAAACACTAAAGAATATCAACCCCCCCCCCATCCTTTTACGAATACCGGAAAAAAAATCCAAAATAAATAAATTAAGAAATGACACCAAACCAAAAAGCAGCACAAACAAACAATAACAACAACACAACAACAATAACAACAAAGTTTTCACAACACACGTGGAGCGAGAGATTCGGCAAAGTCGGATTATGGGTGGGGGGGGGGGGCGACGTTGTCTTGAGAGCCCCGCCCCCCCACCCCCCATTCTCCCGCACCCCCGCCCCCCATCCCCCCGCCCCCCCGCCCCCCGCCCCCCATCCCCCCGCCCCCCCGCCCCCCATTCCCCCCGCCCCCCATCCCCCCGCCCCCCCGCCCCCATCCCCCCGCCCCCCATTCCCCCCATTCCCCCCGCCCCCCCGCCCCCCATCCCCCCGCCCCCCCGCCCCCCATCCACACGCCCCCCATTCCCCCCGCCCCCCCGCCCCCCATTCCCCCCCCGCCCCCCATTCCCCCCCCGCCCCCCATTCCCCCCGCCCCCCCGCCCCCCATCGCCCCCGCCCCCGCCCCCACCCCCCATCCCCCCCGCCCCCCACCCCCCATTCCCCCCGCCCCCCACCCCCCATTCCCCCCGCCCCCCGCCCCCCATCCCCCCCGCCCCCCACCCCCCATTCCCCCCGCCCCCCATTCCCCCCGCCCCCCATTCCCCCCGCCCCCCATTCCCCCCGCCCCCCATTCCCCCCGCCCCCCGCCCCCCATCCCCCCCGCCCCCCACCCCCCATTCCCCCCGCCCCCCATTCCCCCCGCCCCCCATCCCCCCCGCCCCGCCCCCCCCAGCTGGCCACATGTATCCTGCAAGAGGGGGGGGGGGGTGGTGAGAATTTGAGATCTGCCGCCACTGCCCCCGCTGCTGTTGTTGTGTTGTTGTTGTGTTGTTGTTGTGTTGTAGTTGTTGTCCTCCCGGGTGTGAGGGGATGGGGGAGTTTGCGAGGCGAGATTTACTCAGATTAGGGTTCCGTAGAGGAGCCGGACAGCCCAAGTGTTTAATGATGGTGGTGGTGGTATTGTTGTTGTAGTCGTAGTGACAACAACAGCAGCAACAGCGGCGGTGGTGTTTTATTTTCACGCACAGAGCACGCAGCACACACAGCACACACACACAGCACATAGTACACACACAGCACACACACACAGCACACACACAGCACACACAACACACACACAGCACACACACACAGCACACAGTACACACAGCACATACACAGCACACTCACACAACACACACACAGTACACACAGCACACACACACAGCACACAGTACACACAGCACACACACACAGTACACACAGCACACACACACAGTACACACAGCACACACACACAGCACACACACAACACACACACAGCACACACACACACAGCACGCACACAGCACACACACACACAGCTCACACACACAGCACAAACACACAGCACACACAGCACGCACACACACAACACACACAGCACACACACAGCACACACACACAGCACACACACACAGCTCACACACACAGCACACACACAGCACAATCAGCACGCACAAACACACAGCACACACACACAGCACACACACAGCACACACAACACACACAGCACACACACCACACGCAGCACACACACAGCACACACAGCACACACACAGCACGCAGCACACACACAGCACACACAGCACGCACACACACAACACACACAGCACACACACCGCACACACACACAGCACACACACACACAGCTCACACACACAGCACACACAGCACGCACAAACACACAGCACATACACAGCACACACACAGCACACACAACACACACAGCACACACACCACACGCAGCACACACACAGCACACACAGCACACACACAGCACGCAGCACACACACAGCACACACACACATCACACACAGCATACACACAGCACACACACACAGCACACACACAGCACACCCAGCACACACACAGCACACACACCACACACAACACACACAGCACACACACAGCACACACACAGCACGCAGCACACACACACAGCACACACACAGCACACACACAGCACACACAGCACACACAACACACACAGCACACACACAGCACACAAACACAGCACACACACAGCACACACACAGCACACACACAGAACGCAGCACACGCACGCAGCACACACACAGCACACACAACACACACAGCACACACACAGCACACAAACACAGCACACACACAGCACACACACAGCACGCAGCACACACACACAGCACACACACAGCACACACACAGCACACACATACAGCACACACACACACAGCACACACACACAGCACACACACACACAGCACGCACACACAGCACACACACAGCACACAGCACACACACAGCACACACACACAGCACACACACAGCACACCCAGCACACACACAGCACAAACAGCACACACAACACACACAGCACACACACAGCACACAAACACAGCACACACACAGCACACACACAGCACACACACAACACGCAGCACACACACACAGCACACACACAGCACACACAGCACGCAGCACACACAGAGCACACACACACAGCACACACACAGCACACACAGCACACACACACAGCACACACACAGCACACACAGCACACACAGCACACACACACAGCACACACACACAGCACACACACACACAGCACACACACAGCACACACAGCACACAGCACACACAGCACACACACAGCACGCAGCACACAAACACAGCACACACAGCACACACACAGCACGCAGCACACACGCAGCACACAAACACAGCACACACACAGCACACACACAGCACACACACAGCACACGCAGCACACACACAGCACACACACAGCACACACACAGCACACAGCACACACACAGCACACACAAAGCACACCCAGCACACACACAGCACACACACAGCACACACACACAGCACACACACAGCACGTACGCGCTGCCAGGAAGCCGCAGACGAAGCGGGAATTGAAGGCGGCCAAGAACCGGCGTGACCAACAATCTGCCCAAGATCTGTCATCCTATATTGAGATGTATGGCCAACTCCATTCACAACGAGTGTTGTTGTTGTGTTGTTGTTGTTGTGTTGTTGTTATAACGAGCAATTGATGTGCACCAGCCAGAACCGGCGCGACAATTTACAATTTGTGACAGTCCACCTGAAGACGGAAGCTTGTGTTGCCTCCGAAACGTCGTGATTTTTATTTTATTTTACTTTTATTAATTTTAATGTTTTACCTACGTGACTTTACCGAAAAAACCTAAGAATATGAATCCTTGCAGTCACGAAAGCTTCAAATCTAGAATTGCGGTTCCCCTTTCAGTTGTATTGAACTCCGCGCAAAACCATTTTAAAACGCACCTGCCATTGTCTAGAATCAGTTTCAAACAAAAAAAAACAAGAGGGAACAGAAGATAAAGATCACGAGACTCGGAACAAACCGCTAGCCGCTTACGAGACGGCGTGACAACTACAACAATTCCCAACACAATCGGCACGCGTCTTGTCGATTGTGCAGATCTCGGCCCGTAAGCACCGCCAGCCACTCCCGCCACGAGCCCCCCCCCCCCCCCCCCCCACGAGCCCCCCACCCCCCCACGAGCCCCCCACCCCCCCACGAGCCCCCCCCCACCACATCACGCAGCTCGTCGAGTCGGCGATGCCGTCGGACGACGCGCAGCGAGAGGCAGGGCACCAGGGTCGCAACCGGGTACCCGATACCCAGCCGTTTGCGACCCTGGTGCGGCCAGGTACAGGTACGGGTAGGCCTTAAGTCACTGGTGAGTAACCGTTTGTCACTCATTTCCCAACGTCTTGTCTCTTCTCACAATTCAAGTTCCTAGAATCAACCCACCCGCGCCTGCAACATGGCAACATCCCAGAGGTCGCAATCGGGCACCCGATACCCGTACCCTACCCGTACCCGGCCGGGTACGGGTAGGGTACGGGTATCGGGTGCCCGATTGCGACCTCTGCACCCCAGTGGCGATGTTGAGTAGACTTAGGGCAGAGCCGCAGCACCGGTTCAAACGCCGTCACCGCTGTCGGTCGTGAGCGGGGGGAGGCTCGGCTCGGCCTCGGCTCGCCGGGTTCTGTAGCGCAGTGGCCTAACCGCAGCGCCACCGCTCCCCGCGTGCCGCCACGATCCACCGCCGCCTCCGCACGGCGGGTGCCACTCCGTAGCGAGCAGCCTCCTTGGCCACCGTGAACGTCGCTCATAGCCGGCGGGGTCCTGCCCAAGCTGCACGACCTCTCGAAAACCTAAACCCCCGCCGACCCCCCTCCCCCCATCAAGTTTCCAGCTTCAAGTTCATTCCGTGGGGCCAGGCGAAAAGTCACGGGAGACCAGGGACGGGTTTCGGCTAACGCGAGACCACTCACTGTCGCGCTCACCCCCCCACCGCTCCGTTTCTTCAGTGCAAATTCCGATCGCTTCCCTCCATCTCCCTCGCTCTCCCAGCCCCTCGGCGCTTAGCCGCGCACTCTCCGGCTTTGGCTCCACCGATCACGAGTTCGACGTCGATGCTTCCGATGAGAGGGCTTCGCGACGGCGCCCGCGGGAAAGTCCGCCGACAGCCGCCAAGGGAGCTCGCCGCACAGAATGAAGCACCAACACTTCGCTGCTGTCCTCGTGAAAGGGCGTAAAAATCGTCACCACGTCACCCTCGCGGCGGCGGTGGCAGCGGTGGTGGCGATGGTAGCGGTGGTAGCGGTGGTGGCGGGTGGTGGTGGTGGCGGTGGTAGCGGTGGTAGCGGTGGTGGCGGTGGTGGCGGTGGTAGTGGTGGTGGTGGCGGTGGTGGCGGTGGTGGTGGTAGCGGTGGTGGCGGTGGTGGCGGTGGTGGCGGCGGTGGTGGCGGTGGTGGCGGTGGCGGCGGTGGCGGCGGTGGCGGCGGTGGTGGCGGGTGGTGGCGGTGGTGGTGGTGGTGGCCGCGGCTTTTATCGAACCGTCGAAAAAAAGACGGTGGTGTCACCTTGTCGTCGCGCGGCGCTTTCAGATGCGCTTCTGCGGCCGTCTGGAACGCTCTTTCCTCCCGATATTAGGAGGCCCACTGGAGCTGTGACATTTTAAATCATCATCTCGATTGACAAAAAATTTATTTAGAACCGCTTTTTGCGTTCAGTTTGTTGTCCTTCCCGCCGCACCTCCGGTGAGCACGGTTTGGCTACGTACGGTGTGAAAGAAGTTCAACACACGCACACACTTGCACTGTGCGGCCCAGCCAAACAGTCGGTTCCCGAAGAAGCTACCAGCACGCGGCACAAAACGTCGGACATCGCACCGATAAAAGCCGTGAGCCACCTCAAGAAATGCTGAGACCCGCGTGCCGGGGAGAGACTCCTCCACAGCGAACAAAGTTCAGTTTCGCAGGGGCAATGCATGCGCAGCGAAACGTCGGACATCACTCCAAACAGCACCGTGAGCGGCACACCCCGAACGAAACACGTGGGGCGTGGGGGAGCTGCCCGCCACCGAGTGGCGGAGACGTCACCACGGCGCTCGTGCCAGGCTAGGTGCACGACCGCCAACACCCACGCAGTGGGCATCGTCCTCTTGCCGAGGAGGCCACCACAGCTTCTGCTGCTGTTGTTGTTGCTGCTGCTGCTACTGCTGCTGTTGTTGCTGCTGCTACTGCTGCTGCTACTGCTGCTACTGCTGCTGTTGTTGCTGCTGCTACTGCTGCTGCTACTGCTGCTACTGCTGCTGCTACTGCTGCTGCAACTGCTGCTGCTACTGCTGCTGCTACTGCTGCTACTACTGCTGTTGCTGCTGCTGCTACTACTACTACTGCTGCTGCTGTTGTTGCTCCTGCTGCTACTGCTGCTACTGCTGCTGCTGTTGTTGTTGTTGCTGCTACTGATGCTACTCCTGCTGCTGTTGTTGCTGCTGCTACTGCTGCTACTGCTGCTGTTGTTGCTGCTGCTGCTGCTGCAAAGTCTTCCCAGGATATTACCAGCCCTGGTTTGTACGAGTTGTAATAACAAAAAAAAACATTCACCACTCAAGGTAATATATTTTCTCGTGTACCTCTCCCCCTCTTGTGGTTATGCAAGATACAGTAGCCTGCTGCTGCTGCTGCTTCCCATGGCATTAAGCCACGGTTGTTGTTGTTGTTGTTTGTACCTCTGGGGTTGTCAAACCCTATTCATTTGCACGAGCGGAAAAAAGAAAACTTTTGTCTGGCACCAGACTCCCCCCACGTGGGCACGGAGAGCGCGGACGGGTTCGACCGACGCCGCCGCTAACCCACGCGGCGTCCCAGCCGCCCCTTCTCGCGACGGCATCGCAACGCAACAGCCAACACCGCCCGGGCTCAATAAGTTTGGCGAGATTTATCCTGGCACATCATCTCGACCGCGGCGTTTTACGGGGCGTGCGCGTGGCTTTTTTAATTGTGAATTTTTAAAAATTCGTTTCACTGTTTTGCCTCCCTCCCACACAGCCGACCGTGGCGATTGGCAGGCCGATGAAACGCACACCGCGATAAAAAAAACAAAAACTAAAAACCGAGGGCTCACCCAGAGGCAGAGGTCGCAACCGGGTACCCGAGAACCCGTACCCTACCCGATACCCGGCTACCCTACCCGATACCCGGCGACCCCGGTGCGGCCGGGTACGGGTACGGGTAGGCCGTGAGTCACTGGTGAGTCACCGTTTGTCACTCATGTCGGGTAGGGTACGGGTAGGGAACGGGTACCCGTACCCGGCCGGGTACGGATACGGGTACCCATTTGCGACCCTGGTGCGGCCGGGTACGGGTACGGGTAAGGAATCAAAACCCGTTTGCGACCTCTGCCCAGGGGGCTCTGCGCGGTAAAATTGACAACAGCGGTTGACATCTGACAGGGATCCGTCATCCGCTTTCACGGCAAGGCGACCGAAGATTCCATCGGACGCTGTTGACATCCGCAGGGAGGGCTTCTC
Source organism: Lethenteron reissneri (assembly GCF_015708825.2). Lineage (NCBI taxonomy): Eukaryota > Metazoa > Chordata > Hyperoartia > Petromyzontiformes > Petromyzontidae > Lethenteron > Lethenteron reissneri. The sequence goes on from NC_083834.1 coordinate 4,013,752, forward strand.
TTGATGGTCAACAAATCACCGTTGCTGGTATCGCTCGTCGACGGGAGCTTTCGGGTCGCACCACCACCACCACCACGCGCCGAATCGACCACAGCACGATGTCCGACGTTTAGCTCGCGCGCCCGTCCGTGCCGGACAACTCAATTCAGTTTCCTTCAAGCCTCCGAGCAGCACGTGGAGCGGGGAAGCGAAACTTCGGACATCGTGCGCGCAAAACTGCACGGTGGGACCAAAACAGCGCGCACGGTTGAGAGCCGTCGGCAGCAGCGGAAACGCGGGACCCGCGCGTCGTGGCGTTACGCAGAGCGTCGTGGTCACGGCGTGTGGCGTGGTGCGAGCGTCGTGGTGCGTGTGTCGTGGTGCGTGTGTCGTGGTGCGAGTGTGTGTCGTGGCGTTACGCAGAGGGTCGTGGTCACGGCGTGTGGCGTGGTGCGAGTGTCGTGGTGCGTGTGTCATGGAGCGTGTGTCGTGGCGTTACGCAGAGTGTCGTGGTCACGGCGTGTGGCGTGGTGCGAGTGTCATGGTGCGTGTGTCGTGGTGCGACTGTGTCGTGGTGCGACTGTGTCGTGGTGCGTGTGTCGTGGCGTTACGCAGAGTGTCGTGGTCACGGCGAGGGTCGTGGTTCGTGTGTCGTGGTGCGTGTGTCATGGTGCGAGTGTGTCGTGGTCCGTGTGTCGTGGCGTTACGCAGAGCGTCGTGGTCACGGCGAGGGTCGTGGTTCGTGTGTCGTGGTGCGTGTGTCATGGTGCGAGTGTGTCGTGGTCCGTGTGTCGTGGCGTTACGCAGAGCGTCGTGGTCACGGCGAGGGTCGTGGTTCGTGTGTCGTGGTGCGTGTGTCATGGTGCGAGTGTGTCGTGGTCCGTGTGTCGTGGCGTTACGCAGAGCGTCGTGGTCACGGCGAGGGTCGTGGTTCGTGTGTCGTGGTGCGTGTGTCGTGGTGCAAGTGTGTCGTGGTCCGTGTGTCGTGGCGTTACGCAGAGCGTCGTGGTGCGAGTGTGTCATGGTGCGTGTGTCGTGGCGTTACGCAGAGCGTCGTGGTGCGTGTGTCGTGGTGCGTGTCGTGGTGCGTGTGTCGTGGTGCGAGTGTGTGTCGTGGTGCGTGTGTCGTGGCGTTACGCAGAGCGTCGTGGTCACGGCGTGTGGCCGCACGCACAACGCGGCTCGGCAGCAGCGACGCTGCCTCCACCGTAGCCCACAACCGCCTCCCCCCCTCCCACGCACAGCGTTGGCGGCAGTAGCATCAGCTGCTACCACCATCATCACCACCACGACCCGCCAGACATCGTACAACCCCTGGACGAGACGACTATTGCATTGCACAGCTGGCAGCGATGCCGCAGACTTCCCCACACGCCACTCGCGCCCCCCCCCGCCCCCCCCCCTTTGTGTAATTGTAACAATTGTTGTTGTGTTGTATTTGTTTTCTTTCTCTCTCTCTCCGTTGGCGCGCGTGCGTAATTACCAGGACGTCCCAAGCCTCATCCAATTACCGCGGCCAATTTGCATTCGGCTCTCGTTGTGAGAGACGCAAAGCAGCCGCCCAGTTCTCGGGGTTCAGATCGGGGGGCCGGAGCGGGGGGCCAGAGTGGGGGGGCCGGAGTGGGGGGGGGGGGTAGTTGGGGGCCAGAGTGGGGGGGCCGGAGTTGGGCGTCGAAGTGGCGGGGCCGGAGTGGGGAGACCAGTGTGGCTGGCTCGAGTGGGGGGCCGGAATGGCGGGCCCTGGAATGGAGGATCGGAGTGGGGGTCGGAGTGGGGGTCGGAGTGGGGGGTTGGAGTGGGGGGCCCGCAGTGGGCGGCTTTTGGAGGGTGGGGTGGGGTGGGAGGTTCAGAACAAAATTGAAGACGGCGGCGGTGCAGAGTGAGCGCCGCCGTCATCGTCATCATCTCCCGCCCACTCGCCTCTTCTTCGCGCCAGCTGCCGCGCTCGTCCCGACGGAGCTCTGCGCATTCGTCGCATTACTCACCCCCCTGCTCCCCCACACCTCACGCACCCCCCCACCTGCCCCCCCCCCACCACCCCCGCCCCCCCACCACCACCTCCGTTTCGACGAACACCGCTTCACCTCCCCACGCCGCCGGTGTTAAACTCGTCGCATGTTTATTATTATTATTCTGATCTTTTTTTTTATTTTCGCTCAACGTACTCACGGCGAGTCGTCGCCCGAGTCGAGTGGGCGACAACCTGCGGAGTGATTCAGCCGAGTCTGGGTCCGTGAGCTGCCCTTGTGCACAATGGCAGCAGCGGCGGCAGCAGTGATGTTCTAGATTTGAAGCTTTCGTGACTGCAAGGATTCATATTCTTAGGTCTTTTCGGTAAAGTCACGTAGGTGAAAAATTTAATTAATGAAAGTAAAATAAAAAATAAAAATCACGACGTTTCGGAGGCAACACAAGCTTCCGTCTTCAGGTGGAACCGTCACAACACGATTGCTGTATCAAGTGAGAGAAATTAAAATTAATGAAAGTAAAATAAAAATCACGACGTTTCGGAGGCAACACAAGCTTCCGTCTTCAGGTGTAACCGTCACAGCACGATAGCTGTATCAAGTGAGATGTTGTTGTCCATGATTTCGATGCCAATGTTGAGTTCCTTGCTGCTGCTGCTACTGCTGCTACTGCTGCTGCGAGAAGGCTTCAGCACAGAGGGAGAGTTCGTGTCGTTTCACGAAGAGTCTCCGGGTCCCTCTCTCGCGCGCAGCATGCGGCGCGCGGAGGGGGTCGGGGGAGGGGGGCCTAACGTCCCGCGAACCCTGCCCCGGAGCCCTGCCACCCCCAGCGCGTTATTCCGTTCACACGCGATTAGCGTTGGTCTCATTCCGCAGACGCCGACTGCCGTAGTAAGCCCGCAGTCAGTCGCACCCCGCGCGTCTCTCTGCGCACGGTGCGCAGAGAGCCGTGAAGATAAATAGGCCGCGGAGTTTATTCAATTTCGCAGGAAATCACCGGGAATTGGTATGCATAGCTCGCGGGGTGTTCCCGCGCAAGCGGCGATGCAGAGCGGCGTGCGCGTCTACAGCTCCGGGGTGACCCCATCGGAAGCGGTGTCTTAAATGGGCCACGACGCGCCGATGAGACCACCACGTGCCGATGAGACCACCACGTGCCGATGAGACCACCACGTGCCGATGAGACCATCACGTGCCGATGAGACCACCACGTGCCGATGAGACCACCACGTGCCGATGAGACCACCACGTGCCGATGAGACCATCACGTGCCGATGAGACCACCACGTGCCGATGAGACCACCACGTGCCGATGAGACCACCACGTGCCGATGAGACCACCACGTGCCGATGAGACCATCACGTGCCGATGAGACACGATGCTCATCGCAGGGAAGCGTCGGTCACAGATCCCTCAGGATCCCCGCAAGGCCTCTGGGTAGGCCCTCATCCAGCAGTGGATTGACACCAACGGGCCGCGCACACGTGCGCGTTTGTCTGGACCATTAGGAAAACTCCGTCGCTGACTCATGATGTTTCCCCGTCCCTCTACATCTGCGCTGTGCTCTTGACGCTGCTTACTTGAGCATGTGGGCCATGGGGTTTGGTCGGTACCACCTCAGGGTGGCAAATGTCAAGTGTCTGTCCAGCGTGGGTAGAAAGCTTCATTCTCACGTTCCACCAATGTTTCACATTTGTGTTAATGTCATCCAATCTTCTATAGAGTACTACACCTTCATTTAACAAGCCTGTCCTAAAGCGCGACCACGCCGATCTTGCTATCATACACCGTCGTGATCTCGAGATAAACGGCGTTAGGGAAATCAGCGTTAGCACTTGCCACCTTGGATGGTACCGATACGCCATTCGTGGAACAAGAACCAATGAAGGGGAATAATAAAAGTGTCTGGGTTAGATCGCGCAAATATAAATGTTGTCGTTAACTCACCGCCACAATTACATTTACGCAATATATAAAACCCTAAAAACCCTTAACTATGAATATTGGTCGCGAAAGCCTTCGTGTTAAAATGATCGTGGCCAATGCCCCCCCCCCCCCCACACAACTCTCAAGGCTTTTTTTGGTGGCCCAGTCCCAATCTCGACGGCCAGGCCCGGAGCGTTGGGCAAGCCAAGGGAGGATACGGGGAGGATGGTGCGGGATGGACGGTGGTGGGAGCGAGAGAGCACGGAGGATACGGGGAGGATGGTGCGAGACGGACGGTGGTGGGAGCGGGAGAGCACGGAGGATACGGGGAACGAAACGAAGCAGAAAATGAATTAATTGTGGAATCGACTAGGCACCCCCACCCCCCTCTCACGAGGGTTGAGGATTTGCATTCGTGACGAATGTACTCGCCTCGGCAGCCCAAGGGTGGACCCCCCCTCGCCCGCTCAATCCCCGCTGACGTATCCGTCCCTATGTGGCGGTAGGGAGAGTCTGTCCGTAGTGGGGGGCTGGTTGGAGGTGGTGGTGGGGGGGGCAGACCCTGGTTGGAGGTGGTGGGGGGGGGCAGACCCTGGTAGTGTAGCGGTTAGCGCGCTGCGCTATGAACCCGACGACCCGGGTTCGATTCCCGCTCACGGCCAACACCCAGTGACGATTATCTGAACCGGTCCTGGGCCTCCCCCCTAGGTCGACTCGGCCTCAAATGAGTACCTGGTGCGGTGTGTAAACATCGCCACTGGGGAGACAAAGGCGGTCGGGCGTGGTGCTGGCCACCCACCCCCTCGTGTACCGTTCCGGCCTTCATAGGTGCTCACTAACAGCACTTGTCCTTACAGTCTGTTAAGGCTATACGGGGGATCTTTGGGGGGGGGGGGGTACCATAACATTGCCTGTACCGGTAAAGTCACGTAGGTAGGTATACCTACGTGACTTTACCGAAAGAACCAAAGAGTATGGATTCCTGCAGCCACGAAAACTTCAAATCAAGATTGCCTGTCTGTACCGACAAGCAGTGAGCGAGGCTGGGTGGGCAAAAAGCTGTTGCAAGTAGGCCTCGGAACGGTAGGGTAATTGTACCTTTTTTTATCGGGTAAAAGGGTAAAGGTAAAGGTGTCGACATGCCAAGGGGTAAGGGTAAAGGGTAGGGTAAAAGGTAGGGTACAGTGATTGTATTGTGGTAAGGTAAAAGGTAGGGTAAAAGGTAGGCTCGTTGCTTTTTACACTTTTACCTTGCCTTGCCGAGGCCTAGTTGCAAGGGGCCTGCCACCCAGCACCCCATGAGCGCTTCCACCCTCCCTCGGCACCCCGCGAGCGTCACCACCCATCCCCAGCAAGCGACAAAGTCGCCCATGATCGCATCCCAGAGTCAGTAGCGCCGCACAGGGCAGGGCAAAACTTCCTCCTCGCCACCGAGGGGGAGAGAGAGAGGGGGGGGGCGAGGAGAGGCGAGGGGGGGTGGGGGATAGAGACGACTTCTGAAAATAACCACGGCGAGTAACCCACCCACCCACGCACGCACGCGCACGCACGCGCGCTCGCCTTAGAGTGTAATCCGATTAAACTCGAAGGGAAGAACACCCACAAGGCGCACGCGTCGACGCAGATCCCGCCGTGACGAAAGGACTGCTACGATTAGGGACGAAGCCACCCCCCCCCCCCACACACTCCCTCAAGTGCCCGATTAGTGCGGCTGTGATGCTTGATGCTTGCACCTCCGATTGGCGAGGCATGGTGCGAAATAAGTTCAACGTGCATACGCAGGTACACGCGGCAGAGGGACAGACATCGTGCTGCAGGCCACGGCGAGGCTGCTGGCGGTTGCGCTCCTGCCGCGCCGGTCGCTCCGCGTCCGGAGATTTCTCTCTCAGGGGGGGGCACTCCGGGGGTCTCCCTCCGGATAAACGGCGGCATCGGACCATCGTGGAGAGAATGCCGCGAGCAGTCTGCTGCTGCTGCTGGTCAAGGAACGGAGTTGAGACTGAATCGAAACGGCTCTCAAGAGACTGCAGGGTCGAATTCCCGAGGAGATTTCAGTAGCCAGAACGAGTAAAATGGTTTTTAAAAAAATGTTAATATTTTTTTTACTAGGTGTGAGGCTTACCGAGCTATGTAGCTCCTTTCCAAAAGCGACCTGGCCATAAAATGAGAGCTCAACGAAGTGGCTCAACGTCATCGAACGGAAAATGCACAGCGGCCAAATACTCTGACCGCGTGACGTTGAGTTTAAATGCGGAGGGATAAACCGGAGGACCCGGAGAAAATTCCACGCGACCACGGGGAGAGAGCGAACATGTAAACTCGCAATATATACAGCAGCAGGCGTCAGGGTCGGGATCGAACCCACGACCTCCTGTATACCAGGCGAGGGAGTTAACATCTCTGAACCACTGCGGGGCCCCAACGCGGGTTTCCCGAACAAACCCGCCAGTACCGTGGGGCAAGCGAAAGGTCGCACATCGCGCACCGAGCAACGCACGTGTGGCACAACGTGGGCACGCGTGGTGGAGCATGTGCAGTGAAAGTCACCACGGACCACGTTCCGGCACCACGGGCGAAAGGGCAAAGTGTCACTCAATGAGGACAATCAACGAGCGTTGGAGCGACGCTTTGCGAAAGCAGAATCAGCCTCGAGATACAAACAAACCTTTCAACAGTCCCCCCCGCCACCACCCCCCGCAAGGCCTCCAACACCGCGATTTCAAACGCCGTCCCACACTTGCCCTCCCGATCACGGCAGGACATCCCAAGATTCTGGCCTCGAAGGCAGCGTCGGTGGCAGCAAGTCCATTTGCATCCAGCTCTTCAAACGGCATCGGCAATTCCAAGACCCGGTTACCTGCGGGCGTTCCATCGCGCCCGGCTGCGCCCAAATAAATAGCCCGCTCTTGTTTCCCGATCGAAATGACACCGGAGCAAAATAAACAACTCAAAAGCCGAGCAGATCTGCAAATCACTGGATATTTTGCGAGGAGTTCTCTCCAGATTAAAACAGCAAAACTTGCAAACCCGTCGATGGTTCACGGGGGTCTTGGAGGGGTCTTGCGGGGGTCTTGGGGGAGTCTTGGGGGGGTCTTGCGGGGGTCTTGCGGGGGTCTTGCGGGGGTTTCACCGAGCATCCCCGGCTCCCCACCGGGGGTTCTCTTCAAGGTGGCCTCGTGCCCTCAAAGAGGTGCTCACGCTGGGGTTAGAGCGGTGGTTCTTAAAGTGTCTTAGAGCAGTGTTAGCAGTGTTAGAGCAGTGGTGCTCAAAGTCCCTGGACCACCAGTAGACCACCAGTGGACCACCAGTGGACTACCAGTGGACCACCAGTAGACCACCAGTAGACCACCAGTGGACCACCAGTAGAGACCACCAGTAGACCACCAGTGGACCACCAGTACACCACCAGTGGACCACCAGTGGAACACCAGTACACCACCAGTGGACCACCAGTGGACCACCAGTGGACCACCAGTGAATCACCAGTAGACCATCAGTGAATCACCAGTGGACCACCAGTAGACCACCAGTAGACCACCAGTAGACCACCAGTAGACCACCAGTAGACCACCAGTGGACCACCAGTGGACCACCAGTGGACCACCAGTACACCACCAGTGGACCACCAGTGGACCACCAGTGAATCACCAGTGGACCACCAGTAGACCACCAGTAGACCACCAGTAGAGACCACCAGTAGAGACCACCAGTAGACCACCAGTGGACCACCAGTGGACCACCAGCGGACCACCGGTGGTCCGTTGGGCTGCGATGCCAACGCAGCTTGATCCAGAAAAGTCATGACGTTTAACAAAATAATAGTTTTTTTATCCTTTTAACTGTCAACAAAACTGACACCTTTTTTACAAGGAGTCATGTTTGCATTGACCACAATACCTGCAGTCGGAATGCATACATTATCAGAGTTGTGTTTTTTGTTTGCATTCCGACTGCAGGTATTGTGGCCAATGCAAACATGACTCCTTGTAAAAAAAGGTGTCAGTTTTGTTGCCAGATAAAAGGGTAAAAAAAAACTATTATCATATTTTGCTACTGGCAAATGAGGTTCCAATGGTGAACGTTTAACACCTTTTGTTTCGGACGTTAATTAATGCATTACTCGTGATATTTAATTTAAAAATGAAGTTGGGTAAACTACACCGATTAAACTTACCCTAACCTGAAGCTCTAAATGCCATCCCCTCCCCCTCGCCTTATTGATGCGTAAAAAAATAAAATGTTCCGGTAATACGAATCACGTTGTGCGAGTGGTATTTACAGAGAGAAGTGAATGCGTGTTGTCACCAGGAGTAGGGTGCCGGCTTGGGCGGTCCGGCAGAAATGTTTGCATCGGCCGAGTGCATCCGTGGGCCAAAACAGTTTGCGAAACGCCAGGGGCAAGTGATGTCTTCCTTCCGATATTGGGAAGCCACTGGGGAGCCGTGCACTTTTAAATCATCATCTAGATTGTCAAACTAATTTCTTCAGAACTGTTGTTGTGTTTAGGTGGTTGTCTTCCCCCCCACCCCACCACGCCTCCGATTCAACACACGCAGAGAGACGCCCACGTGACCTCGATCCGGCTCGCTGTGGGACCCCGGCCGGCGGTGGCGCAGCAGGGAACGGGGGCGGCCGTCTCAGCGAAGCCGCATCCGGTGCTACCACCGACACGCCCAATGCGTGCCACACTGCTTCAAGAGGGTAAAAACCTCTCCCCCCCCCCTGCACTGCCACCCGATATACGCAAGAGAGACACGCGAGAGAGACGCGCTCGCGGTTTAATCGGGGCTCAGCTGCGCACTCAAAAGCTGGGGGGGGGGGGGGTGGGGGGGCATCGTCTCCTTTTGGATTGGCTGGGCCCTTTGAACACCGGTACCGCGTTCGGCACCAACGTGGCCGGTGGAAGCGGTCTCACAGCCACGGATCTCGGCGAGATTTCCACAAAGATCCCGGACACGCGGCACGCGCCGTGCCCAAGTCGACGCCGCGACAAACGACCGTCGGCCGCCGTCAACCGTCGACGCCGCGAGCTGCCGATCGCCAAGCACAGATTCCCGATCTCGAGTTGAGGTTTTATATTACTATTAATTTTATTGTTCAAGTTGCGAGACGAGTTCGGACTACGGATGCGACAGTGTGCGACTTCGTGGCCGCGTGAGAGGCTGCCAATCAGAGGCGAGAAGCGTGACCGAGCAACCAATCGGGAGCTCGGGGTGGGAAGCAGCTCGGTGACGTTTGCAACCTGGCCCGGTCAGACCAGCTGATGTGAGAACAACTGACCAATCGGAGCCAAGGGTGGTACGCAATCGATATTAAATACGACATTCAACCAATTAGATATCAGGACGAGAAAGCAACTCGATCGCGCCGTCAATTTCCGAGAGCCCAAAACCCAGCCAATGAGGGTTCAAGGGGCCAAACATTCAACCAGAGGCGCAACACAAGAACCAACCAATACAAATTGACAGTGCTCAGAACCAACCAATCAGGAATAAGGTGTCAGAACCGACCAATCAGAGATTAATATGTGAAAACAAAATCAACTTAAGGCATGACAATCAACCAATCAGGATTCAAGACAGAAACTCCAACCAATCAGAACCCGGGAATGTGACACGCTTCTGGAGAAATGCTTGAGAGAGTGCGTCGTAGTGTGACAGTATCAGTTATTTGTTTAACTCGGTGACATTCACTGTGATCATCATCATCATCAGCTGCTGCTGCTGCTGTGTTCGAGAGAGGTATTACGAACAGCACCACGGCACCACAAGGCAATTCACTACGACAAACGCCTCATCGAAGTCCGTACACGAGCGTTAACATTATCCCGGGGTAGTAACGCAAAGTGCGGCAATTACAAACTCCCACCGCGGCAATTACAAACTCCCACCACATGCAGCTAAGCAGCAACAGCTGGCCCCCGCCTTCGACGGGGCGAGCAAAAAAACTAACATCACCAACCCTCCCCACCTCCACCCGTCCCCCCCCCCCCCCCCCCCCGTTACCAGGAACAAATGGAACAGCTCTAACCTACACACACTGGGGACGAAGGCCGGGTGGGAGCTGTACCACTCGTGTGAAAGGGCCGATCAAGCGGGCAGCACGCACAGCATTTCCGTGGGCTGTGTGCGAGTGTTGCGGCAGCCTGGCCCAGACCAACGCGGCGGGTGCAGGTGGGCTAGAGCAGGCGACCACGCTGGATGACGATGCAGCAGACGCTACCGGGTGACCCTCGCGGGACAGACGGACTGCGGCAATATGTCCACTTGTGCTTAATTTAAACTGAGTTAGCCTGGTGCGGGCCAGAGCGGTGCAGAGCAGGCCGAGCCAGGTCCGGCTCAGGAAGGCCCCGATGCTCGGGCGTGTGAGCTAGGGCGAGCGGGCTGGAACTAAACTGCGTTGGCCTGGTCCGGGCTAGACTGTAACAGAGTAGGCCGAACCGGGCTAACAAAGGTCCGGGTTAGACTAGGCTAAGAGGAGGCCCGAGCGTGTGGGCCGGGGGTTGCGGGAGGGAGTCTACTGGGTGGCCGTGAGCGCTAGGCTAGGATCGCTTGGCCTGCAGCGTGGCGGTGGCGTAGGTGGGGCGGGCCTGCTTGTTCTCGACGGCGCGCCGCAGGTACTCCACGCCGCCCCACTGCTCCCACACGTCGTCGAAGCCGCGCGGGAGGATCTCGGCGCCCTGCTTGCGCGTCAGCCCCGTCTCCTCGAGGCTCAGCTCGCACATCTCCATGTCGTCCTTGCCTGCGCGCGCCGGACGGACACGCACACGGCAACGGTTGTGGCGGGGGGAGGGGCGGTGAGGGAGGGGAGGGAGGGGGAGGGAGGGAGGAGAGGGAGGGAGGGAGGGAGCCGTGCACTGTCGTAGTTGGGGACGACACTGCACAGTGGTTATTCCCCGCTTTAGTAATTTTCGTGTAATTTTCAAATTTAGCTGAATTTGGAGCGCGATGCCGGCAGACACCGGGCTGCGAGCGAGCATTAGCCTGCCCCTAATGGGCGACGTTGCTATGGGGCTTCCCAATTAGGCAATTTGCGGTGTCATTTATCTAATTTGGAACAAGACGCCTATTTTTATTTTTTCCAAATAACGTCACGCGATCCTCACCGTCCACCGTGCCACGAGACCGCACTGGGCGAGATCTCGACACCGCCACGGTCACAGACTGCGAGGGTGGGGGGGGGCAAGTGGAGTTAGCGAGCACCTACTCAGCCCGGCACGGCTCACGGAAGGGGTCAGGGGATGGCCTGAGGTTGCGTTGGCCTGCGGCCTGTGCCAGTTTAACCCAAAATTTACCCCCCAATCCTCCCGCCGCCTAACTCCATGGTCCTCTTCTTCCTCCCCCGCCCCCACCCGGCGGTCTTCACGCAGCGGCGACGCCGTCCCCCTCCTCCCAACACTCACCGGCGACGAGCAGGATGGGCGGCTTGTCGGGGTGAAGCTCCATCTGCCTGGCGATCCACTGGCCGTCGAAGTGCGCGTACCACCAGCCCTTCTTCTTGTTGTTCGGGTCCTTGTACTGGTCGGCCGGGCGGATGAAGAGGATGCGGAAGTAGCGCTGGGGCCGCCCCTGTGCCGCCTGCGGCTGGCGCGGGGGCACCGGCGGCACCGCGCTCATCTGCTCCGCTGCTCCGCACCGGAACCCACGCACGCACGCACGTGAGATTACACACAGATCTACAGATGCATGTGCAAGTCGTCGTCGTCATCATCATTAGGCGTTATCCACAACTCCCCCCAGCACCCTGTCCCCCGACCCCCCCCCCCCCAAGCCATCACCGCCGCTCACGGTCTTGCGATGGGCCAAGGGGAGAGGCCCGTGGTTAACCGGTTCGGACATCGCTCGCCACCAATGCCGAGCCACAGCCGGGTCACCGGGGTTGTAACGCAGCGCGCAAACCGCTGCGCCGCCGCTCCCCCCACAGTGTGCGCCGCACAGGCACAGATAAGGACAAAGATCCCCCGTGTAGCCTTTACAGAATGTTGGCGCAAGTGCTGTTAGCGAGCGTCTATGAAAGCCGACAAGGCATCCGAGGGGGTGGGTCGCCACCACCACCACGCCCGGCCGCCTTTGTCTCCCCAGTGGCGACGTTTTTACACGTCGCACCAGGCACTCATTTGAGGCTGAGTGGACCTAGCGGAGGCCCAAGACCGGTTCAGATAATCGTCACTGGTGTTGACCGTGAGCAGAAACTCGGGTTACCAGGTTCGTAGCGCACTACTGCTCCCCACAGACCCACACGCACGCACCCACACACACACCCACACACACAGCGCTCCCGCGCAAACGCGGTCTCTTGTGACCGCGCTGACAGCGCTGGCGTGAAAACCAGACGCTACTCATTTGAGACGGCGTTGACTCGGGGGAAGCTCGAGACCGTAATTGCCACCAGCGATGTGCATTCACGGCCGGCAAATCAACGGCATGGCAAGCGCGGCGCGCGCGCTTTTTGCTGAACACACCATCAACTTCCTCGCTCGTACATACGCGCAAGCACGCACGCCAGTGCTGCCACTGCGCAGGACAAATTCGTTTCTCGGGTCATTAACCTGCGACGATGTCTCCAGGCTAGACAGAGGCTTGGCAGAAGTTGATCTTCTCTGCTGTGAGACCTCACCACGCAAGTCGGGACCCAGGATACTAAACTAAAAAAAAAACTAAAACTAATTTATTTTACCAGTTAAGGCCCACTGAGCTATTAGCTTGTTTTTCAGAACCGAGCTGGCCACAAATGACAGCTCAACGAAGTGGCAATTACAGCAGCCAAATCTAAATAATCAAAACACGCGGAATTTCACATCGCAGCTACCGTGAGAAATTGGCGACGGCTTGGGAGGGAGGCCGTCATCCAGCAATGGATTTATCGTGGCGGATGGGTGAACAGCCGGGGCGATACTCAGTACTGCTGGTGGTCCCAAGCCATCGGTGGAAATTACACATTCCTATGGCAAGGGCCTGTATTACCAAGGGACAACTACTGTTGACTTTCCCACCAAGTGGTGGTGATGGTGGTGATGTTGGTGATTATGTGATGTTTATAATAAAGGTCTTTGGGTTATATCGTTTTTTGGGTTACACGGTCCAATCCAAAAACCTCTATGATTAATTAAATTGGTCGCGGAAACCTACGTGTGACGATGAGCGTGCATGTCGACGGCGTCTAGAACTTCTGCTACGCGCAATGACGACGGCAGAGGTCGCAACCGGGTACCCGATACCCGTACCCTACCCGATACCCGGCTACCCGTACCCGGCCAGGTACGGGTAGCCGTTTGCGACCCTGGTGCGGCCCGGTACGGGTACGGGTACGGGTAGGCCGTGAGTCACTGGTGAGTAGCCGTTTGTCTCTCATTTCGGGTAGGGTACGGGTACGTGTAGGGAACGGGTACCCCATTTGCGACCCTGGTGCGGCCGGGTACGGGTAGGAAATCAAAACCTGTTTGCGACCTCTGGACGACGACGATGATTACACGACAGGTGACCGGGGGGCAGAGTCAGTTTGACCCCGCCGGGATTTGAACTCTCCCCATCTCTTGAGGCCGTGTACCCTTCCCGCTCCGTGCGAGCAGCCAGGCTCGGCAATGGTGCGCTCGCGATAAAAGGCCAGAAGAGGTCCCGTCTCCCACCGCAGAGATAGCGCTCGGGTGATTAACTTGATTAATTGAATGACGGATTAGATGCTCCCCCCCCCCCCCCCCCACGTAACCGCACTTGATCGGGTCATTATGATACAATCAATTATTTGGGTAATTGATCGCGTGAGTCTTGTCCGGCCGGACGTGATGTGTACGTGCATGCGCGGGGAAGCAACGGCGCGTGCCGAGGTGAGCGCGCGCCCCGGCTGCGAAAACCGGCGGCCCGAGTTCGATTCCCGGTCACGGCCGCCAACGCCGGTGACGATTGTCTGGGCCGGTCCCGGGCCTCCTCTTGGTAGACTCGGCCTCAAATGAGTACCCAGTAGAATATGTACACATCAGCACTGGGGAGACGAAGCCAACCCCGGCGTGGTGATGGCAACACATAGACGCTCGCTAAAAGCGCTTGCCAAACAGTCTGTGTGGGCGACACAGAGAATCCTTATCTTTGTTATGAAAAACTGATCCCGCTGCTTGCTGTTTGAGGGAGTCGGTGGCCTACTTGCTGTACTGCGTGCGTGTGTGTGTATGTGCGTGTGCGTGCATATTCCAGCTCACGAAGACTCCATCTGTCCGCGTTTCCCCGGAAACCACCTCTGAGATTCCCTCCGCATCTCCAGAAGGTCCAGAAGGTGTTTGACTGGATGTCAAAACTTCACATCACACTCTTAGCAAAGTATGTTTTGCTATTCCTCCATGCGACATCGTCACCACTGCTCTGGCTCCATCAGTATGTGATCCACCAATACCCCCCTCCTCCCACCACCCCCCCTCTGTCTCAACCAAAACGTCTCTCAAAGACTGCAGAATCGAACCCCCTAGGGAGTTCAGTATCAGGAGGCCAGAACGATTGAAATACAAAATATATGAAATAAACTAAATATATCTTTTAAAATATACACCATCATGTGGAAATTTACATCAGCCAAATAGTCTCAGCGTGTTACACTGATTCTGAATGTTGGAGGGAAACACCAAAGGTCCCAGAGAAAAATCCACGCGACATGCAAACTCCGAATATACAGCAGCAGGCGTCGGGGTCAGGATCGAACCCGCGACCTCCTGCATACCAGGTCAGGGAGTTAACATCTCACCACCACGGCGCCCCAACTCAGGAAAAAGCTCGCCAGCACCGTAGAGCAAAACGTCGGACATTGCGCGCGGAGCAACGCACAGCGACACAACAGGCCTCGGGGGTTGGGATCGAACCCACGACCGCCTGCACACCAGGCGAGGGAGTTAACATCTCACCACCGAGACTGCCTGTGAAGAGCATTGGCAACAATATAATTAGGGCTCTGTACACGCAGATCGGTAGACGTAATCAATTACGTTGGAGCGCGGTTATAATCAATGGTTATTTTCACACTAATTGCCCTACAACCCCCCCCCTGCCCCCACCCCACCCCGCTGCCCCCCCCCCACCCCTTCTCCTCTCTCCGGCTTGATTGAGATGAGTGCGAGCACCCCCTCCGCGTCGGAGACGAGAGTTAAATAACGACGGGAGGGGCGAGCGGGTTGGGACGCGCTGCCGGCATCGTCGCGGACGGTCGATGCCTCCCCCCCCCACCCCCCCGTAACATCACCCCCCACGTGTGGAGACTCGGCGGGATATTGATTCGTGCTTACTTGCTGTACTACACTCAATCATCGTAATAATACTATTTTCTCCTAAACAGGTAAGGCCCACTCGGCTACATTGTAGCTCAGCTACATTGTATCTCTTTTCTCAGAAGCGACATTGGCTATTGACAAATGGTGATTCTAAACGTGGAGGGAAAACCCAGAGGATCCAGAGATGAATCCACGCGACCACAGATAGAACCCACGACCTCCTGCATACCAGGCGAGGTAGTTAACATCTCACCACCGTGATGATCATGATAGAGACACTCAAGCTCCAAATATACAGCAGCAGGCGTCAAGGTTGAGATTGAACCCACGGCCTCCTGTATACCAGGCGAAATGCCTGACTAACACCGCATTGGCCAGTGGCGTGGACTTGTGATCTGCGGGTTATTGTGGTGACCAGTGGGAGGGTGGGCGGGAGGGGGGGGGGGCACACATAGGGAGCACGAGTCGTGATTGGAGGGGGGTGGGGGTGCCATACAGAAGAGGTTGTGAACCAACAACACGAAAATCTCTCGAAAAAAGATGGTTCTTTCCGGGGTGAGATCGTGTAAAGATGCACGTGTCGTGAAACCCGCCACCACCCGACACAGCCAATTAGTGAGGTTTGTCACGTAAACACAAAAAATATCTGCGACGTGGCGAACGGATCCTTCATCTCGTGACCACGCAAGAAGCACGGTGGGGATAACACTGTGGGGGGGGGAGTGGGTTTGGGAAATAACAACAACAATACCCCACACTCCCAAGCGCACGCGCGCACACACTCACCCCGCTGAGCAAACACGACCTTTGCCCCGACCCCGCACAGCACATGCGTCTAAATCGGGGGGCTATCCGCTCTGCCTTTAATCCCCACTCCCGCCCCCCCACCCCGGGGCCTGTGTGAGCTCGCGGGCGCTCTCCCCTAACGACCGGACACCCACCGACCCACAGGCCGACCTCGAACGCCCCCTTGGGCGAGAGAAGCCGACGCCTTTCCCTCTTCTCCCCGTGCGCGCGCACGCACGCACGCACGGAGACTCTGTGAGAGATGGGGAAGGACGGTGGGGGGGGGGGCAGGTTGGGGGGGGGAGGGGTTTGCCGGCGGTACGGCGGCGCGAACCGTCGCTTTGTCGGTGGCATGGCACAAACGCAGGGCCCATCCACGGGGGAGTTCGATTCCCAGCCCAGGACGCCGTTCTCTCCGTGGGCCAGTTTGTTCTTCTCCATCGCCCACTCGCCCCCTCGCCCCCCTGTCCTCCGTGGGGTTACACCTCTGGGATTTTTCTCGCCGTTGCTTAAAAAAACAGGCGCCGCATGCAATTGATGGTTGGTCACAAATTCCCGCCCCCCTCCCCCCACCGTGTTGGGGAGCTTACCGAAAAAAAAATAGCGGTTGGGATTCAGTTGCTACGCTTAATCCCAATTGAGTAACTTGCGGGTAATTGCCTTGGCATCGGGGATGTTTTGGGCCAATATCTGTTACGCTGCGTGTGCGTGCGTGCGTGCGCGCGTGGGGAGCGGTGGCGTAGCGTTTGGCGCACTGCGCTATGCACACTCGGCGACCCGAGTTCGATTTCCGCTCACGATCAACACCGGTGACGATTAAATCTAAACCGATCCTGGGCCTCCCCTAGGTCGACTCAGGCTCAAATCAGTACCTGGTGTGCAAACATCGCCACTGGTGAGACCAAGGAGGCCGAGCGTGGTGCTGGCCACCCACCCTCTCGTGCGCCGTGCCGACCTTTATAGGCGCTACTCACTAACAGCACTTGCCCCATCAGTCGGTTAAGGCTATACGGAGGATCTTTATCTTTGCTCTTTGCTATGGGGGGCGAACCGGAGACCTCAGAGGGAATCCACACACGACAGGGTTGAGAGAGAACAAACAAAACTCCACACAGGGCAGCACCCAAGGCAGAATATCAAACCCAGGCCCCCCTTCCCTTGTGACCGCGGCAATGCCTCCTGCCACCCTGTCGCCCTGCCGCCCCAACATCGCAACAACCGTCAGCATCGTCAAATTTGACATCGCGTCGCGAGCAATTACGCGACGGCAAAGCCACGGCCGTGGCCCGTGCGCCGCTGCGTTTGTTGAGCTGGGATTTCCGCGGCCGAGTGAGTGACGGCAGATGATTGGCTCTGGGGTTTTGCGGGCGCTGAAGGTGGGCGATTCGGAGCTTGTTCAGAGGAGTGTGCAATCAAAACAAGACAAAGATCCCCCCACCCTCCCCACCACCTCCCCCGTGTAGCCTGAATAAGCTTTGGGGCAAGTGTTGTTAGCGAAGAACACCTATGAAGGTCAGCACTGTGGTACACGAGGGGGTGGGTGGCCATCGCCACGAGCGGCCGCCTTTGTCTCCCGAGTGGCGATGTTTACACACCGCACCAGGTACTCATTTGAGGCTGGGTCGACCTAGAGAGGCCCAGGACCGGTTCAGATCATAATCGTCACTGGTGTTAGCGGTGAGTGAGAATCAAATTCGGGTCGCCGGGTTCGTAGCGCAGCACGCTAACCCCTATGCTACCACTCCACCCTGCGTGTGTGTATACATCCGTGTGTACAGTATCTAAAAAGACAAAAATACCCCGTATAGCCTCAACAGACTGTTGGGGCAAGTGCTGTTAGCGAATAGCACCGATGTAGACGGCATGGCACACGGTGGGGTGGGTGGCCATCACCACACGCGGCCGCCTTTGTCTCCCCAGTGGCGACGTTTACACACCGCACCAGGTACTCATTTGAAGCTGAGTTGACCTAGGAGAGGCCAAGGACCAATTCAGATAATCGTCACCGGTGTTAGCGGTGAGCGGGAATCGAACTCGGGTCGCCGCGTTCGTAGCGCAGCATGCGAACCCCTGTGCTAGCACTGCACCCTGCGTGTGCGTGTGTGTATATATATCTGTGTGTACAATATTTACGCACGTACACACAAGCACACATCCATCCACGGAGCCAATTACACAAAGACACAAACAAGCTACCTTAGCCATGAATATACTCACGCTGACACGTACGCATGCATGCAGCCACGAACACAACGCACGCTAAGTGACACAAACAAATCGTACAGCATACGTACGCAAACACCCAGCCACAACTAACACACACATACAAATACCTGACCGCTAATACATACACACACACATGCCCGCACCGCTAACACACACACACATGCCCGCAGCGTTAACACACACACATGTCCGCAGCGCTAATACACACACATGTCCACACCACTAACACACACACACAAATGCCCGACCACTAACACACACACATAGACACACATGCCCACACCGCTAACCAACACACACACTCACACACATGCCCACACCACTAACACACATGCCCACACCACTAACACACTCACACAAATGCCCACACTGCTAAAAAACACACACACACACAAATGCCCAGACCACTAACATACATACACACACAAAAATGTCGGCACCACAAACACACATACCCACACCACTAACACATACACACAAATACCCGCCCTGCTAACCAACACACACACACACACAAATGCCTACACCGCTAAAAAACACACAAACACACAAATACCCAGACCACTAACATACACACACTCACACAAATGCCGGCACCACAAACACACATGCCCACACCACTAACACATACACACAAATACCCGCCCTGCTAACCAACACACACACACACACAAATGCCTACACCGCTAAAAAACACACAAACACACAAATACCCAGACCACTAACATACACACACACACACAAATGCCGGCACCACAAACACACACACACAACGACCCGATGGTGACGCGGTGACGCGTTGGCCCCAGCAGCGGCAGGTAGCGCATTCGCCGCTCTTTGTAGCGGTTCGCCGTTCGAATTCCAGCAGGCAGCCCCGGTTAACGCTGCGGTTGCGCGCCATTAACTTAGTAACGGGGCATGCACCAACGCGTCATCCGCTTGGCTCGCGGCGGGGACGTCAAAAGATGCCTGTGACTGTCATTCGCAAGAGTTGATGGAAAACTTTGCCACCGTTGAAAAATGACACATGTTCGAAAGAAAAGTGACCTGGCCACCAGAAATGATAGCTCAACAAAGTGGCTTATCGTCATCACGTGGAAATCTACAGCAGCCAAATACTTTTTGAGGTTTAAAAGCCGGAGGACCCGGAGAAAAATCCACGCGACCACGGGGAGAGAGACATGCAAATTCCAAATATATAGCAGGCGCCAGAGGTCAGGATCGAACCCACGACATCCTACATACCAGGCGGGGGAGTTAACATCTCCTAGCCATCATGATGATGATGATGATTAGAGAGAGAGACACGCAAACTCCAAATATACAACAGGCGCCAGAGGTTAAGATCGAACCGACGACCTAATGCATAGCAGACGAGGTTGTTAACATCTCCTAGCCACCGTGATGATGATGATGATGATTAAGAGAGTGACCGCAAACTCCAAATATACAGCAGGGGTAAAAGGGTCGGGATCGAACCCACGACCTCCTGTACACCAGACGATGTAGTTAACATCTAGAAGCGATCGATCATTGCCCCCCCCCCCCCCCCCCCCCCCCACAGACTGACAAACTCATGGCCCTAGGTCTCTCTTTGCAAATGAGAGCCATCCATAGGTCTCCCGAGTGTGTCGCCCCGGTCAAAATTAAAATAAACGTCCAGCAGAACGCCCTCTTAACGACGGCAATTGATTCCACGAAACCGCTGATTAAGTGATTCGGTCGTTAAGAGAGTATGGGAAATCCACTTCTGAGGCTTAATTAATTCCAATAGCATCGAAAGTTACACTTTTTCACCCAAAAAAAGGAACTTCATAATATGTAAACAATGGATATTAATACATAAGGATACTAACAACATTATAAACACGTACCGTTAAAAGAAACACGGTTAATCATAGCATTAAATAATATTTACTGTAGCTACAACAGCCCATCATTAACAGGGGAATGGTCGATAAGCGATAACAGTGGGCTCTATGGAGGCACTACTCTACTATACACTACACCCCTATACACTCCACTACATTATACACTACTACACTACTGCACACTACACATTGGGCTCTATGGAGGCACTACACTGCTATACTCTACTATACACTACACCCCTATACACTCCACTACATTATACACTACTACACTACTGCACACTACACATTGGGCTCTATGGAGGCACTACACTGCTATAAACTACACCACAATACACTCCACCACATTATACACTACTACACTACTGCACACTACACATTGGGCTCTATGGAGGCACTACACTACTATAAACTACACCACAATACACTACATTATACACTACTACACACTACACTACTGCACACTACACACTTGGCTCTATGGAGGCCCGACGTTAAGCGAATAGTCGTTCACAGGGGTGGTCGTTTAGAGGGCTTCCACCGTAATCCCATCTCACCGATATTCACGGAGCACCTTTGCTAAACCGAGGATCTTTAAACCAATTATTCACTTTGTAAGTGGCATGATGATAATCATTTGAAGTTAAGGATTGGAGCTATTGCAAGCGGCGGTGCAGTTTTGACGGCAGAACGAGAGGGACTGATCAGGAAGGGTTGGGGAGACGCCTGGTCGTACCTCGTGGGAGGGAGGGGGGGCGGGCGACAGAAATCATAATTATTTTTTTACCCTTCTTCTGGAAACAAAACTGACACCTTTTTACAAGGAGTCATGTTTGCATAGACCACAATACCTGCAGTCATAATGCAAACAAAAAAAGGACAGTGCACATTATCAGAGTTCTGTTTTTTGTTTGCATTATGACCTTGTAAAAAGGTGTCAGTTTTGTTTCCAGATAGAAGGGTAAAAAAATGTGTCATATTTTTACTGGCAAATGAGGTTCCAATGGTGTTAACGAGGCATCGTTGCATTGGGAAGACAAAGGGGGTCAGGTGAGAGATGGAAGCCACGGGGGTGGGGGGGGGTGTGCAGGAAGGGGGCTACCAGCAGCTTGAAACACGGCAGGACACGTGGGGGGCTAGGAACACAGCGTCGCGTGGACGTCGATTCGGAAGCTCGCAGCGACGTGAACCCCGGATCGTGTGCGGACGTTTCCCCTGACCCCTCGTGACCCCGCAGCTGCTAGAGGCTGCTACATTCACCAACAACAAATAAGTAAGCAAACAAAGCATTACAAATTTGATCCCATCCCCCGAGTGGCCACAATTAATTGAGAGGCCAGTGGAGGGAGTGAAACTTAACACCGCTCAGTAAACACAGATGCGATGAGATCCCCCGTGTAGCATTGCAGACTGTAGGGACACGTGCTGTCAGTGAGCACCTATTCAGACTGAATAGGGCATGCTGGGAGTGGCGTCGAGGAGCACGGCCACCATTGTCTCCCAACGGCCGATGTTGACTGCACCGCAGCACGTGCCCGCTGATGGGAGGAGACCCCCATGGCATCACAAATGGCAGCTCAACAAAGTGGTTTATCATCATCATCGTGTGGAAATTTCTAGCAGCGGCCAAACACTCTAAAACGCGTGACGTTGATTCTCAATGTGTGAGGAAATATAACCGGAGGACCCAGGGTAAAATCCCAACGACCAACTCCAAATATACAGCAGGCGTCAGGGTCGGGATTGAACCCACAAAGTCCTGTATACCAATCTAGATTTGAAGTTTTCGTGACTGCCTGCAGGAATCCATACTCTTTGGTTCTTTCGGTAAAGTCACGTAGGTATTAAATAAATTAAATCACGACGTTTCGGGCGCAATACAAGTGCCCTTCATCAGGTGGAAACAACCCCAGCAATACCAGGCGAGCAAATAAACATCTCCTCACCACCGAGGCGAGAATGAGAATTAGCCAAAAAAAATCTGAATATGAGCAGGGATCCTCCTGAAAATGAGTCTTGAGAGTCAGCGAGGCTTTCCTAGGTAAACAAAGGGCAGCAGCAGCAGCATCGTGCTGATCATTATCATCACGGGCAGCCTGGCCAACAGTCAAGTCCACTTTTGTCGGGATCGCAGCGCCAGTGCGATGGGGGGGGGGGGGTCACAAGTGCACACACTGCACCAATTTCACAAAGACAAAGATCCCCCGCATAGACTGGAGCAGACTGTTGGGGCAAGCTGTTTGCGAGTTGCAACCTACAAAGGTCGGCACGGTACAGTCCCACACACCCGCTTTGTTACGGCTTTAAGGCAGCTGCCAAACAAGCATTACTATTACAAAAAGACAAAGATCCTCCATATAGCCTTAACAGACTGTTGAGGCAAGTGCTGTTAGCGAGCACCTATGAAGGTCGGAACGGTACACGAGGGGGTGAATGGCCAGCACCACACCCGGGCGCATTGTCTACCAAGTGGCGATGTTTACACACCGCACCACATACTCATTTGAAGCTGAGTCGACCTAGGGGAGGCCCAGGAGCGGTTCACATAATCGTGGTGTTGACCGTGAGCCAGAATCGAACTCGGGCGCCAGCTAACCACTACGCCACCACTTCCCACCGATAGCGAGCAGCAACCTACAAAGGCCGGCACGGTACACTCGAACACACCTGCCTTGATACGCGCTAGATTGTCGGCCTTAAGGCAGTTGGCAAACAAGCATTACTATTACACACACACACGCGCACGCACGCGTGCAAACACACACAGCGAAGCATCATCACCCAGGAGGGACTGACCCCGCCTGCTTAATGCTGATTCAGAATCGATGGCGTGCACTGGTCAGAATTCCAAATGTTCTATCCCTCGAGGAGGCCTTAGTGAGTGGAGCGGGTCACGGCACCAGGCACGTTACGCAAACACGGCCGGATTCGCCCCGCTCTCTCCGTGACTTTCTCAAGGCCAAACCACCCCACGCGCAAAACCGCGCTGCGAGTGTTGCAGTCACCCCGTTACGCGGGCAAGGACGAAGATCTCCCCCCACTCCCCGCCGTAGCCTTTAACAGACTGTCGGAGCAAGCGCTGCGAGTCTATGTGTGTACATCGAACTTCTTTTGCACCGTACGTAGCCAACCGTGCTAATCGGCAGTTGGGTGAGTGTGTGAGTGACTATGTGAGTAGGTGAGTAACGACTGTTGTGAGTCTGTGTGTGTATGTTGAACTTCTTTTGCACCGCTCAAGTACACACTCACCCGCACGCACATATACACACGCACGCTCAACCATACACGCTCGCACACACCCCCACACAGTCAGAAATACTCACGCACGCACATATACACACATTCCGCACGTATACGCTCACACACACCCAAAAACAAAGACAAATATCCCCTGAATAGCTTGAACAGGCTGTAGGGACAAGTGCTGTGAGCGAGCGCCCTATGAAGGCTGGGATGGCACACGAGGGGTTGGTGATCAGCACCACGCCTGACCGCCTTTGCCTCCTCAGTGGCGATGTTTACACGCCGCACCAGTTTCTCATTTTAGGCAGAGTCGACCTAAGAGAGGACCAAAAGTGGTGAGCGGGGGAATCGTACTCGGGTCACCGGCTTCACAGCGCAAACCCCCTAACCCGCTGCACTACCACCCAAGACACACGCGCACACACAAAGATCCCCCGTATAGCCTTAACAGACTGTAGGGGCAAGTGCTGTTAGCGAGCACCTGTGAAGGCCGCAACGGTACACGAGGGGGTGGGTGGCCAGCACCACGCCCGGCCGCCTTTGTCTCCCTAGCGGCGATGTTTACACACCGCACCAGATACTCATTTGAGGCTGAGTCGACCTAGGGGAGGCCCAGGACCGGTTCAGATAATCGTCACTGGTGTTGGCCGTGAGCGGGAATCGAACCCGGGTCGCCAGTTTCGTAGCGCAGCGTGCTAACCGCTACACTACCGCTCAAGACACACGCGCACACACATACACACGCGCACATACGTGCGCACACACACACACGCGCGCGCACGCAGCACATTTGTGCTCACACTCAATGCGCGCGACTCACTTCCAGGACGGCAGTAAACAAACACCGCTGGAAAATGCGGTGGTCCAACGTTGCCCGGAGGCTGCCGGGCATGCAAGTGTTATCTCCCCTCCCCCACACAACAGCGCCGTCTGCAAATCCCTTGTTTGTTTATGCATTATTTTATTACGCTGCACCCGTGACCGCGCCAGGCCACCGTTAATTCTGCACCCGTGCCAGCGACAGAGAACCGCGCGGGGCGTCAGAGAAGCCCGACGCCGCTTGCCGCCGCCGCCGCCGCCCTCGGCGGAGAACCGGAACCGGCGCCGCCCCCGAGGTTGCCGGTGCCATTCCCCCCCAATCTCCCGGCGCGGCGGCTGAAGAAATAATGGCGCAGGTTTCTGAAAAACTGCCCCTCCACCGCCTCCGCCCGCGTTCAACCCAGCGGGCGTGAATGCGTTTGGCGGAAGGTCGCGTGCAGTGGGGTAAAGCGTGGGTGGCTCTCCAACCTCTTCCGTGACGCCAGGCCAGCGCGGAAGAGTAGGCCAAATCCCCTCTGCAGTGGGGCTCCGTCTGGAGCGAGCGGTGATGCGAGTGAGCAATTTCAGTCGTGTGCCTTTACACATTCACCTTTTACGAGCGTGCATAAGACAAAGACGCGAGTGTGCGAGCGAGCGCGCCAGCCAATTTAACCTCCGCATGTAAACCTTGTGACACCACCTGCCTGCTCCTGTGAGCGGTGTCATCCACTCTGCAGCGCACAAGGCACCGTGGTAATAATACACGGAGAAGGCGTGCGCTTCCACACACGCGTGCACGCATTTGTCTTGTGTGCGTGTGTGGATGTGTGTGTGTGGTTGTGTTTGTGTGTATGTGGATGGGTGTGATTGTGTGTGGATGTGTGTGCGTGGATGTGTGTGGTTGTGTGTGTGTGGATGTGTGTGGTTGTGTGTAGTTGTGTGTGTGGTTGTGTTTGTGTGTGCGTAGATGTGTGTGTGGTTGTGTGTGGATGTGTGTGATGTGTGTGGTTGGATGTGTGTGGCTGTGTGCATGTGGATGTGTGGTTGTGTGCATGTGTGGATGTGTGTGGTTGTGTGCGCGTGTGGATGTGTGGTTGTGTGCGTGTGTGGATGTGTGTGGTTGTGTGCGTGTGTGGATGTGTGTGATTGCGTGCATGTGTGTGGTTGTGTGTGTGAATGTGTGTGGTGATGGGTGTGGTTGTGGGTGTGGTTGTGTGTGTGGATGTGTGTGGTTGTGTGTGTGTGTGGCTGTGTGTGGATTTGTGTGGTTGTGTGTGTGGATGTGTGTAGTTGTGTGTGTGTGCGGGTCGTGTAGCACTACAAACCCAGCGACCCGAGTTTGATTCCCGTTCCCAGCCAACACTAATGACGATTATCTAAACCGGTCCTTGGTCTCCCCGAGGTCGACTCAGCCTCAAATGAGTACCTGGCGCGGTGCGTAAACATCTCCAATGGGAAGATAAAGGCGGGCGGGCGTGGTGTTAGCCGCCCACCCCCTCGTGTGCCGTTCCGGCCTTAATAGGTGCTCGCTAACAGCACTTGCCCATACAGTCTGTTAAGGCTACACGGGGGAGGATCTTTGTCTTTGTGTGCGGGTGGGGAGCGGTAGTGCAGTGGTTAGCGAACCCGGCGACCAAAGTTAAAATTCCCGCTCACGATCAATAAATACACAGTGGCGAATATTAGCACCGGTCCCGAGCCTGGCGAGATGTCGTAAACAACATCGGCGCCGAGAAGACAAAGGCGGCCGGGCACAGGCGCTGACCCGCCCACCCCCTCGTGTGCCGTCCCAGCCTGACCAAGCGCTCGCTAACGGCACTTTCCCCGCGACGACCTGCGCAGGCTACGCAGGAGGGGGGGGGGACCTTTGTCTGTGTTCTTGCGTGAGAGCCCGTCTCACCGTGATCCACCACGGCCTGCGGCGCCCTCTGCTGCCCGTCGTCGCTGCGTTTCTTGTTCTTGGCCTTCCACGCGTGGTAGACCTTGAGCCGGCGGTGGAACTCCTCGCGGCACGACTCCAGCAGGTCGATGTCTGCGGCCAAACACACACACAGACGCACACACTCGAGCTCAGCCTTATACACATTTTTCCACTGGCAGATCAGAGCCACCGAGTCGAGCCAGCAAGGAAGGGGGCAGGGGGGGGGGGGGGCGGGCTGGCACGGTACGGGTCGGTTTAACAAACCGGCGACCGGACCGTGCCACCCGCTCTTGCCTCGCGAGAAGACGTTCAAATCTGGCTCGGGGTCCAAGCAGGGCCGGGGGGGACGAGGCTTGGGGGATAACGACGCGGTCGTTTGCCGCGTGCGACTTCAGTCGATACGCCGCGAGGGTACCGGTCGGCGCGGCCGAGCCGTGAAGCATTATGTCCGCTCGTAGCAAAGGTTTTGCGGTTCGGAACCCTGCGTCCCGCTCCCCCCCACCCCTTCTCAGGGGTCAATACCCCCCAGGGCGTGTGGACCGCACTGCAAGAGGGAGCAGCGTGCGCGCGCTCGGCGTCACGATCCAAACTCGCAGCAACATTTTTATTTTAATCACATCGCAACATCGACCCCCAACTCTCCTCCCCCCTCTCCAACCCCCTCGCGTCCGTCTCTGAAACACGGCGCGCGTTTTGCCAAAGCCTCGTGTTGCCCTTCCGCCGTGGTTTATTCCACGCGGTGTGGAATCGAACCCGGGTTTTGGCTGCAACCGCGCGCGCTGGGACCCAATCCTCCCGACGCGAGGAGCCGCTGCTGCTCAATCCTTCCTCCCCCCCCACCCCCCAACGGCGTTTCGCCGCCACTCGTTTTATTATCCACGGCCTCCTCCGGTGTTTACGCCGATGTCTCTCTCTTGCAACGAGCGAGAGCGAGCGAGCGAGCGAGAGAGAGATATTTCATCTCAATGGGCCGCGGCAACTGCTTCTCGCATTAAAATCCCGAGCCCTTTATTACGCGCCGGACAGACGGAGCGAGAAGAGAACAACGCGTGAGAATGGGGAGCCCTAAATGAAAGCTACACAAGCTCGTGTAGATACAAAGACAAAGATCCCCCGCGCAGCCTTCAAGAGACTCGCTGGGGGGCAAGTGCCGTTCACGAGTGGCGTCTACGGAGGCCGGCACGGCACACTCAGGGGTGGCCAGCCAGCGCCACGGCCGGCTGCCGTTGTCTCCCTGGTGATGAATGTTTTTGAGGACCACACAGGTACTCATTTGAGACTTGGCTCGACCTTGAGGAGGTCCAGGACCGGTTCAGAGATTCGCCACCGATGTTTGCCAGTGCGCGGGTTTGGAATTCAGGTCTCCAGGAGTGCGCCCGATTCCCTTTCAGAGTTTAATTGACCTCGGTGCAAAGGGAGGAAAACGTAGCTCATCGCCAAGATCTGCGGGATTAGAGATACCCCCCCACACACACACACAGTGTGACCCAGTCTGGCACGCGCGGTAGGACCGTGAGCGCAAGAGTCCTACAAAAAACTATTCGGATGATCGGTGCGCCGTTCCACGTCGGCTTGGGACACCCGGCCAAAAACCCCGAACCCCACGGGAAAAGTCCTGCGACTCCGCAAGGCCTTTTGTGGGGACAAGAGCAATTAGACTGCAGTGCTGCAGCACGATTAGTAAAGAAGATGTCACATGGTCGTCATCGTTTCTTCCGGTGGTAGCGGTGACGTAACGTGGTTGGGCACGGGCCCTGGTGCAAGCAATGAAAAAAAATTTTTACCAGGCAAAGCCCTCTGAGCTATGTAGCTCTTTTTCAGAAACGACCTGGCAATAAAAAATTCTTGTTTTTTTAACGAAGTGGCTTATCGTGTGGAAATGTATAGCCACAGCCAAATACTCTATGTGCATGCTGATTCGACATGTGGAGGGAAAAACGGGAGGACACGGAGAAAAATCCACGGAACCGCGGGGAGAGAGAGAAAGAGAGAAACACGCAAACTCCAAATATACAGCAGGCGTCAGGGTCGGGATTGAACCCAGGCCCTCCTGTAGACCAGGCAAGGTAGTTAACATCTCACCACGGAGAGAGAGACACGCAAACTCCAAATATACAGCAGGCGTCAGGGTCGGGATTGAACCCAGGCCCTCCTGTAGACCAGGCAAGGTAGTTAACATCTCACCACGGAGAGAGAGACACGCAAACTCCAAATATACAGCAGGCGTCAGGGTCGGGATTGAACCCAGGCCCTCCTGTAGACCAGGCGAGGTAGTTAACATCTCACCACGGAGAGAGAGAGAGACACGCAAACTCCAAATATACAGCAGGCGTCAGGGTCGGGATTGAACCCAGGCCCTTCCTGTATACCAGGCGAGGTAGTTAACATCTCACCACCGTAGTGCCCTGAAACCAATCAAACAGGGCACCCTCCCCCACCAGCCTTCCTTCGATCCCCCCCCCCGCCCCCCACCAGAGTCCGACACCTGCACCTCTCTGGCCCACAAACCCCGGTGTAATTGGTCAGGTTGTTCTTGTTTGAGGATAGACGGGGTGTCCACGGAAGCAAATGGTGGAATTTCCCACCGTGGCTCGGGGATTGTAATTGAGATGGTTCTCCACCCCAGCAATCTACTGAGCGAGCGAGCGAGCGAGACGTCCAGACGTCGGTGAGACGCTGCGGAGACGGAGACTAAAGCAGACACAGGAGCGGCGGTGGCGGAAGGCATTGGCGAGGCGAGGAGAGCGGAGAGCTGGGAGAGGATAGCGGAGAGTGGATAGCGGGGGCGCTAAACCACGGAGAGAGGCTCCAGCCAACAGCGTTTAACTAAAACAGCTGGCCATGACTCCCAGTAAATCACAATAATTTGTTTATGATAAACTGCCCTGGCCAGTTCTCTCCTCCACTGAGCAGCGTCAATACATTTCAGCCAAGTTTAATGTCCTCAACAAATTGGTTTGCAAAGGAGAGAATTAATATTAATTCCTAAAAATGTTCGGAGGAACCACATGTGCTCCGACACCGGAGCCGAACAACGCTGCCACAAGCGGCGTGACGGTCGGCGCTGGTTTGTTCAATGCCCCAGCAACATCGTCCACCCCAGCTGCGTAACATGGGTTCGCCACGGGTCAGAGTAACATGGGTTTGCCACGTTTAGCGAAGCATGGGTTCAAGTGTGGTAGAGCCAGGCCGAAAAAAAATCCCATCTACTCGCGGAGGGCACCTTCGGCCAGCAGTGGTGAGAGCAGGCGAGTGCCGGTTGGTTGGGCCTTTTACCTCGCTCGCTCCCATCATGCCGTGCGAAACGTAAGAGCTCGCCCACACTCGGGCGGCAGGCAAGGCTGGCCCTTACTGGGCATCTGTGAAAAAAAGAGCTTTTCATCTCATCGGATTCCTCCGGTCTGAATAAAGATTCCGGGTACTGGTCGGCGTCGCCTCTCTCCCTACCCCCTCGACGTGCGATGCAGCAGTGGAGAAGCACTGAGCGGATGGGCGGGCGGGGGGTGGGCGGGCGGGGGGGTGGGCGGGCGGGGGGGTGGGCGAAGGGGGGGTGGGCGAAGGGGGGGTGGGCGAAGGGGTGGGGGAGCGTCGTGACAGCTATGCGGCTACGACTACGGAACGCGGACGCGGCGACCTATCCACGGCCTCCTCCCCACCCCCGCCCCTCGGAGGCCGCGCGGCCCCCCGGAAACGAGAGGCTACAATCGGCACGAGCGGCCACGCAACGACCACCGCCACCACCACCACCAGCTGATTTAAGTCGAGACCGCCCCCAACAATTTAAGTCAACTCCGCTCGGCATTAACTAAAATCGCACCGCTTACAACCACGGGCGCGGTGCTTTTGTTTCGTCAGCGCTGATTGTCACTGTTGCCGGTTGCCACGTAATCATCCGCTTCCGTTTGCCAAGAACATTCCCTGGGTCACGCAGCGCATGGCGGCCTCCTCCTTGGCATGATTTGAAATCAACTTAAAAGCAGCGCCGGAACACGCAAGGGTAATTGCGG
Organism: Lethenteron reissneri; assembly: GCF_015708825.2. Classification (NCBI taxonomy): domain Eukaryota; kingdom Metazoa; phylum Chordata; class Hyperoartia; order Petromyzontiformes; family Petromyzontidae; genus Lethenteron; species Lethenteron reissneri. Next base: position 4,043,725 of record NC_083834.1, read on the forward strand.
AGTGTCGAGCACTGCAGCAGGCCGTCCCCAGCTGATGAGACTCACTTAAGTCGAAGACAGCACACAGCAGCCTTGTGAATAAATACAGGGCACGGGAGAATTCGCTGATCTGGGAGAACCTTGTCCAAGTTTTGTAATCGTATATTCCATGGTGGTGATTCAAAGCCCCCTTTAGCGCACTGCTACTACAAATCCAGCCCCCCCCGAGTTGGATTCCCAGCCGTGGCTAACGACACCAATGGGGAGTGACGTCTGACCCGACGTGAACTAGCGAGCCCACCGGCGGCTTCACCGACCCGCACTGACCAGCATGGTGAAGTAAGGCCCTTTTCCAACTGATTCGCTATGAAAGTTTATGGCTGTTTTTTATATTTTTTGCGCATTTCGGACACCACAATGTTTACCGAGCTCACCCCGTGGCACTGGTTTTAGAGGCCAGATCCTGCTGACGATGCTCTTGAATCGTAAAACCCACCGCGGTAGCTCGGAGATGCTAACCACCTCGCCTGGTATGCAGAAGGTCATGGGTTTGATTCCGACCCTGATGCCTGCTGTATATTTTGAGTTTGCGTGTCTCTCTCTCATCACCATCATCATGATCACGGTAGCTCGGAGATGCTAACTACCTCACCTGGTATGCAGAAAGTCGTGGGTTCGATTCCGACCCTGATGCCTGCTGTATATTTGGAGTCTGCACATCTCTCTCTCATTATCACCCCGGTGGCTAGGAGATGCTAACCACCTCGCCTGGTTTACAGGAGGTCGTGGGTTCGATCCCGACCCTGACGCCTGCTTCTGTATATTTGGAATTTGCGTGTCTCTCTCTCTCTCTCATCATCATCATGGTGGCAGGGAGATGTTAACTACCTCGCATAATATACAGGAGGTCGTGGGTTAGATCCCAATCTGACACCGACTGTATATTTGGAGTTTGCGATGTGTGTCTCTCACTATCTCCCCGTGGCCACGTGGATTTTTCCCCGGGTCCCTCCGGTTTTTCCCTCCACGTCAAGAATTAACGTCAGGCTTTTAAGAGTATTCGGCTGCTGCCATAAAGTACCAAAAAAATGTGTTTAATAGTCTAAACAAGCGCCAGCCACTTGGCATGGTTAAGTTGCCGAGTGACGCGACAGCGCACCGATCCATCGCTCGAAGTCAATTCTCACCCTCGCAGAAAACGAACCGATTACTTTCAATCCGTACACACACAGATATATACAGGTAGGAACAAAAGGTTCCACACTGCCCACCAGGGATCATTTGTCTGTCTGTCTGTCGACTACGGTATCCAACACGGATCGCACGAATGCGCTGTCCAACCAAGTTCCTACCTGCCCACTCTGAAGGAACGTGCTATGCTGTTGCCCGTACTAGAGTCACGTGACCCCTGCAGCAGCCACGAGAGGCCGCTACATGCACTAACAAACGATACAAAAAGCATTAAAACACGTGACCACGCGTCACTAAATCACATGTTTTTTACTTATGGTTGGCGAGTTCAACATATACGGGTTTGTAAACGGATGTATATGTTGAACTTCTTTTGCACTGTACATAGCCCACCGCGCTAATCGGACGAGCGGGGGAAGGACAACATACCTCGCACAAAAAGCACTTTTAAAGCAATGAGTTTTCAATCTAGCTCCAGGGGCCTCGCAAAAAGTGCGTTCCAGACGGCCGCAAAAGCGCATTTGAAGGTGCCGGTGATCGTCTCTATGCGACGGCCAGCCAAAAGCCGCCGCTGCTGCTACTGCTGCTGCAAGGACGACCAGAGTAGTTTGCGCGATAACGGTTTACGCTCCTTGGACGTGCCGATAGCACAGAGTGGACGAGACGCGCGCCGGGAAGGTAAACCGCTGCTCCGCGGACGGTGCACGCGGTGGTAGTGCCGGTATCAAGTGCCCCGCGCTGCGCTAATCTCCCCTCCGCAGCCGTTCCCTCACCACGCGTGCGTGGGGGGAGGCGGGGTGATCACTCCTCGTGTTTCACTCGCCCTGCCCTTGTTATGTAATTTATGTCTCTTGCGCCTTTCGCGTCGGTGGCACAGTCGTGCACAAACACCGATTTGTCAACGGCCCAGATTGCACATGAGCAGCAGCCGGCGGCAGACGTCTGTGTGCAAGTTGAACTGCTTTCGCACCGTACGTAGCCAACCGTGCTAATCGGAGGTGCGGGATGTCGCCACGGCGCTCATGCCAGGCTAGGTGCGCTCTGGAGAGGTCGTGAGAATCCTGGAAGGCCCTCGCTGCTGGCCGGAGGTCACACGGGACTGACCCAGATGTTGTGGGTTTTTTCCTGAGATGGCTGGTAGGTGCAACACCTGTGCCCACTATATTTTTGCTGGACTGACGTTCTTTACTTACATGTAGTACGTGTATATATGCACACCAAGACTGTTGGGGCAAGGGCTGTTAGCGAGCACCTACACTGAACCCCGATGCGGCACACGAAGGGGTGAGGTGGCCGGCGCCACGCCCTGCCGCCTTTATCTCCCCAGCGGCGATGTTTTCACACCACACCAGGGTAATCATTTGAAGATGAGTAGACCTAGGGGAGGCCCAGGACCGGTTCAGATAATCGTCACTGGTGTTGGCCGTGAGCGGGAATCGAACTCGTATTAGCGGGGTTCGTAGCGCAATGCGCTAACCGCTACACTACTGCTCCCCATATATTTCAGAAATTGCAGAAAGAAGATGAGGACATATGTGAGGGTGTTTGTCCAATGGCTAGCCGAAAGCCACTGCCGCTGCAAAGATGACCGGAGCTCGCGTGATAAGTTGGCAGCGTACGCAATAAGCAGACGAAAGCAACACCACTACGACTTGCTGTGAGGCTCCACTCCACCACTCCGTACGATGCCCTGGGACTGTTGGTGCTGCCCTGGCTGCCCTGGATGGGTCTGTGGCTCGTTGTTTTTGTTGTTGGTGGTGGTGCTGCTGCGATGGTGGTGGTGTAGCATGTGTGGAGAGGGGAGCGGTAGTGTAGCGGTTAGCACGCTGAGCTACAAGCCCGGCGCCCCGAGTTCGATTCCCGCTCACGGCCAACACCGGTGATGATTATCTGAACCCGGTAGCTGGGCCTCCACTAGGTTGACTCAGCCTCAAATGAGCACCTGGTACGTTGCGTAGTAAACATCGCCACTGGGGATACAAAGGCGGTCGGGCATGGCGCTTGCCACCCACCCCCTTCGTGTACCGTGCCGGCCTTCAAAGATGCTCGCTAACAGCACTTGCCCCAACAGTCTGTTACAGGCTATAGGGGGGATCTTTGTCTTTGGTGGTGGTGCACCCCAGGGCTCTCTCTCCCTCTCTCTGTCCATCCCTCGCGTTATCCCTGCCCCGACCCCTAATCCTCCGCCTCTCCTTCTACCTGGAACGAGTTCTCTTATATTTTTTAAATCCTCCCACGTTTGAAAAGCGCCTTCAGATGTGGTTGTCTTTAGCAGCGATAGAAATTCTACAAAGTTGTCGTTTGCGATATTGTCGTTGTCGCCACTGGCGGAGGACAAAACCTTCTCAAGCGCAGCCCCCAACAATCTGGAAACCCAAGCTCATCCTGCCTGCCTGCGGATATCTGAAACGCGCCGAATCTCCCAACGCCGTGGGGTCTGTGCAAGGCTCACCTATTCAAAAATCCTCTTCCCATAACATCTGAAAAAAAAACTGCCGCTTACCGTGAATTTTTTTACTTATTATTTTTTATTTCTACTTCACTTTCTCATGCGATTAGTTGCGCATCGTTGCACTTTATTTTTTGCGCGCGGTCGCAATTTACGTTTTTTGCTCAGTCGGCGTTAGCCGCTGAGGGCACGACAGGTCTCAGTCTTCCCGTTGCTGTTTCCTCCCTGTCCCGTTCAGTTGTAACGTGCACCGATTCCCACTTGATCAAGGGCCATATTGGCACGCAAAATAAAAACTGACTCATCGATTGGTCGCAGTGGCAAGGGGTGGGCAACTCGGCGCCAGTCTCAAAAGCCTCCTTCTGCGCCGCGATTCCCGCGGTGACAAGAATTTAATCCGTTGGTGTTGTCGTTGAGTCTCAGCGGTCGTGGTAGCGGTGGTAGTGGTGGCGGTACTGGTTTGGAAATCGGCAAATAGTGCTCGGGCCGGTTGCGTGCAACGTGGATAGGCCGGAGCGGCGGGGTAAGCGAAACGCCGTCTAACGGATACTCACATTCGCCGGCCTTCTTTTTCACACTCTCTTAAGAAGCACACGCGCAGGGGGGGAGACACGGGGTGAGACGTGGGGGTGAGACGCGAGGGTGAGACGCGGGGTGAGACACGCGGGGGAGACACGCGGGGGGAGACACGCGGAGTGAGACACGCGGAGTGAGACACGCGGGGGGAGACACGCGGGGGGAGGCACAAAGGGGGAGACACAAGGGAGGAGACACAAGGGGAGACACAAGGGGGGAGACACAAGGGGGGAGACACAAGGGGGGAGACACGCAGAGTGAGACACACGGGTGGAAGCACGCGGGGGGAGAGACACACGGAGTGAGACACGCGGGGGGAGACACGCAGAGTGAGACACACGGGTGGAAGCACACGGGGGGAGAGACACATGGAGTGAGACACGCGGGGGGAGACACGCGGGGGAGGACACGCGGGGGGGAGACACGGGGGGAGACGCGGGGGTGAGACGTGGGGTGAGACACGTGGGGGAAGACACGCGGGGTGAGACATGCAGGGGAGAGACACGCGGGGGTTAGACACACGGGGGTGAGACGCGCGGGGGATGGACACGGGGGGGTAAGACGCGCGGGGGTTAGACATGGGCATGCGGTGAGGGAGGGTGGCACGTGAGGTCGCGACGGGTGGCGGTGGCAGCAGCGCAGCCCGACGAGGGGTGTCGAATCCACGCCGCTGCGTGGCGTCAAAGGAATGTGGACTTTCCAACGCTGGCCGAGGACCGCGAATGGAGGCAAGCGTCACTCACCAGGGATGGCAGGGCGGGTGATGCAGAACAGGTGAATGGCGGCTGTTGTTGTGTATGGGTGTGCGAGTGGTTTCGTGTGAGTGTGTGTGATGTGTGATGTTGTGTACAAGTGTGAGTGAGTGTGTGTGATGTCTTGTGTGAGTGTGTGTGATGTGTGCATGCGTGTAGGCGAGTGTGTGTGATGTCGTATATGAATGTGGGTGAATGTGTGTGATGCGTGAACGAGTGTGAGTGAGTGTGTGTGTGTCATGCCATGTAAGAGTGTGGGTGAGTGTTTGTGATGTCGTGGTCCTGGGCCTCCCCTAGGTCGCCTCAGCCTCAAATGTGTACCTCGTGCGGTGTGTTTACCATCGCCACTGGGGAGACAAAGGCGGTCAGGAGTGGCGCTGGCCACCCACCCCCTCGTGTGCTGTGCTCGCTAACAGCATTTGGCCCAACAGTATGTTAAAGGCTATAAAGGGGATCTTTGAGCATGAATGGGTGTGTGTGAGCGAATACATGTGTAATGTGTGTATATGCGTGTATGAGCGTGCGTGGGTGAGTGTGTTTCTGACTGTGCGTGGGTGTGTGTGTGAGCATGTGTGAGCGAGCGAGCGAGCATGTGTGTGCGAGCGTGTATGAGTGAGCGTGTATGTGTGAGCGGTAGTGTAGCGGTTAGCGCGCTGTGCTACAAACACGGCAAGCCGGGTTCGATTCCCGCTCACGGACATCACCAGTGACAATTCTCTGAACCGGTCCTGGTCCTAGGTCGACTCAGCCTCAAATGAGTACCTGGTGTGGTGTGTAAACATCGTCACTAGGGAGAAAAAGGCGGTCGGGCGTGGTGCTGGCCACCCACCCCCTCTTGTACCGTTCCGGCCTTCATAGGTGCTCCCTAACAGCACTTGACCCGACAGTCTGTTAAGGCTATATGGGAGATCTTTGTCTTTGTGTGCGAGCGTACGTGTGTATATATGCGTGTAGGTGAGTGTGTTTATGACTCCGTGGGTGTGTGTGTGTGTGCGAGCGTGTATGCGTGTGTGTGTGTGAGCGTGTGTGTGTGTGCGAGCGTGTATGCGTGTGTGTGTGCGAGCGTGCGTGTGTGAGCGTGTGTGTGTGCGAGCGTGTATGCGTGTGTGTGTGCGAGCGGGTGTGTGTGCGAGCGTGTGTGTGTGAGCGAGTGTGTGTGAGCGTGCGTGTGTATATATGCGTGTGGGGTGTGGGTGAGTGTGTTTACGACTGCGTGTGTGTGTGTGCGAGCGTGTATGCGTGTATGTGTGAGCGTGCGTGTGTATATATGCGTGTGGGTCAGTGTGTTTACGACTGCGTGGGTGTGTGTGTGTGTGTGTGCGAGCGTGTATGCGTGTGTGTGTGTGAGCGGGTGTGTGTGTGCGAGCGTGTGTGTGTGAGCGAGTGTGTGTGAGCGTGCGTGTGTATATATGCACGTGCGTGTGGGTGAGTGTGTTTACGACTGCGTGTGTGTGTGTGCGAGCGTGTATGTGTGTGTGCGAGCGGGTGTGTGTGCGAGCGTGTGTGTGTGAGCGAGTGTGTGTGAGCGTGCGTGTGTATATATGCGTGTGGGGTGTGGGTGAGTGTGTTTACGACTGCGTGTGTGTGTGTGCGAGTGTGTATGCGTGAGCGTGTGCGAGCGGGGCGTGCGCGTGGGTGAGTGTGTTTACGACTGCGTGTGTGTGTGTGCGAGCGGGGCGTGCGCGTGGGTGAGTGTGTTTACGACTGCGTGTGTGCGTGTGCGAGCGGGGCGTGCGCGTGGGTGAGTGTGTTTACGACTGCGTGTGTGCGTGTGCGAGCGGGGCGTGCGCGTGGGTCAGTGTGTTTACGACTGCGTGGGTGTGTGTGTGTGTGTGTGCGAGCGTGTATGCGTGTGTGTGTGTGAGCGGGTGTGTGTGTGCGAGCGTGTGTGTGTGAGCGAGTGTGTGTGAGCGTGCGTGTGTATATATGCGTGTGGGTGAGTGTGTTTACGACTGCGCGTGTGTGTGTGTGCGAGCGTGTATGCGTGAGCGTGTGCGAGCGGGGCGTGCGCGTGGGTGAGTGTGTTTACGACTGCGTGTGTGCGTGTGCGAGCGGGGCGTGCGCGTGGGTGAGTGTGTTTACGACTGCGTGTGTGTGTGTGCGAGCGGGGCGTGCGCGTGGGTGAGTGTGTTTACGACTGCGTGTGTGCGTGTGCGAGCGGGGCGTGCGCGTGGGTCAGTGTGTTTACGACTGCGTGGGTGTGTGTGTGTGTGTGTGCGAGCGTGTATGCGTGTGTGTGTGTGAGCGGGTGTGTGTGTGCGAGCGTGTGTGTGAGCGTGCGTGTGTATATATGCGTGTGGGTGAGTGTGTTTACGACTGCGTGTGTGCGTGTGCGAGCGGTGCGTGCGCGTGGGTGAGTGTGTTTACGACTGCGTGTGTGCGTGTGCGAGCGGTGCGTGCGCGTGGGTGAGTGTGTTTACGACTGCGTGTGTGTGTGTGCGAGCGTGTATGCGTGAGCGTGTGCGAGCGGGGCGTGCGCGTGGGTGAGTGTGTACTTGAGTGGGCGTCTCACCGCAGGACGTGTTGATGGTGTCACGCAGGTCCGCGTACTTCCACTTGCTCAGGTCGTGCTTGCGCACCACCTGCGCTGCCTGCTGCGCCTGCACCAGGAACCCCCTGTGAGTGGGGGGTGGGGGGAGGGGGGGGGGCGACAGGGTAGAGGGCGTTCACAGTCAGCCTGTGACCCCGGCTGGGGGAGAGGTCAAGGGTCATCTGTGAGAAGTCAGATTGTTGGAGAGGAGTCGGGGATCATGGATTAGAGGTCAGGGGTCGTGAGTTTGTGGAGTGAGTGATTAAGTGAGTGGGTTCATAGGTGAGACGGTGAGCAGGTGAAGAGGTGATTGGGTTCGTAGGCGAGTGGGTTCATAGGTGAGAGGGTGAGAGGGTGAGCAGGTGAATGGGTTCATAAGTAAGCAGGTGAGCAGGTTCGTAGGTGAGTGAGTGGGTTCGTAGGTGAGCAGGTGCGCGGGTGAGCGTGAGCGTGTGAGCGGATTTGTAGGCGTGTGGGTGAGTGTGTGTGGATTTGTAGGTGAGCGGGTGAGCGTGTGAGCATGTGAGCGGGTGAACAGATTCATGAGTGAGCGTGTGAGCAGATTCGTAGGCGCGCGGGTAAGCATGCGAGCAGGTTTGTCGGCAAGCGGGTGAGCGGATTTGTTGGCGAGCGGGCGAGTGGGTGAGCAAATTCGTAGGTCAGCGGGTGAGCGCATTCGTAGGCGAGAAGGGTGAGCGGGGTGAGTGCCGTCACCGCTTGAGGCTGTTGTCCCCGGCGTTGTCGTCCGGGATGAGCTCGGCGTCGCTCTGTGCGATGCGCATGGCGAGCTCGCGGTCGCGCCGCTCCTGCTCCACGATGGTCTGCGTGCGTGCCGCCTCCTCCTTGTGCACCAGCATCTCCGCCTGCACCTCCTCCTGCTCGCGGCGTCACGGGGGAGCCAAGGGGGAGGCACGGGGGAGCCACGGGGGAGCCACGGGGAACCACGGAGACACAAGGGCACACGGCTTAACACAGGTGAACGAACGCAGGTAACACACAGGGAGACACAGGGACACGTGGGCGTGCTGCTACTGTGAGCGGTTGTGCCGATGGAGACACCTGCATGCGTTTGTCCTCCTTCTCTCGCCGTTTCCTCTCCTCCTCCTCCCGCTTGCGTTGAGACTCCATCTCCGACTTCCTGCGCGACGACACAACAGCCACCACGATCACAATTGCTGCAACCACGATTACGTGGTTGTTGCTGTTGCCGTAGCAACAATCACGACCATCACAACCACCGCAAACCCACTCTCGCTGCCTTGATCATCATCACCCTGCGATGAATTGCGTTGTGACGCACTGCATTGCGGTGTAGCGCGATGTACGACACTGCCACGTTTTATATTTTAATCCATTATGGCGGCTCGTTTACCCAGTAAAGCCTCAATGAGACTCGTCACTAAATTTAAAGAGGGTCCTGCCAAGTTGTCCGCAGGGGAGGGAGGGGAGTTTGGCGATGCTTTTGCCGCTGCCGTGACTTGGAGGTCCATTGCTTCAGCAGCGGGATGTTTTTTAGTTTTCCCGGTATGAGTTACAACAAATGTTTTCATAGCTGTGGGAGGTGAAAATCTGAGAACCTGGAGAACAGGGGGATAGAGAAACTAAAACTATGAACTAGACTTTTTTTTTAATTTGACCAGGGAAGGGCCCACTCAGCTAAGTAGCTCTAAAATCAGAAGCGACCTGGTTACCACACGATGATCGCCCAACGAAGTGGCTTATCATCGTGTTGAAATGTATAGCAGCCAAATACTTGAAACGCGTGGTGGTAATTCTAAATGTGGAGAGAAAAACCGGAGGACCCGGAGAAAAATCCACGCGACCACGGGGAGAACATGCAAACTCCATATATACAGGCATCAGAGTCAGGGCATGGACCCACGTCCTCCTGTATACCAGGCGAGGTAGTTAACATCTCCTAGCCACCGTGAGAGAGAGAATCACGCAAACTCCAAATATACAGCAGCAGGCGTCAGCGTTGGGCTCGAACCCACGACCTCCTGCATACCAGGCGAGGCAGTTTACATCTTGCCACCATGGTTCGGGGTAATTAACATCTCGCCAGAGAAAGAGAGTACATACAAACTCCACAGAGAGAAAGAGAGGCGCCCGAGTTGGGAAACGAACCCGGAAACATCCGGCTGTTAGGCGACTAGCATCCCCACCGCGCTACCCCCCCCCCCCCCCCCGTGCATAACCCCCGTGCGGTGCCCTTACTGGCGTCGCTCATCGTCCTCCTGCTTGCGCCGCTGTTCCTCCTGCTCTCGGCGTTGCCGCTCGTGCTCCATCTCCTCCTGGATGGCGCGCAGGCGCTCCGCCTCCTCCTCCTCCTTCTTGCGCCGCTGCAGCGCGTCGAGCAGCTGGGCCGAGCGCTGAACGAGCGCGGCGTACTCGCGGTCCAGTTCGCCGGGAGTCACCGGGCCCGACTGCCCCCCAGAAACGACAAAGGTGATCCCCCCCCACCAACGTATAGCCTTCAAAAGACTCTTGGGGCAAGAGCTGTCGGGATTCGGGATACGATCGTCGTGTGCCGTGCGGAGGTCTCCCGTGAGGCGACGGAGAATTTTCGAAACTTAGATCGGCATAAAACAAAAAATAAGAAGACGCGATTTTAGAGAAAGCTTGACCTGTGATGACGCTACTGTTCCGCGAGATGCTTCCGTACTGCGTGCATTGATTCTACACTCGAGACTCAAACATCGCACACCTCCCGCCTTCGGCAATGCTCCTCGCCGAGGCCGGCGTGACCGCCAACCGCAACGGGACATCGGCAATCTCCTCCGCGGATGGGAAATGAGCGACATACTCTTTGTTCTTTCGGTAAAGTCACGTAGGTAAAAAATGAAATTAAAATTAATAAAAATAAAACAATAAAAATCCCGACGTTTCGGAGGCAACACAAGCTTCCGCCTCCGAAACGTCGCGATTTTTATTGTTTTATTTTTATTAATTTAAATTTCATTTTTTACCTTCGTGACTTTACCGTAAGAACTAAGAGTATGAATCCTTGCAGTCACGAAAGCTTCAAATCTAAAATGAACGACACTCAAGCGACTGTGGCCATGCAAACCACGCTACGGACCGCAGAGGAAACCCACTGCGGTCCGTGCTCCTTCAGCGGAGCAAAAGAAACGATGACGTGAACTCTCTCCTCTAAAGCCCTCTCACCGCAGCCAGCAGCAGCAGCAGACCTCGACAGACTGCTGCTGCCAACATGCGCAAGAGTAGAACAGCAGCATTATGTACAGTGTTGTTTGGCACCCTAACCCTAGCGCTTTCAGATGTGCTTCCGTGGCTGTCTGGAACGCTCTTCCCTTCCGATATTCGGAAGCCACTATGCACTTTTAAGTCATCATCTAGATTGACAAACGGATTTATTTAGAACCGCTTGTTGTTGTTGCTGTGTTTAGTTTGCTGTCCTTCACCCCCGGAGCTCCAATGAGCACGGTTGGCTACGTACGGTGCAAAAGAAGTTCAAGATACAAAACACACACCCATACTCGTGGTAAAACACGTTTTGAAAACATCACAAGGCATGCGTGTCTCTTTGGTGTTTGAACATCTTAACACAATGCTGGTATTCTTGCCAGGAAAGGGTAAATCCTATTCATTTTTTTTTCATCATCTTAATAAATATTTACTTGTTTACCGAAGAGAGACATGGCAGGTCCAATGAATTTCCATCAGGAGGGACGTGAATTGGTTTAGATACGCTAAGTTTCAACATACATAAAAAGACAAATATCCCCAGTATAGCCTCAAGAGACTGTTGGGGCAAGTGCTCTTAGCGAGCACCTATGAAGGCCAGCACAGCACACGAGGGGGTGGGTGGCCAGCACCACGCACGGCCGCCTTTGTCTCCCCAGTGGAGATGTTTACACACTAAAGCTGGTACTTATTTGAGGCTAGCTCGACTTAGGAGAGGCCCAGGACCGGTTCAGATAATCGTCACCGGTGTTGGCCGTGAGCGGGAATCGAACTCGGGTCGCTGGGTTCGTAGCGCAGCACGCTAACCGCAACACATACATACACACGTACACACATAAATACACCAGGCAATGTGGTGTTATTATTGCAGACTGAATCGATAAACCAAACGAGCGCACACAACCACCCTCCCGTAAAGTTTAACGCGGCGGAGCGAGCGACTGACCTTGATCTTTCCCACGAGGGTCTGGACCGCGGCCTCCATCTGCTGCACGTCCTTCTGCGCGCCCCCGTCCTTCAGCGTGGAGGTCACCTTCTTCATCTGCTCCAGCCGCTTCTGCAGCGAGCGGACCTTCACCAGGCCCTCCACGCTGCACACGCGCACGCACGGCGGGGCCCAGCGGTTAGCGCGTTCGCAGTTCGTGGCGGAGGTTCCAATCGGGAAGGCCGTCCCAGTTACTACTGCGGCGGTGCTGCGTGGTATTAACCGTGAAATGCTTGCACGCCGCCGTCTGCTTCACTAAGCAGTGGACTCATCTTCTTGGTTCTTTCGGTAAAGTCACGTAGAGTGGAAATAATAAAATAATAAAAATAAAACATGACAAAATAATTCTCACGACGTTTCAGCCACAACGCAAGCAGCCGTCCTCAGGTCTGTCGATAAGACAGACTCTGTCTTATCGACAGACAGAGTCTGTCTTATCGACAGAACTGTTCTTCACCTGAGGACGGCTGCTTGCGTTGTGGCCGAAACGTCGTGAGAATTATTTTATTATGTTTTATTTTTATTATTTTATTATTTCCATTCTACGTGACTTTACCGAAAGAACCAAGAAGATGAGTCCCTGCAGTCACGAAAGCTTTAATAGAAATTTAAGCAGTGGACGTAAAAAAAAGTATTTTATTTTACCAGTTAGAGCCTACTGAGCTACGTAGCTATTTTCCAGAAGCGACCTGGCTATCACAAACGAAGTGGGCTTATCATCATGTGGAAATTTATAGCGGTAGCCAAGTAACTCTAAACGCGCGACGTTGATTCTAAATGTGGAGGGGAAAAACCGGAGGACCCCGGAGAAAAATCCACGTGACCACGGGGAGAGAGAGAGACATGCACACTCCAAATATACAGCAGCAGGCGTCAGGTTTGGGGTCGAACCCACGACCTCCTGTGTACCACGCGAGGTAGTTAACATCTCCTAGCCACCGTGATGATGATGATGAGAGAGACACGCAGACTCCAAATATACAGCAGCAGGCGTCAGGTTTGGGGTCGAACCCACGACCTCCTGTACACCAGGCGAGGTAGTTAACATCTCCTAGCCACCGTGATGATGATGATGATGAGAGAGACACGCATACTCCAAATATGCAGCAGGCGTCAGGTTTGGGGTCGAACCCACGACCTCCTGTGTACCAGGCGAGGTAGTTAACATCTCCTAGCCACCGTGATGATGATGATGAGAGAGACACGCAGACTCCAAATATACAGCAACAGGCGTCAGGTTTGGGGTCGAACCCACGACCTCCTGTGTACCAGGCGAGGTAGTTAACATCTCCTAGCCACCGTGATGATGATGATGAGAGAGACACGCAGACTCCAAATATACAGCAGCAGGCGTCAGGTTTGGGGTCGAACCCACGACCTCCTGTATACCATGCGAGGTAGTTAACGTCTCCTAGCGACCGTGATGATGATGATGATGATGAGAGAGACACGCAGACTCCAAATATACAGCAGCAGGCGTCAGGTTTGGGGTCGAACCCACGACCTCCTGTGTACCAGGCGAGGTAGTTAACATCTCCTAGCCACCGTGATGATGATGATGAGAGAGACACGCAGACTCCAAATATACAGCAGCAGGCGTCAGGTTTGGGGTCGAACCCACGACCTCCTGTACACCAGGCGAGGTAGTTAACATCTCCTAGCCACCGTGATGATGATGATGATGATGAGAGAGACACGCAGACTCCAAATATGCAGCAGGCGTCAGGTTTGGGGTCGAACCCACGACCTCCTGTGTACCAGGCGAGGTAGTTAACATCTCCTAGCCACCGTGATGATGATGATGATGAGAGAGACACGCAGACTCCAAATATACAGCAGCAGGCGTCAGGTTTGGGGTCGAACCCACGACCTCCTGTGTACCAGGCGAGGTAGTTAACATCTCCTAGCCACCGTGATGATGATGATGAGAGAGACACGCAGACTCCAAATATACAGCAGCAGGCGTCAGGTTTGGGGTCGAACCCACGACCTCCTGTATACCAGGCGAGGTAGTTAACGTCTCCTAGCGACCGTGATGATGATGATGATGAGAGAAACACGCAGACTCCAAATATACAGCAGCAGGCGTCAGGTTTGGGGTCGAACCCACGACCTCCTGTGTACCAGGCGAGGTAGTTAACATCTCCTAGCCACCGTGATGATGATGATATGAGAGAGACACGCAGACTCCAAATATACAGCAGCAGGCGTCAGGTTTGGGGTCGAACCCACGACCTCCTGTGTACCAGGCGAGGTAGTTAACGTCTCCTAGCGACCGTGGCACCCCGGTTACTACCGCGGTGGTACTGCGTGGTATTAACCGTGAAATGTTTGCACCCCGCCTTCTGCTTCACTAAGCAGGGGACGTTACAAAATATATATTTTAAGTTTACCAGCTAAAGCCCTTTGAGCTATTAGCGCCTTTTCAGAAGCGATCTGGCCACAAATGATAGCTCAGTGAAATGGCGTATATGTATGTTGAACTGTTTGTATGCTGAATTTCTTTCGCACCGCACGTAGCCAACCATGATAATCAAAGGTGCGGAGGAAGCAGTTGTTAAAGAAATCAGCTTTAAAAAAACTAATTTTAACGGGCTGTTTGCGAGCATCTATCATGGCCATCACAGCATCACGAGCAAGTGGCAGTTGCCAGTACCATGCCCGGCCGCCTTTGTCTCCACAGTGCTTATGTTTGCACATCGCACAAGATACTTATTTCAGGCTGAGTCGACCAAGAAGAGGGTCCATAACCGGTTGGGATCGATCGCTCGCCATAGACTTTGGCAGCGGCTGAATCTCAAGCTATGGTCAGAGATTAATTTATTTCTAACTGCTTTTTGCATTTAGCGGTTGACTACGTACGGTACGAAAGAAGTTAAATGTGCGTACAGAATCCCTGATCCGACTTGGAACCGAGTTCTCAGAGGCAAGCAGCATAACCACAATCATCATCACGATCCATGGGTGGATAGCCCGTAGTAGGTGTCCACTGCACATTTCATAAATTGTTGTTTCCACTTTCCCCGTGTCTTGTGCCAATATGGCTCAAGTCATGCACCACATCCTCCTGGTACCAATCTCTTATAACAGGGGTCGGCAACCTACGGCTCCGGAGCCGCATGCGGCTCTTTACGGGCTGCTTCTTGACGAAATGTACGTATGTACAGTATGTACTCAGATGCATTGCGGCTCTTGAAATACTGAATTTTGTACCGAATTGGAAAGAAATGGCTCTTCTTGTTATTTTGGTTGCCGACCCCTGTCTTATGATGTCATCGTCAAGCCCTTCTCTGCAAGGTCTTCCTCCTATTCAGGTTCCGTCTATTTTTCCCCAAACATCAACAACAACACACTTTACATGTCCTGTTGTTGTGTACCCGACGACGCACGTGTCCAAACCACCACAACAGGCCCCAAGCGAGCGAAGAAAAAAACAAACAATTACGAATCGTAACAGTGGCAGTGAATAGCCGGGGGCGTTAAATTCAACTCAAGGTCCCATCCATATAGTCGATCCTCGTCCCAAATGAACCCCGAAAGTGTCGCGGACGCCGTGAGCCCCATCGCACCGATGCTTGTAGCGCTTCCTGCACAGGAACATGCGCACCGTCTTCTGGATCTTGACGCACGCCGCAGCCCGGTACAGGATCTTGTTCTTCACTGAAACGGGCAAAACGTGGGGGGCGGGGGGAGGGAGAGAGGGAGCAAGCGGAGCGGATGAGGGGCGGCGTTTTGGCCCACAGCTCTGGACCGTCAGGAAGCGGTGAACGCCGGCGAGGAGCGGGATCGCCGCGCACCGCGGGGGTAGGAGGGCACGGCGGGGGAAGAGTGGAACCCGGGAGAGAGATGAAGAGACGAGGAGGAAGGTGGGAGGAGGAGTGGTGGTGGCGCCCACCCCAGAGAAGCGATGGGAGTAGTGGTGGCACCCATCCAAGAGAAGTGATGGGAGTAGTGATGGCACCCATCCAAGAGAAGTGATGAGGAGTAGTGATGGCACCCATCCAAGAGAAGCGATGGGAGTAGTGGTGGCACCCATCCCAGAGAAGCGATGGAGAGTAGTGATGGCACCCATCCCAGAGAAGCGATGGGAGTAGTGGTGGCACCCATCCCAGAGAAGCGATGAGAGTAGTGGTGGCACCCATCCCAGAGAAGTGATGAGAGTAGTGGTGGCACCCATCCCAGAGAAGTGATGGGAGTAGTGGTGGCACCCATCCCAGAGAAGCGATGGGAGTAGTGGTGGCACCCATCCCAGAGAAGCGATGGGAGTAGATGAGAGTAGTGATGGCACCCATCCCAGAGAAGCGATGGGAGTAGTGGTGGCACCCATCCCAGAGAAGTGATGAGAGTAGTGGTGGCACCCATCCCAGAGAAGTGATGGGAGTAGTGATGGCACCCATCCCAGAGAAGTGATGAGAGTAGTGGTGGCACCCATCCCAGAGAAGCGATGGGAGTAGTGGTGGCACCCATCCAAGAGAAGTGATGGGAGTAGTGGTGGCACCCATCCCAGAGAAGTGATGAGAGTAGTGGTGGCACCCACCCCAGAGAAGTGATGGGAGTAGTGGTGGCACCCATCCCAGAGAAGTGATGAGAGTAGTGATAGCACCCATCCCAGAGAAGCGATGGGAGTAGTGGTGGCACCCATCCCAGAGAAATGATGGGAGTAGTGATGGCACCCACCTCGTGCTGTGTCACGAGCGGTGCTGTGCGATGATTGTTCCCGAGGGATGAGTGGCCCCTGTACGATGAGTAAAGCTGTGTGATGGTTGTGGCTGACAAGTGTTGTTGCCGCATGACGTGAGTGTTGTTGCTGCGTGATGAGTGTTGTTGCCATGTGGTGTGAGTATTGTTGCTGTCTAACAAATGTTGTTGCCACATGACGAGTGTTGTTGCCGAGTGACGTAAGAATTGTTGCCGTGCGAGATCTGTGCGTACGCTTGATGACGGACAGCGAGCACCACTGCGCCTTCCTCCAGCGGTTTCCGATGAGCCAGCGCTTCACTCGCCCCACGAGCTCCGCCAGGTGCTCCGGGTCTGACTTCATGATCTGGTCAAACTCGGCAAACTGGGGCACGCACACACATGCACACACACACATTCACATAACAACAACAACAAGCGCCATTCGCCACAAAGTGGAGGTGACGTCACCACGACGCTTGTGCCAGGCCATTCACATAAACACACATATTCACACACGCACGCATGCGTACACACACATTCATGTAAACAATGATCCCCATGTAGCCAAAACAGACTCTTAGGGCCGGTGCTGTTAGCGAGTAGCACTTATGAAGGGTGGGTAACCAACACCACGCCCAGTTGCCTTTGTCTCCTCAGTGGCAATGTTTTTACGCACCGCACCAGGTACTCATTTGAGGCCGAGTCGACCTAGGGGAGAGATCGAGCGAGCAAGCGAGGGGTACACGGGCACGTGCATGGATGTGTGTGTGTGGGAGCGAGCGAGTCCTCCGCTCACCTTGCCGGGTCTGAAGAACACTTTGGTGAGTCCGAACTTGAAGTCGTTCTCGTTCAGGCCCAGCGCTTTGAAGAGAGCCTGCGGGCAGGGAAGGCCAGACGCAGCGTCAGCGGGAGCCTCGCTACGCGACGTCACGACGACGATGGCCGTGGCCGTGCGGGAATCGAACTCGTGTCGCCGGGTCCGCAGTGCATGGTGCTCGCTGCAACACTCCATAAACTAAACTAAATTTTATTTTACCAGGTAAGGGCCCACCTACCTGGTAGAAGAAGCGACCTGGCCGTCACAAATGATAGCTCAAACGAAGCAGCTTACCATGACGTAGAAATTTATAGCTAAATGTGGAGGGTAAAACCGGAGGACCCGGAGAAAAATCCACGTGACCACGGGGGGAGAGACATGCAAACTCCAAATATACAGCAACAGGCGTCAGGGTTGGGGTCGAACCCACGACCTCCTGTGTACCAGGCGAGGTAGTTAACATCTCCTAGCCACCGTGATGATGATGATGAGAGAGACACACAGACTCCAACTATACAGCAGCAGGCGTCAGGTTTGGGGTCGAACCCACGACCTCCTGTATACCAGGCGAGGTAGTTAACGTCTCCTAGCGACCGTGATGATGATGATGATGAGAGAGACACGCAAACTCCAAATATACAGCAGCAGGCGTCAGGGTCGGGATCGAACCTACAACCTCCTGTATACCAGGAAAGGTAGTTAACATCTCCTAGCCACCGTGATGATGATGAGAGAGAGAGACACGCAAACTCTAAATATACAGCAACAGGCGTCAGGGTCGGGATCGAACTCACAACCTCCTGTATACCAGGAAAGGTAGTTAACATCTCCTAGCCACCGTGGCACCCCGGTTACTACTGCGGCGGTGCTGCGTGGTATTAACCGTGAAATGCTTGCTGTGGCTGAAGAGAAATAGCTGTGAGTGCAGCTGGAGGGGGTGAGGCAGGGGATCAGGCGTGGGATCAGGCACGGGAGCAGACAGGTGATGAAGGCGCAAGGCCACGCGCACCTTGCAGAAGAGTCGGGGGTCGAGGCGCGCCAAGGCGGAGGGCAGATATTTCTTGTACATGTTGTAGAGCTCGTGGAAGGGCGCGCGGGATGGGAACCCGCCCTGCATCAGGTCCAGCACCGACACCATGCCTGCAGGGGACACGCACGCACACACGCACGCACGCGTCAACGAAGAATAAAAGTCACCGCCCCCTCTTCCCCACCGTAGACTTTTCAGGGAATCGTATTAAGGCCGAGTCGACCTAGGAGAGGCCCAGGATCCGTCCTGATATTCGCCACCACGCCTGGCCGCCTTTGTCTCCCGAGCGCCGGTGTTTACACAACGCACCAGATACTCATTTGAGGCTGAGTCGACCTCGGAGAGGCCCAGGACCGGTAAAAATAATCGTCACCGGTGTTAGCCGTGAGCGGGTATCTAACCCGGGTCACCGGGTTCGTAGCACTGCGGCGCAAACCCGTGGCACTACCGCTCACCCCCCCCTCCTCCCCCCCACAGACGCGAACATTGACGAAGATCCCCCGCGTAGCCTACGCAGGATGTCGGGGCAAGTGCTGCCGGAGGGCAGCGCCCGTGAATGCCGGTGCGCACACGGCAGAGGTCGCAATCGGGTACCCGATACCCGTACCCTACCCGATACCCGGCTACCCGTACCCGACCCTGGTGCGGCCGGGTACGGGTAAGGAATCAAAACTCGTTTGCGACCTCTGACACACACGAGGAGGGGCTCGAACCCTGACCTGAACACTGCAGCTGGGAGAGGATCTGGGCGCCCTCAAACTGGTGACTCGTCATTCGCAGGTTGGGCTTCACGCAGCGCACGAAGCTCGCTCCCTGCGGCACACACAGACACAAAGATCAGCCTTCACGCACTATTGT
Organism: Lethenteron reissneri; assembly: GCF_015708825.2. NCBI lineage: Eukaryota > Metazoa > Chordata > Hyperoartia > Petromyzontiformes > Petromyzontidae > Lethenteron > Lethenteron reissneri. Next base: position 4,062,779 of record NC_083834.1, read on the forward strand.
ACTGCTGACGCATGAAGGGGATGGGTGGGCCAGCACCACGCCTGGCCACCCACCGCCTTTGTCTCCCCAATGGCGATGTTTGCACACCGCACCAGGTACTCATTGGAGGCCTAGTCGACCTAGGGGAGGCCCAGGATCGGTTCAGATGATCGCCGCTGGTGTTGACAGTGAGCGGGAATCGAACTTGTGTCGCCGGGTTCGTAGCGCAGTGTGCGCTAACTGCTACACTACTGTTAATGAGCATCTATGAAAGCCGGCATGGCACATGACGGGGATGGGTGACCAGCACCACGCCCGGCCGCCTTTGTCTCCCCAGTGGCGATGTTGACACACGGTACCAGGTACTCATTGGAAGGCAAATCGACCTAGGGGAAGGTGCCAGGACCGGTTCTGATAATCATCGCTGGTGTGTGGTCGTGAGCAGAAATATAACTCGGGACGCCGGGTCAGTAGCGCAGGGCGCTAACCGCTACACCCCCACTCCACGCTAGACGCGCAAGTCGCCGTTTCTGATCATGTGCGTCACAGGCAGAGCGTCACTTACGGTTGCTTGCAGCTTCTCAAGCAGCTGCCCGAGTTGGGTCTGTGGGACGAGAGAAGGCGGGTAGGAGGTGTGACCAGAGGTGTGACCACTACAGAGCGGAGCGACGAGCCCACAGACCCCACACCGCACATGCACACAGACCCCACACTGCACGCACACAGACCCCAAACCACATGCACACAGACAGACCCCACACCGCACGCTCACAGACCCCAAACCGCACATGCACACAGACCCCAAAACACACGCACACAGACAGACCCCAAAACACACACACACAGACCCCAAACCGCACGCACACAGACCCCAAACCACACGCACACAGACCCCAAACCACACACACACAGACCCCAAACCACATGCACACAGACAGACCCCAAACCACACGCACACAGACCCCAAACCACACGCACACAGACCCCAAACCGCACGCTCACAGACCCCAAACCGCACATGCTCACAGACCCCAAACGGCACATGCACACAGACCCCAAAACACACACACACAGACCCCAAACCACACGCACACAGACCCCAAACCACACGCACACAGACCCCAAACCACACGCACACAGACCCCAAACCGCACGCTCACAGACCCCAAACCGCACATGCTCACAGACCCCAAACGGCACATGCACACAGACCCCAAACCACACGCACACAGACCCCAAACCGCACACACACAGACCCCAAACCACACGCACACAGACCCCAAACCGCACATGCACACAGACCCCACACCACACACTCACAGACCCCACACCACACACTCACAGACCCCAAACCACACGCTCACAGACCCCAAAACACACGCACAGACCCCACACCACACGCACACAGACCCCACACCGCACACACACAGACCCCACACCGCACACACACAGACCCCACACCGCACACACACAGACCCCACACCACACGCACACAGACCCCACACCGCACACACACAGACCCCACACCGCACGCACACAGACCCCACACCGCACACACACAGACCCCACACCGCACACACACAGACCCCACACCGCACGCACACAGACCCCACACCACACGCACACAGACCCCAAACCACACACACACAGACCCCACACCACACGCACACAGACCCCACACCGCACACACACAGACCCCACACCGCACACACACAGACCCCACACCGCACGCACACAGACCCCACACCGCACGCACACAGACCCCACACCGCACACACACAGACCCCACACCGCACACACACAGACCCCACACCGCACACACACAGACCCCACACCGCACGCACACAGACCCCACACCGCACGCACACAGACCCCACACCGCACACACACAGACCCCACACCGCACACACACAGACCCCACACCGCACACACACAGACCCCACACCACACGCACACAGACCCCACACCACACACACACAGACCCCACACCACACACACACAGACCCCAAAACACACGCACACAGACCCCAAAACACACGCACACAGACCCCACACCGCACGCACACAGACCCCACACCGCACACACACAGACTCCACACCGCACACACACAGACCCCACACCGCACGCACACAGACCCCACACCGCACGCACACAGACCCCACACCACACGCACACAGACCCCACACCGCACGCACACAGACCCCACACCGCACGCACACAGACCCCACACCGCACGCACACAGACCCCACACCGCACGCACACAGACCCCACACCGCACGCACACAGACCCCACACCGCACGCACACAGACCCCACACCGCACGCACACAGACCCCACACCGCACGCACACAGACCCCACACCGCACACACACAGACCCCACACCGCACACACACAGACCCCACACCGCACGCACACAGACCCCACACCGCACGCACACAGACCCCACACCGCACGCACACAGACCCCACACCGCACGCACACAGACCCCACACCGCACACACACAGACCCCACACCGCACGCACACAGACCCCACACCGCACGCACACAGACCCCACACCGCACGCACACAGACCCCACACCGCACACACACAGACCCCACACCGCACACACACAGACCCCACACCGCACACACACAGACCCCACACCACACGCACACAGACCCCACACCGCACGCACACAGACCCCACACCGCACACACACAGACCCCACACCGCACACACACAGACCCCACACCGCACACACACAGACCCCACACCGCACACACACAGACCCCACACCGCACACACACAGACCCCACACCACACACACACAGACCCCAAAACACACGCACACAGACCCCACACCGCACGCACACAGACCCCAAAACACACGCACACAGACCCCACACCACACGCACACAGACCCCACACCGCACACACACAGACCCCACACCGCACACACACAGACCCCACACCACACGCACACAAGACCCCAAACCGCACACGCACACAGACCCCACACCGCACACGCGGGGAATTGGTCGTCCACGGGCAGCATCACTCCCAACGCGGTCGCAAAACAAACACGTCACACGCGCGGGCAAGGGAGAAGGGGGGGGGGGGGTTAGTCCAACAACAACGCACGTGCCGGCGTTAGAAGAAGCGCCACGGCCGCCACCAACCGGGGGGAAGGGGGGAGGAAATGTGGCGCAAACCGTTGCCGGCAGACGACGGCGATAAATTGCCGCAGCGTTTTTCCACTTCCAGAAAACGAGCGTAGTCAAGAGATCCACGAAGCCTTGCGGTGAACGCACGGACACACACGCACACACACGCACGTGCTCGGAGTGCGTGCCGCGAGCTCGCGCGCCCCGGCTGCGGTACCTGCGCGGTTTAACCGGGGGGGGGCCACAGTCCGCACCGCGCTCCGCGCAGACTAAACACGGCAAACCGTGGAGATGGAGGAGGAGGAGCGGAGGCGCCGCCACGCGGGCAGCCGAGGGTCGAGGGGCAGGAGAACGACGCGAAGAGGAGGAGGAGAGCAGAAAGGAAATGGAGCGGGGGGGAGGGAGAGAAACGGCAATGAGGTGGCTGAGATGGCTCTACTAAAGATGACCGATGACCTCTGCAAGATCATTGACGACCAGTGCTTCGCAACGCTGGTTTTGGCCTCGATCTCTCGACCGCCTTCGAGAGCCTATCGACCGTCAGATACCCATCGGGCGGACCGGTTCAAGGTTCGGTGTATCGGGTACGGGCGCCGGGGTGGAGTGAAGTCGTACCTACGATGAGAACGGTCGTCATCGTCTGTGCCGTGCCTAGTCGGCGTACCGCAGGGGGTCCCCGTCCTCAGGCCCTTCCATAGTTTTTCAACACAGGCCTCTCCGATCGCCGATGTCGTCTCGTCGCGCGACATCGAGTTCCGCGACCAAGCCGACGATGCACAATCGTACACCGCAGTGAAGCCAGCGGTCGGACACGGAGGAGCCTCGGTAACCTCGAAGATTGCACGCGAGCGGCGCGCGTGCGGTTTGCACGACACTAAATGCTGCTTGAGATCCAGAACAAATTGAAGGTTCTGCTGGTTGCCATCTAAAGAGCCTTGGCACCTAACTCGACCAGAATATGTCGTTTGATCACCACGTGCAAAATATAGTCAGGTCCTGCAATTATCACATCAGGTCCCTACGACGCATTCGACCGCCATTGAGTCGTGACGCAGCCAACCCGGTGTAGCTATAGACACCCTGCTGAAGCAATAGCCACCCTGCTGAAGCAATAGCCACCCTGCTGTAGCTATAGACACCCTGCTGTAGCTACAGACACCCTGCTGAAGCAATAGCCACCCTGCTGTAGCTACAGACACCCTGCTGAAGCAATATCCACCCTGCTGTAGCTACAGACACCCTGCTGTAGCTACAGACACCCTGCTGAAGCAATAGCCACCCTGCTGTAGCTACAGACACCCTGCTGTAGCTACAGACACCCTGCTGTAGCTACAGACACCCTGCTGTAGCTACAGACACCCTGCTGTAGCTATAGACACCCTGCTGAAGCAATAGCCACCCTGCTGTAGCTACAGACACCCTGCTGTAGCTACAGACACCCTGCTGTAGCTACAGACACCCTGCTGAAGCAATAGCCACCCTGCTGTAGCTACAGACACCCTGCTGTAGCTATAGACACCCTGCTGAAGCAATAGCCACCCTGCTGTAGCTATAGACACCCTGCTGAAGCAATAGCCACCCTGCTGTAGCTACAGACACCCTGCTGTAGCTACAGACACCCTGCTGAAGCAATAGCCACCCTGCTGAAGCAATAGCCACCCTGCTGTAGCTATAGCCACCCTGCTGTAGCTACAGACACCCTGCTGAAGCAATAGCCACCCTGCTGTAGCTACAGACACCCTGCTGAATCAATAGCCACCCTGCTGTAGCGGTATGGACCCCGCTGGTAGGGGTGCCACCCCACCCCCCAACTGACATGGTCCCCCCGTGCCCGCCCCCCCGCGCTCACCCCCCCCCTCCGTGCCCCCCCCCATGCCCCCCCGCCCAATCCCCCCCCCCTACTTACCCTGAACTTGTTCCCCACGCTGATGAAGCTCAGCTTGCCGGCTTTGGGCCGCTCCTTGCTGCTGCTGCTGCCGCTGCTGCTGCTGCTGCTACCATTGCTGCTCTCGAAGAGGCGCTTGACGAAGGGGTCGCTCGACACGCTCACCAACGCCTCCAGCGACATGTGCAGCGCATCGTTGTTCTTCTCCACAAACTGGGACTGTATGGCACACACACACACGCGGATACATACACACACACCAACATACACACGGACACATACAACAAAGATCCCCCGTATAGCCTTAACAGACTGTAGGGGCAAGTGCTGTTAGCGAGCACCTATGAAGGCCGGAACGGTACACGAGGGGGTGGGTGGCCAGCACCACGCCCGACCGCCTTTGTCTCCCCAGTGGCGATGTTTACACACCGCACCAGGTACTCATTTAAGGCTGAGTCGACCTAGGGGAGGCCCAGGACCGGTTCAGATAATCGTCACTGGTGTTAGCCGTGAGCGGGAATCGAACTTGGGTCGCCGGATTCGCAGTGCAACGCGCTAACCGCTACACTATCCTTCCCCCACACGGCCACACACACGGCCACACACACACGGACAGACACATGGATACACACGGAGTTATAAGAAATCTGGCTATGATGAAAAGCGACATCGGAGAGCAGAGGCGCGCTGGGCCTGGCCCACGTGATGAACGTGGTTCACACAATGAGATTTTGGTTGAATCTGCGCCGCCGCCCTCGCGCCCAAAGCCACAGACACACGCAAGGAGACGGCACCGCAGAGGTCACAACCGGGTACCCGATACCCGTACCCTACCTGATACCCGGCTACCCGTACCCAGCCGGGTACGGGTACGGGTACCCGTTTGCGACCCTGGTGCGGCCAGGTACGGGTAGACCGTGAGTCACTGGTGAGCAACCGTTTGTCACTCATTTCCCAACGTCGTGTCTCTTCTCACAATTCAAGTTCCTAGAATCAACCCACCCGCGCCTGCAACATGGCTTCATCCCAGAGGTCGCAATCAGGTACCCGATACCCGTACCCTACTCGTACCCGGCTGGGTACAGGTACGGGTACCCGTTTGCGACCCTGGTGCGGCCGGGTACGGGTACGGAATCAAAACCCGTTTGCGACCTCTGCGGCGCCGCGAGCACGTCACTGCCGGCGGCGGCGGCGGCAGTGGAGCGAGCGCTTACCGTCTCGTAGCAGACGGCGCCCGCGAAGTGGCGGATGAGGAAGCCCTCGTCGTCGCGGAGGTTGCGGTGGACGGTCAGCTTGGACTTGCGCGGGATCTGCGGTCGTACGGCGGGGAGACGGCGGAGGGCACAGACAGGTGATGCGTGCGTAAGCGCGTCTGGTTGTGCTCGCGACTGACCGCCACACACGGCGTATGGGTCGTGTGTGTGCCTGTGTGTATTTACGGGTGCCTGTACGTGTGCCCGTGTGTGTGCGTGTGCCTGCATGCGGCGCAGCAAGTTGGCACAGTGGGCGAGCCACAGCCGGTGCATTTGCCAGTCATCTCAGTAAGTCAAGCCGCGGCATTTGGGTCTGTCGCCGTGACCTCCTGCCAGCAGCGAGAGCATGGCACGTGCGTCACGGTGACGTCACCGCCACTTAGTGGCGAACGGCGGTTGTTGTTGTTGTCGACGTGGTTGTTTTGATTGTTGTGGTGGTGCTCACGGAGATGCGGAAGTGCTGCCCGTGCTTGTGGTGGACGCCGGACGTGAAGTGCTGGTCGCTGGGCTGGGGAAGGCGGTTCTCCTCGTCCAGGATGTCCAAGATTCCCACCAAGCGAGCCTCGATCAGATCTACACGCACACACACAAAGATAAAGACCCCCCGTGTAAGCCTACAGCAGGCTGTTGGGGCAAGTGCTGCTGGTAAGCACCCCACGAGGTGGATGCTCACAACGTGCAGATTTGTGACGGGGTGGGTGGGCCAGCACCACGCCTGGCCACCCACCGCCTTTGTCTCCCCAATGGCGATGTTGACACACCGCACCAGGTACTCATTGGAGGTCTAGTCGACCTAGGGGAGGCCCAGGATGAGGTCAGTGGTGTTAGTCGAGAGTGGGAGTTGAATAGAATCGACGTCACGCGTTTAAGAATATTTGGCTGCTGCCATACATTTCCCGCGTGATGATGATGATGAGCCCACTTGGTTGAGCGATCATTTGTGATAGCAAGGTCGCTTCTGAAAAACAGCTAGACAGACCAGTGGAGCCTTTACCTGGTAAAATAAAAATATGTTTGTTTATCATTTTATAGTTTTCCATTTCCCACCGCTCGCGGTCCCCCACCTGTGCACGGCAGCGTGCCCAATTTCATCTCCCCCTCCCCTTAAAACAAAGCGGCACTTGAGCCCTGGGCTTTTTGTTCGCGGAGTTTCCGTGCCCGCCCCCACCCCCGCCCCCAACCTCCCTGCGCGGTCACGCTTTGTGCTTTTGTACACGGGGGCTCATGTTGAATTACGATAATAACAATTGTTTTTTATTTTATTTTAAACCGCAGGGGGCTGTGAACGTTCGACTCTCTCGCGTGCGTCAGCGTTGGGCCTGGCCGACGTGGAGCGTGGCGGCTCTCACCGATGCAGTCCTGGTTGTCCACGTAGTGCACCTCGTTGACACCCAGCCCTTCCTTCTGGTACAGCTCTTGCTCCTGCGCATGCAGACCAGCACGCGCGCGTTAGCAACGCGACACCAACATTACGCGACCGCACACGTCAACAACGCAAGGCTAACGTTACGCGACCACGTTAACGCAACACAACCACGTTAACGCAACGCTAACGTTAAGGCATACATACAATTTCAAACGGCACGTAGCACACCCAAGCGCATATAATCACAACTCAGACACCGCCACCCACCGCCGCCAGCACTGCGATCAAGGCGACCACCGCGATCACTGCCACCGCCACATCCACCACCGCCACATCCACCACCACCGCCACCAATGCCGCTACCGTCACTGCCGCTACCGTCGCCGTCGCCACCGCTACCGCCGCCATCACCGTCATCACCGCCGGTCGGCGGGCATCTCGTTTGGAGAGCGCTCACCTCTTTGAGGATCCTCTTGTTGAAGAACTGCTGCAACTTCTCATTGCAGTAGTTGATGCAGAACTGCTCAAAGCTGTTGTGCTCAAAGTACTCTGCGAAAGAAGACATTTTAATCTATTTCGTTAATTAAAAAGTCTCCGTAATTTGTCGTATGTATGCACATGTGTTTCACTTCTTTCGCGCCGTACGTAGCCAACAGTGCTAATCGGAGGTACTTGTTGATTTTAATTGTAGAGAGGAAAACCGGAGGGCCCGGAAAGAAAATCCACGCGGGGGAAGGGAAACGTGCGCCGACCTTCAGCATACGCAGAGTACGGGCAAGCAGTTGCAGGCCGACCAAGCGCAGGATGGCCACTCTGACCTTCGCCATCTGTGCCCATGAGCCCCCGCGAGCCCCCGCGTACGTACCACGAGCACCCGCGTGCATGTACCTGCGGTGCGTGTGCCTGCGCGCCAGTGCCCGCTAGCGAAGTGCCCGTGTGTGCTAGCATACGCCTGCTTGCGAGCGCCCGCGTGTGCCAACGTATGTCCGTGTGTGCCTACGCGCGTGTGCATGCGAGCGCTCACTTACGTGTGCCTGCGCGCCAGTGCCCGCTAGCGAGTGCCCGCGTGTGCTAGCATACGCCTGCTTGCAAGTGCCCGCGTGTGTGCCAGCGTGTGTGCAAGCGTGTGCCCACGCGCGTGTGCTAGCGTGTGTGCCAGCGTGTGCCAGCGTGTGTGCTAGCGTGTGCCAGCGTGTGTACCAGCGTGTGTGCCAGCGCGTGTGCCAGCGCGTGTGCCTGCGTGTGCAAGCGTGTGTGCCCACGCGCGTGTGTGTGCGAGCGCCTGCGTGCGCGCGCCCACCGAATCCGGCGATGTCGAGAACGCCGATGTAGTGTGCCGACTCGGTGAAGGGGAAGCAGCGGTTGACGCGGTCGACGACGTGGTCGAAGAGGCGGCTGTAGATGGCCTTGGCCAGGGCGTCGCGCGCGCTGTTCGCCTGCTCCACCTTCAGGGGCACCCTGCAAGCAAAGACAAAGATCCCCCGAATAGCCTCAATGGACTTGTGGGATATTCTAAACTAAACTATGTTTTATTTTACCTGCGAAGGCCCACAGAGCTGTGTGCACACGGATACACGTACACGCACGCACACACGCACACACACACGCACGCACGACCACACACACGTACGCACACATATGCACATACACACACAACAACAACAACAACCGCCATTCGCCACTAAGTGGCGGTGACGTCACCACGGCGCTTGTGCCAGGCTATGTGCATGATGAGGCCACGTGAAGTGTCGAACGCCCGCTGGCAGGAGGTCACGGGGCAGACCCAGGTGCCATGGGTCGACTGACTGAGATGACTGAGATGACTGGCTGATGCACCACCTGTGCCCCCTACTGTGCCAACTTGCTGTGCTTTAGCCACCCGGCGCTCCACTCGTTGTTGTTATATGCACGTACACACACACATGCACGTACACACAACAGCAACAACCGCCATTCGCCACTAAGTGGCGGTGACGTCACCACGACGCTTGTGCCAGGCCATGTGCACCTCGAGGCTACACACACACACACACGCACGCACACACACACGCACGCAGACTCCCGGCTCACTTGATGACGGTGCCCTTGACGCCCCCCGAGGCCATGATGCGCGAGGTGAGGCTCTCGCACAGATCCTCCTGGTCCAGGCCCAGCAGCTCGGCCGTGTGCTGGAGGTACGCCGAGCAGTCGGAGCTCACCATGCACCCGCCTGCGCGCGCACACACACACAGATCTCCCGTGTAGCCTTTACAAGCTTTTGTTTTCGTTCTATCAGGTAAGGCTCCGCTGAGCTCTTCTTCACAAGCGACCTGGGGCTATCACCCGCGCGCCAAGGTGCGCGCTTGTTGAAGCCTTTTTGGCCTCGGCTTATAAATCAGGACGATGATTTATAGCGAGGTCGGGTCCGCGTGCTTAGGAAGGGTTTGAGCCGCGGGTTGTCAAACTTCGCACGCCCGCGACCAAATCGTCACAAAAGCGTCAAGACCTCCGGAGAAGCCGAGAGGATTTGAATGCCAGGCTGACGGAGGCGGCCGTGGGAACCAACTCTGTGGTGGCCAGCAGTGCGGCAATATCAACGAGAGGAAATATAAACTATTTTTTATTTTACCAGCTAAGGGCCTGACTGAGCTAATATGCAGCTTTTTTCAAAAGCGACCTGGCTGCCACACGTAATGACGGCTCAACAAAGTGGCCGTATCGTCATCACGTGCACATTTATAGCAGCAGCCAAACAACCCTAAACGCCGTGATGTTGATTTTTAAATGTGGAGGGAAAAACCGGAGGACCAGAGAAAAATCCTACGTGACCATGGCGTCGTCTCCTTGCGTGTCGGAATTGGAATCAAACCTATGCACTCACGACCTCCTGTGTACCAGGCGAGGTAGTTAACATCCTTGCCACCATGGTTGGGGTGAGTGTCGCGTCGTTAGAAGTTGGGGCAAGTGTCGTTAGTGAGTAGCGCCTACGAAGGCCAAAACGGCACACGAGGGGGTGGGTGGCCAGCACCACACCCAGCCGCCTTTGTCTCTCCAGTGGCGATGTTTTTAAACCCCGCACCAGGTCCTCGTTCAAGGCCGAGTCGACCTAGGGGAGACCCAGGACTGGTTCAAATAATCGTTACTGACGTTGGCCATGAGCGGGAATCGAACTCGGGTCGCCGGGTTTGTAACGCAGCTCGCTAACCACTATACACAACAACAACAACCGCCATTCGCCACTAAGTGGCGGTGACATCACCACGACGCTTGTGCCAGGTCACACACACACACACACGCATGTACACACACACACACGCACGTACACACACACACACACGGACGTGCACACACACACACGGGGGGGGGTCACCTTCCTTCCCTTCCCTTCTTCCCGCCGTGGGTTTCTCACCCGAGGTGGAGCCAGCCTCCTGGAAGTCGACGTTGCCCAGGTGCAGCACCCCGGCGACGACGCGGAAGAGGTTGAGCTTCTCGTCGCGGTTCAGGCCGATCTTCTCCATGGCCTGGCACATGCGCGCGTAGTCCCGCACGTCGTCCAGCATGGGGTCCTTGAGCGCGCCGCCCTGACGCAGGTGCTGCCCGGTGGGAGGGGGCGGGGGGCGGGGGGCGAGGGGGGGGGGCACCGCCATCACAAACCGCCGCAGTCAACGCAGCGCCGATCGCCACACGCACGACGCAGCTGCGTGCCGAGCGACCGGCGCTAGGATTGCGCGACTGTCGGGAAAGCCCCCCAGACCCCCGGGCTCGTCACCTGCCGCAGAACTTCAGGAGACACGCGGCTCCGTGGTCTCGGGCCACCTCCCCCCCCGTACCCCCCCCACCCCCCCCCGCCCTCCTCAGTGCTGTCAACTCCTTCGAGAGAAAAGTCAACGGATTTGGTCGCGTTCGCTCTGACGAATTCCGTCATTTGGGAAACCCCGAAAAAAGTGACAAAATCGCTGTCGCCGTGACCCTGCCCCTCCTAACTCAATCGTCCACCCTCTCACCTCCCCCTGCCACTACTACCACCCCCCTCGCTCGTAAGTTCCCCCGACAGGTCTGGCGAGTCCGTTGAGGCTATGCGGGGGGGGGGGGGGAGAATCTTTGTCTTTCGACGCCGTCGCTGCACAGCACCGCAAAGCACAACCGTGATCAAACACACTCCACAGCAGGGCGGCGCGAGGCCCCTCCCCCCCCCCCCCACCTGTGCAGCCGGGTGCGGGACAAGAGGCACGGGCTCGGAGCCGATCATTATCCCGACTTCACCCCCACGCGTGACAGCAGGTCGGACAGGAGAACGCGGGGGACGTGAAACAACGCGGCCTCACGGGAAAAGGTAAAAGTGTCGGGGGGGGGGGATGGGGGGGATGGGGGGGATCACCGCACCACAGCACGCGGATGGAGCGCAGCGGCCAACGTCGGAGTTTCACACCGCGAGCCCGCTGCCATCGTCCCAACGCCACCGGATATTTAAGCGTGTTGCCCCCCCCCCCTCCCCCCACCGCGTCTCCTAAAATACCGCTCCGTTGACGGCGTCATCCGCGCGAAGGTGCGTGATTTCTGAAAGTCTTTGTTGCCTACATTTAATAAAAATCACTGCGATGATTTATAACGGAGGTCAGAGCTCGCCGGTGTCTATCTGGCGCGATTAGCTTGGGCATCAAATGATGCGTGGATTTTACCATTTCACGTCGATCCTTACAGACACCGCAACGCGTGCCCCGAATCGCTTGGTTAAGAACCGTTTGAGCCGCGAGTTGCCAAACGTCGGTTGCCTGTCGACCTGGTTGGAGGCGGCCACAGGAACCAACTCCGTGGTGGTCAGCAGATGGGCGGTGCGGCAATATAAACTGTAGGAAATATAAACTATTTTTTATTTTGCCACTAAGCTATGTAGCTCTTTTTCAGAAGCGACCTGGCTATCATCATGTGGAAATTTATAGCAGCCAAATACTCTAAACGCGTGTTACTAAATGTGGAGGAGAAAAACCGGAGGACCCGGAGAAAAATCCACGCGACCACGGGGAGATGGACATGCAAACTCCAAATATACAGCAGCAGGCGTCAGGGTCGGGTATCAAAGCCACGGCCTCCTGTATACCAGGCGAGGCAGTCAACATCTCCCCACCGTGGCGCCCCAATGATATCCATTGTTATATTATTATATTATGTTATTATGTTTTATTATTTTATTACTTCCCTTCTACGTGACTTTACCGAAAGAACCAAGAAGATATCCATTGTTGTAGTACACTCCCACGCTCCCTCGTCTTCGCTCGCCGTACCTTCGCCAAACCCGCCACATCGGCCGGCGCAGTAAAGTGGGGGTGAGGGGGTCCAGTGGGGGGGGGGAAGGGGGGGCGGGGGGGAAGGGGAAAGGGGGGGGAAGAGGGGGCGGGGGGTCTCCGCGCATAGACGGCGACTGCCCCTAAACCCCTAAACCCATCGGGCTGATCCCCGAGCTGGCGTGGGGACGCTCGCTGTGTGAAACCGTGACGTCGGCCCGGCTCGTCGTGGCATTTTACCGAACCGGGTGGCAGTGGGGGGCGGGGACGGGCGGGGGGGGCTCACCTCCGCCTCCTTAGAGCGCGCGTGCGGAGGGCACAGGACCGACAGATTCAGTGTGCACCACGTGGAAACTATTAAACTTGTCAAATATTTATTTTGTATTTTACTCGGTCAGGCGCACTGAGCTGCATAGCTCTTCTTCACAAGCCATGGTTAAGTAGTCATAATCATCATCGCCATCAATTATTATTTATACCGTGCCTCCCATGCAGTACATCTAGATGGGCCAGTGAGCGAGTGAGCGCAGACCAAATACGATCTCCAAAGACTAAACTATAAAGTGAACTAATTTTATTTCACCAGGTAAGGCTCATTCAGAAGAGACTAGGTCACACGTAATGATAGGCCAACGACATGACATCATCACGTGGAAATGCATATCAGCTAAATCCTATCAACGTGTGATGTTGATTATAAATGAGGGGAAAAACCGGAGGACCCTTAGAAAAATCCACGCGACCACGGGGAGAGAGACACGCAAACTCCAAATATACAGCAGCAGGCGTCAGGGTCGGGATCGAACCCACGACCTCCTGTATACCAGTCGAGGTAGTTAACATCTCCTAGCCACCGTGATGATGATGAGAGAGAGAGACACGCAAACTCCAAAAATACAGCAGCAGGCATCAGGGTCGAGATCGAACCCACGACCTCCTGCATACCAGGCGAGGTAGTTAACATCTCCTAGCCACCGTGATGATGATGAGAGAGACACGCAAACTCCAAATATACAGCAGGCATAAGGGTCGGGATCGAACCTACGACCTCGTGTATACCAGGCGAGGTAGTTAACATCTCCTAGCCACCGTGGTGTGGACAACCTGCGGGCCGCAACGCAGATGCCGCAGCCACATGGCAATCTTGCTCTATCTGTCCGAGGATGTCCCAGCTGTACTAATTCATAGCAAGAGTGTATTCGGGTTAGCTGTGCTGGGGAATTAGTCCCAATTGGTTTAATCGGCCCCAACCTCCTCCCTCATACAGTTACCACCAGTGCGACCGATTACAATTACCAACCGGGAATGGAACAAGTTGTGGAAACTTGTCTATGGGACCTGTTTGCCAGCATCGGAAAAATTATTTCCAGAAAGGGTGATATCTATTATTATTTTTCATCACTGTAGAAACATCCATGTAGAGTATTTGGCTGCAATAAACTTCCACGTGATGATAAGCCACTTCGTTGAGCTATCACTTTGTGGCCAGGTCGCTTCTGAAAAAAAGAGCGGCGTTGCTCAGTGGGCCTTAGCTGGTAAAATAAAAAAGTTTCGATTTAAAGCTTTCGTGACTGCACGGATTCGTCTTCTTGGTTCTTTCGGTAAAATCACGTAGAAGGGAAATAAAAAAATAATTAAAAAATAATAAAACATAATAAAATAATTCTCACGACGTTTCGGCCACAACGCAAGCAGCCGTCCCTCAGGTGAAGACCAGACCTGTTTAATTTTTTTTTTATTATTTCCCTTCTACGTGACTTTACCGAAAGAACCAAGAAGATGCATCCCTGCAGTCACGAAAGCTTTAAATCGAAAGTTTACACACACACACTCGCCCGCAAAGTTCACTCATCATTTATGACACTTGTTTACGCAGGAAAGCCACACATGGAGTCTCTTAGAGGGTTCCTGCCAATATTTTTTGTCGCAGTTGTGGGTGGGCGTGATGCTGTTGCTGCTACTCTAGTGCGATGGATCCCCGTTGAGGAATTGGTAGGTAGATTTTTTTCAGCACTGGATGTTTTTGTCAAACAACCAGTTACATTGTTACGTGGTTGTCTTTGGCCGTGGGAGTTGGTAACCCAGAGATAACCCAAGCAGAACAGGGGGAGAGAAAGCGAGAGAGATAGAGAGCGAGAGCACACACAAACAGAAAGGCGCCCGATACAGGAATCAAACCGAGGCGCTTCTTGCCACGAGGCGTCTTGAGGGGCGGCCGCATTTAGATGCTCAATAAATAAATCCACATTGCGTCGCACTGACCCGCACAGAGACCCACTCACAAAAGTCTCAGTCTTCATACAGAGACCGATAAGAACCCATAGATTCACATCGAGACCACTTATGCCCTCATAAAAGTAAATGTGCTCACCGTTTCCCTGTGACAAACGGTCGCACGGAACCGCGATATTAACCTCAAAATTGTATTGAACTGTGCTGCTCAATGCAGGCCAACAGGCTACACTGTCGGTCCATATCCTTCAGGATCTTCAACTCATTTCTTGACGGCTGATTTTTGTCTTCAGTTTGTCGTCCTGACCCCCGCACTTCCGATTAGCGCAGTTGGCTACGTGCGGTTCGAAATAGGTTCCACACACACACACACATACCCACACCACCACCATATCACTACCACAGCCAACACCACCACCACCGCATACTAGATTGAAAACTAATTTTGATTTGAAGCTTTCGTGACTGCAGGAATCCATACTCTTTGGTTCATTCGGTAAAGTCACGTGGGTACAAATAAAATAAAATAAATCACTATCTACGAATTTTTTTCTACCTACGTGACTTTACCGAAAGAACCAAAGAGTATGAAAACTAATTTCTAGAATGAAAACGCATTTCTTTGGAATGGCGTTTTACGTCCAGTTTGTTGTCCTTCGCCCCCGGCACCTCCGATTAGCCGGCTACGTACGGCGCAAAATAAATTCAACGTACGCACGTACAATATATAGGTACGTACGTAACGCCGCCGGCATGAAGGATTTAGCAGGGGACGTTCGAACGCTCGGAACACCGTAAGACGTTAGGCGTCGTCAAAAAGAAACGCCATCCGACGACAATACATCAGCGGGTCGCGACGTGAATCGCTGGAGTGGAATTTTAGTCGGAATTATCTGCCCGGCAAAACCTTGGGGGGGGGGGGGGGGGGCAGTGCCGAGTAGTCGGCCGATAACGGGCTCCCCACCACGGGATATTATTTATCCGGAGCGACTCGTTTGGACGTGACGGGCAGACCGGCGTGCTCCTCTCTCCGCACAGACGGGCTTCTCACCCCCCCCTCCCCCCACCACGGACTTATTGTCGCGGGAACAGGTGAATCACACCCACCCTGACATTCCAATTTTCCTCTCAAAAAAAAAAATACGTGCCCCGGAGCGAGATTAATCCCAGATATATTTTTTTCTACACCCCCCCCCCACACGCACTCTCGCTTGGTCGTAAATCCCAATTTGGAACAGAGGGCCCGGAACGTGTCGGTTACGCGCGGGTGGTAATTCCGCGCGTGTGCGCATCATCCTCACTCCGCGCATCTTCTTCTTTTTCTTCGCCGCGCTCTCTTGAGCTTTGTTGCATTCCCGGAGTAATCTGCAAACTACCGCAGGCGTCTCTGAACCGCGCACGACCTTAGCAGGAGATTAGCCGCCGATTAAAAAATGCTTCTCCTCAACGGCCGCGCTGCTGCCACCGTTGCTCAATGTTCTTCGCACGCGTTGATTTCACCAAGGCAAGAAACGCACGCCGTCCAAAGCATTGCAGTTCCCTTTGCAAAATCTTTGTTTATCCTGGAGATAATCCGACGGGCAATGAAGCTCTTTTTAAATCCTTTATATTAAGTTCACTTGCGCGCTTGCTTGCGCGCTTACGTCCGTGCAAATCTTTCGGTCGTTTTTTAACCCACTTCCCGTGATCCAATCGAGCTGACATTTTCCACACAGACTCGGTTGTGCGTGACAATTAATGTTCGTGAAAATTTTTTCCAAAATTTTACACTTTTTAGGACAAAAATATTATACTTAATTACCAATTGCTTAATGGTGCCATGCAATCATCTGACCCATAGGTGGCAGCCATCTCAAGCCAGAGGACGAGAGAACTCTAGCCGCCACGCATATAAAGGATTTATAGTGAAAAACTTTGTTTTTACGGGTTATACTTGTTCACGGATGTGTCCAGTCAGGGCAGGGTCAGATCGGTACGACAAAAAACGACCAGAGTGCCAAGTAGAGGAAAGGAAAGCAAGTCACTAAAAATAAATACGTAACGCAGATAAGTTAAAATTGCATAAGGACACCAATTCTCAAGCTTGGGCAAGGCAGCAAAACAACAGCTAGAACAGTCCCAGACCACACCAAGACGACACACAGTCCCTCTAAATAACACTTGCACATTAAAAAGTCACTTTCGATACGATGGGTCATGTACGTATGTTTGTTGAACGTCTTTCGCACCGTACGTAGCCAACCGACCGTGCTAATCAGAGGTTGCTCGGGGGTGGGGACAAGGGCACTAAACTTAACTCTTAAAGCAGGATAAAAGTTACACAAATCACATTTGTGAATGCAGTTGCGTCCCTCTTGCTCAACTCACTTGGATAAAATCAGATGGCACATTTGGACTCGAGAAAACCCAGCTTTGTGTAAACCCGGTAACAGAACGGCAGCTCGTTCAGCCAGCAAGGCCTCACACCGAGTCTCAGGACTCTTGTTCAGGAGGGTCCTGCCAAGTGTTTTTTGCAGAAGGTGGGAGGAGGCGACGTTACTACTGCCGCTGCTGTTTGTGTGATCCCAGGTGGAGAAAAGTTTGCAGTTAATTGTTCCCGCACCTCCGATTAGCACGTTTGGCTACGTACGGCGCGAAAGAAGTTCAACATACATATATAAATACATTACTATACACTACATACTACACTACTATGCACTGCACTATACACTAGTCTTTACTTCACTACTTTAAACTACACTACACCACTATACTACATAAAAAAACTAATTTCTTTCGAGCTGCTTGTAGTTGTGTTTAGTTTGTTGTCCTTCCCCCCCACACTTCCAATGGGCACGGTTGGCTACGTACAACGCGAAAAAAATTCAACATACATACACACGAAGATACACTGCATACTACACTACTAAACACTACTCTATACATCACTACTATACACTACACTGCACACCACTAATATACACTACACCACTAAATTGCATTGAAAACTCTTACAACTGCTTTTTTGTACTCTTTGGGTCTTTCGGTAAAGTAACGTAGATAGAAAAATAATTTTTAAAATAACGACGTTTCGATCGCAACACAAGCAATCGTCCTCAGGTGAAAAAACATTGCAAGGGAGCTGCTGAAGCAGGTTGTTACATAGGCCTAAGATGGGTGCAGCCCAAGGGTGAGTGGGGCCGGGGTTAGAGAGGGAAGATCCAGGACACCCCAAAGCTGTTGGGCTGGCCGTTGTATTGATGAGAGATTAGGGTGTAAATGTAGCCACTGCCACATCGAGGAATGTAACTCAGTCGGAAATAACTGCTAACATCGGCAGGATGGAAACATCACAGCCAGTTATGACTTAAACTAGTCAATAACGTCCTTCCAATGATTGTTCAGTTTGTACCCATCTTCTCGGTTGAAATTTTGTCTGTGTTTATATATTTGGATGGCTTCATGAACGAATCTTTGTTGATAGCCAGTAGGTTTGCAGAGTACCTTCGTCTGGGAAAAATGTATTTCATGTGTGCCCACTGCGTTAAATCAATGATCAGCCACGGCCGAGGTATTGGTCCTACCGTGTTTCAGATCTGCCTTGTGTTCACGAACACGGTCCGAGACATGTCGCTTAGTTTCTCCAATGTAACTACTGCCGCAGCCACAGCTTCGTTTGTAGACACCGGGGTATTGCATGTCAGGGATCACATCCTTCACATATGGGATCAGATCACGAATTTTATGTACTGTATTGAATCGAACCTGGATCTTGTGTTTGCTCATGATTTTTTTAATATTGTTGGTAATCCCTGCTATGTATGGCAAGGTGATGGTTTTGATTGGATCCTCAGATGGTTCTCTCCCAACGGTTGGGATGATAGTGTCGTCCGAATATCCATTCATCTTGAGGGCTTGGTGTATGTGCTCCAGTTCACTTGCTCGGTGATGGTCGGAAATATGGTGTAGAGGGAATTCTTCTGGGCTGAATGGTGGTGGGAGTCAGGTTTTAGATAGGCATCTGTGTGAGTGCCTTTCCTGTAGACAGTGTCCCAATGAGCCATCTGGTCTCTTTTCGATTAAAACATCCAAGAATGGTAACTTGCCATCCTTTTCCACCTCCATGGTGAATTTGATGGATGGGTGTATGGAATTGATGTGGTTTAAGAATTGGTTCACAGCTGGTAGGCCATGTGGCCAGATGACAAATGTGTTATCTACGTATCTCTTCCACTAGGAATTACTTTTTTGTGTTTAGTTTGTTGTCCTTCCCCCGCACCTCCGATTAGCACGGGTGGCTAAGTACGGCGCGAAAGAAGTTAAACGAACGTACATGTACGTACAGCACTGCGACGTTGTTTGGTCAACACCGGTTACATTGTACGTTTTTTTTTTATCAATGGGAGAAGGACACCGAAGAGCCCGGAGAAACCCAATGTAGAACAGCGGGGGAGTGAGAGAGAGAGAGAACGTGAACAAACTCCACACAGAGAAACGCGCTCGAGACGGGAATCGAACTCAGGAGTTTCTTGCTGCGAGGCGCGAGCGTCACCATATTTCTGCACACGGTACACCACGTCCGGCGCGGTGCATCTCACTTTACCCGCGACTACGACTCACAAATCCTTACCCAGTCCGCCAACGGCACCCCCCGAAAATACCGAGCGAGGAAATTAAGCCGTGCCGACGATGATAGCCATGGTGAAATAGTCAATCATCATCACTTTTTATTTGTACCGTGCCTCCCATGCAGTAACATCTAGAGAGGCCAGAAAAAATGGAAAATAACGGGTAATTAAATTTTACCAGGTAAGGCCCACTGAGCTATGTAGCTCTTTTTCAGAAGCGACCTTCCCACAGATGATAGCCCAACGAAGTGACTTGTCGTCGTGTGGAAATTTCTAGCAGTCAAATTCTCTAAATGCACGTCCACTCTAAATGTGGAGGGAAAAACCCGAACACCTGGAGAAAAATCCACGCGACCCATGGAGAAGACATGCAAACTAGAAATATACAGCAGGCGTTAGGGTCGGGCACGAACCCACGATCTCCTATATACCAAGCGAGGTAGTTAACATCTCGCTACTATGGCACCAGACAAAATAGACAAAACAGCGTCAACCATTCACACAACAAACGAGAACAAACAAAAGCTGAAGAGCTAAGCTGTGCTTGAGACTCGGGGCAGGCAGAGGCATTTTTAGACACAGACATTCGGTTTGCGCAGTAAGGGCTGATGACCTATGCAGATCTTTTCTCACCGGTGTCCAGCCCAGACGTGGCCGTCGGCAATAGCGAAAAATTACACAGGGGGTCGCACGGGTAGGCGAATTAAACAATCATACGATTAATTAAACTCATACATAGACTCAGACTCAATCATGCACGAGTTCAATCGTACATAGACTCGAACAGAACAACGGACGAATATCTTTTTTTTTAAACGGCAACAGCGCTAATTATTATAACAGTGTGTTCTAGATTTGAAGCTTTCGTGACTGCAAGGATTCATATTCTTAGGTTTTTTCGGGTAAAGTCACGTAGGTAAAAAATAAAAATTAATAAAAGTAAAATAAAAACAAAATAAAAATCACGACGTTTCGGAGGCAACACAAGCTTCCGTCTTCAGGTGGAACCGTCACAGCACGACTGCTACAGCAGTCTCCGAAACGTCCTGATTTAATTTTTATTTTACTTGATTAATCTTAATTTTAATTTTTTACCTACGTGACTTTACCGAAAAAACCTAAGAATATGATAACAGTGTGGTTTAGCGGTGGCTGAGTGGCGGGAGAGGGGACGCGTACCTGGGCGCTCTTGCGGTTCTGGGGGATTTTCCCGTCCGTGTCTTTGCAGGAGAAGTAGCTGGTACAGCCTCGGTTCAGGTACTGCTCGGCAAAACACACGCGCACCACAGTTACACCCGGCACCGTCGCCGCGGTTACGCCCGGGAGCGTCGCCATGGGTACACCCGGCACCGTCGCCGCGGTTACGCCCGGAAGCGTCGCCATGGGTACACCCGGCACCGTCGCCGCGGTTACGTCCGGCGGCGTCGCCACGGTTACGCCCGGGAGCGTCGCCGTGGTTACGCCCGGCGGCGTCGCGGAGGTGCGGGAGTGCCCATCGGAGGTGCGGGAGTGTTCATCGGAGGTGTGAGTCTCAAGACCATTTTCAGGAGGGTCCTGCCGAGTTTTCACTGCAGGGGGGTGGGGGTCGATGCTGCCAGGCACAATCCCAACCGAGTTCAACCGAGTACAGGATTCCCTCGTCACTCGCGAGGGGCACGTTCCGGAGATGCTCATGAATAGCACATTTCGCGAATAGTGATATTGGCCTACGAAAACCTACCTTCTTAATGAATGACATTCAATGAATACATAAAAAAGCATTCTCTCTCATAGCTTTATCTCTCATCACTTTATCTCTCACCGCTTTACCTCATCACATTCTCTCTCATCGCTTCATCTCATCACTTTCTTTCTCCCCCTCTCTCTCGACGCAGCAGCCGTGCAGAGAGTTCCAGACACGATTCACGGACACCCAAAATCGCGGTGCTATGCATGCGGCTTCGTGAATGAGGGAAAACTGCAACGGGTTGCAACACGACAGGCCATCGTGTCCCAACGATGCTCGCGTCAACGCGCGAGCCGAGCCCGAGATGGCCGCGACAACGATCGGCGCGTTCCCGCGTGGGGGGGCGAGGGTGTCCGTCGCAGACTTTCGCACAAGCACGGAGACTTAAATCGAAGCTGAGGAGGAACAAAAAAAAAAAGGCACGAAACGTCGGCGACATCTTCATCCCCTCCGAGCCTCCTGCAGGTTCCAGAGAAAGTGAACAACAGCACAAAGGAAGGGTCATCTCGGCAAGAGCAGCAACACACACGAGAGAAAAGCACGGATGCCAAACACCATGGGATATCTCCTGAACAAAGGCACATCTCTTCGACAGAGCTCTACAACACAATCGTAGCATCGCAGACCCCGCGTGACCTCCTCCCTAACGCCCTCCACCTCCACCACGTAACCCTCCACATCGAGTCGACCTCAACACAGCCACTTCCACCACAAAACCACTCTCAAATGGCTTCCATAAAAGCCCGCCTCAACACATCCACCACAACCCTCCGCCAGGTTACCTCCCCAACAAAAGATCCCGCCACACAACCGTCCATCACATTACCTCATCCACATGACCCTCGATCTCTACTTCACAACTCTCTGCCAGATTACCGCAACTCCGATTAGCACGGTTGGCTACGTACGGTGCGAAAGAAGTTCAACATACGTACCTCCTCTACACGACCCTCCACCAGATTACCTTGACTACATGACCCTCTACCAGATTATCTCATCAAAATAGTTCTCCATCAAACAACCCTCCACCAGATTACCTCCTCCACCATGCAACCCTCCACCAGATCACCATTACAATATTACCTGCATTCTGCGACTCTCCACCAGATTATCTACTCAACAAAAGCCTCCATCAAACAACCCTCCACCAGATTACTTCCTCCACCATGCAACCCTCCACCAGATCACCATTACAATATTACCTGCATGAAACGACTCTCCACCAGATGATCTACTCAACAAAAGCCTCCATCAAACAACCCTCCACCAGATTACCTCCTCCGCCATGCAACCCTCCACCAGATCACCTTCACAACATTACCTCCACTGCAAACCCTCCGGACTACCACATTACCTCGCCTCTGCGCCCGGCTCGCCGAGGATATTGAGCAGGCGTCCCACACGAGCACCCCCCCCCTCCCTCCCCTCTGCCATCCACATTTAGCGCACTCGACGCTAGCGATGACTTAGGGGGGAGGGACGGAGGGTGGGGGGGGGGAGGGGGCGTGCGACGCCACCACGGTGGCCCATAAACGCTAGGACTCGGAGGGGTTAGGATGACTGCCCAGGGGACGCGAGGACAACACCACCCAGCACCCGCCCTGCGAACACCACGGAGGGGGGGGGGGGGGAAGACCACACCACCACCGCCACAGACACGGAAGGACCAGGGGAAGCGGAGTAGCACATGAGATGCGCGCGTGATGATAGGTTTGTTGTGGAAGGGGTCACTTTGCGTAGGGTCTCGTGCCCGTGCGGTCGGTGCAGGGTCGGTGCCAGCCGGGTGCCAGGCCGGACCCTGCACCACCAAATGTCGCTTCGGCCCAATTCGGTTCACTCTCCTTTGAGGGGAATTACTTATATGTTGGATTCCCACACGACAGCTCTATTGCTACTCCCCCCCCCCCCCCCCCACCAATGGGAGAGACGCTGGAGCCGGAAACACGTCCTAAACTTTTTGATCATCCGAATAAAAAAAAAAAAAATTTTGTCAGGATGCATGTCGTACTTCTTTCGCACCGTACGTAGCCAACCCGTGCTAATCGGAAGTGTGAAGTTTAGCCGTCGCAGGAAGTGACGTCACAACTTCCACGTCACACTTCCGTGTTTCCCCTCCCCCCCACTAACAATGGATTCATGTCCATGAGAGCGCCCAGGGCCAAGTTAAATGATCACGAAAATTCCCCCACCCCTCCCCCCAAAATAAAAAGTCAAACCCTAAACTCACCCCGAGCGCGCGTTGATTCTAAACCAACGTGGAGCCCTGTGTCGACCGCCACAGACTACGGATATGTTTAAACGGTAAAACGAAAAATTTACGTCGCGCGCGTCGGATAACGGTCTGATCGATGTTCCCCATCAGTCCCCCGTCCGTGTGCCTTGTTCACTAGCCTGGCACGGGGGTGTGCGGTTGATCAAGCGAGGCCTACTGCGCGCCGGGACTGAACCGCGGGCTCGTTGTCTGCGTCATTAAAAACGACCGTCACCGCACGCCGATTTTTACCGCTGCCTGCAATTCGCCGAGGCGGCATATTTGAAGCGAAAACGTGTTTTTCTCCCGATCGCCTTTAAAGTGCTCGCGAGCGGTAATGGACGGTGTTTCGCCACGGGGGCGTTTTGTCGCGCCGTTATTCGTTGTTTTTTTGCGGATTTTACGGTTACATTTGTTTGCGTTTTTTTATCGTTTCCCTACATCACCGTCTGTACCCTAATGTCCAATTCAGCACAGACAGACGACGGTCTAGTTCACTAAAAACGACTGCTCCTCCTAATTAACGCCAGTGGGCACCCACGTAATGGATTCTACTTGGGTGGCCAACGCTCAAACTGAAGGGCCGTCCATTCCGCTTTCTTTTTTTTGCCCGGGGAGATCTCCTTGGTTGCGCGTCCGCACGCCGCTTACGCGACAGAGTGCCGCTTACGCGTTGGAGTAAACGCGGAAGAGAGCGGCACTATCCGTGACCAAGTCGGTCGACGGCCGAACAAACGAGCGATCATCCCCCCTCCTGAGAGAGACCTGTCGACGCTCGCGACCAGACGAAGAGACAGCGAGAACGCCCGCGGTGGCCGCAAGAGGCTCGCTCCCCCTGTTCCCCAGAGCTCATGACCCCAACCACCACCACCAACCCTGGCTCTGGACACACCTGAGAAAGCACCCCCCCCCGCCATGTGAGTATGAGCGAGCGAGCAGCAGCAAGCGCCCAGCCTTGTTAGTGAAGCACCGCGGCAGCGGCCAGCAGCAGCAGCAGGCGGCTCCGCCTAACAGAGAGGTCATGAGAGGTCGTGTACCTTCCGAGAGCACAAGTAATCGGTCGCATCTGACACTTTGAGTGCACGCAAAACGATGAGGAAACCCACCGTCGCAACGGGAGAACACGTAAGGGCTGGAATCGAATATAAATTACGTGGAGGTGCGATTAACTGAGACACTGGAATGGGCTCCTTCTTCTTCGTGCGGCTGGGGAAAGCAGCTGTAGTTCAATGTCGAGGTTAGCGTTCCATTCAACAGCTTCAGGTGAGAGAGGGTGAGTGGTGGCGATGCCACGGGGGAATGGATCTCTCGGGGCCAGGAGTTCGGTGGTACGTGAGGTGATTGTCTAACCTGGGTGGTTGACCACGGTCACAATTTGAGCTAATCTCCCTCACGTTCCACTTACTAAACCAAAACTGTTTTATATAATACCAGGCAAGGCCCACTGAGCTATGTAGCTCTTTTTCAGCAGCGACCTGGCTATCATCATCATCATCATATAGACATTTATAGCAGCCAAATGTTAGAAATGCACGTTGATTTGAAATGTGGAGGAAAAAACCTGAGGACCCGGTGAAAAATCCACGTGACCACGGAGAGAGAGA
Source organism: Lethenteron reissneri (assembly GCF_015708825.2). Classification (NCBI taxonomy): domain Eukaryota; kingdom Metazoa; phylum Chordata; class Hyperoartia; order Petromyzontiformes; family Petromyzontidae; genus Lethenteron; species Lethenteron reissneri. The sequence continues at coordinate 4,088,092 of NC_083834.1, forward strand.
CGCAAACTCCAAATATACAGCAGGCATCAGGGTCGAGATCCAACCCACAACCTCCTGTATACCAGGCGAGGCAATTAACATCTCGTCCACCTTTGAAGCAAGTGGCCGCATCTTCCCTGGCCCTGTCCTCAAGCGGTCAGAATGAGCTGGCGGTACTCAAATTGCGATCGCATGTAGCGACAGCGCCCCCCACTGTGAAACCCCTGCAGAGAGAATCTGTGAAACAGTGCCCTCCCTTCGTGATAGCTACGAAAACGGCACGAATACCGTGCGTGATGATGAATCGATTTGATAACAAAACTGGCCAACCAACCCACTGCATGACCGCCTCCTGAGTCTTGAGACTCGGTGAGACTATGTACCTGTACGCTGGACTTCTTTCGCACCCTACTTAGCCGACCGTGCTAATCGGAGGTGTAGGTTTATTAGCGGCGAGCGTGTGCGTGAGTCTGCGCCGATTCATCATCAGTACTTAGAGCTTAGAGGCGCAGTCTAGGATAACATATTTTAAAAAGTAAAAACTGGAGGGTTGCATAAGGGTTAAATAAACAAAAAGTTACTCCAATGGTGACACTGCAACCTTGCCCCGGGGGATTTTTTTTGTTTTCTTTAAACAAATAACCAGTGAACTGTACGCTAACATTAGCATCGACTTTCCAAAGGGGACACCCCCCCCACCCCACCGCTTCTTACGAGCAGGCTGTAGAGATGAGAGCGTTAAGGCGGTCACGCACTCCGAACCACAGAGCAATAATATCGTTACGACTCATCGATCAAGCAGCTCTGCGCGGCGAGCGTTCCAATCCACTTGCGGCTCACTCCAACACGCTGCGGAGCGCGCGAGCTGGGAACCGCACGCGCCACCCATGATTTACGCGCAAAGGAGGGCGGGGGGGAGGTGGCATCGTTCCCCGGCGTTGCGAGAGGCTATGATCGACCAGGAATGGAGCGAGTTTCAGCTCGCCACCGCATTATGGGAAAAAGATATCGCGTTGTAATAAATAAGATGTAACGTACGGGGAGTAACGCGCAGTCCGCGATAAAGCGCGAGATGCGTACACAGGGCTGAACTGAGGGCGAGCGTGGGTAGCATTTAGAAGCATCCAGCAGCATCCCAAAGTCTTGTCGTGCGGTGATGCTATGCCGAAACGGCCGTACGACCGCTATATTCCCACTCGCGCAACGTAGCTCCGTTTGCTCGATCGAGTTGTATTCCAATTCGCATCCGCGTGATAAAATATGCATTCCTGAATACATTCATCATCGAGTTACATCCAATTCGCGTCATGAAAACATCATGCGTGACAGGAGAACAGACTGTACGGACCCCCCAGGTCAAACCAGATGACATCCGTCACTTTGGCCGAAAAGGCTTATCTACTGTATCTGGATGTCGTAACGTCATCAGCGGGCAAGTGCGTGGAGTGACGTCACCGCCGTGGCCATGTGACGTCACCGCAATGTGCCGTCACCGCAGTGTGACATCACTGCCGTGGCCGTAGCCTTCATGGTCAGGCCAGCCTCTGGCCTGGTCGCGGCGACGAGCGAGAGCGCAGCGCACACCCAAAGACAGGACAACACGAAAGCAGGTGAGACTTGGGACAGCAGGTAGCGCGGTTTAGCGTGGTTAGTAGGGATAGGGGGGAGGAGGTGGAGACAGTGGGAGACGGAGAGTCCACTTGTTTATGGCCTGGGCCCGTCGATTAGAAATCTGCGGAAGTGCCAGCGTCCTCTTTGCCACGGGCGCTCGTTCGCTCGTTCGCTCGTGAAGGGCACACGCACACAAGAGCGCGCGTGCACGCACCAAATTAAAATGGCTCCTGGGGTTCAGCAGGGCCAAGTCCCTGATAGCCGCAAAACTTTACACTGACATTTCACTTACGCCGGGTCATCGTCACGAGAGTCGCCGTGACCTTCCCCTGCGCAGTCAGATGGGACGGACGGACAGACGGACGGACGGACCTACCGACACGCCACACACGCGCGCACGGGAGAGCCAATGGCCGAGCACTTTCAAGCGCGGCTAACGGAGCGTTTGGCAATGGGAGGAACTGAACGAGCGCTCGGCTGAAGAGGTTGGCCACTTCCTCGACCTCTCGACCTTTCGCCCGCCCACCCGCCCACCCGCCCCGCTACTCACGCGAAACGCGTCAGGGGAGCTCAGGTGGAACGTCTGCCTAATGTCCTCGGGCGCGCCGGCGCAGAGGCGGTAGAAGATGTGGTAGTTGCGCTCGTCCTTGCTCTGCATGCAGATGCGAGACTTCTCCAGCAGGTAGTGCGACACGAAGCCGCCCACCACCGTGTTCTGGTGGAGACGGAGGGAGACGGTGTCGTGGGAGGAGGGGGGGGAGACAAGGGGGACAGGGGGCATGTGGCAGTCAGGGCTATGATCAGTGGCGATCCACGCGGCACGGCCACACACAGCTCGAGTATGCACGTGTGGCACGTGCGGTGAGCTACGGCGCGTGTAGTGCATGCTGCGTGCCATCCTGTGCTGTGTGCTGTGTCCTGTGGTGCTTGCTGTGCCGGGTTAGGACAGGCCGCACCTTGCCGTTGAAGTGAATCTCCACGAATTTGCCGAAGCGGCTGCTGTTGTTGTTGCGAACCGTCTTGGCATTGCCAAACGCCTCCAGCAGTGGGTTCGCTGCACGGCACAGACGCACGCACGGCACACGAGAGAGAAATATACACGCACAGCAGTGACTCACAGAACACGAAAAAAGACAAAGATCCACCCCCCCCGTTATAGTCTTAACAGACTATTGGGGCAAGTGCTGTTAGCGAGTAGCAGCACCTATGAAGGCCGGCAGGTTACACGAGGGGGTGGTGTGGATAACACCACCACCTGTCAACTTTGTCTCCCCCAGGGATGATGTTTACACACCACAACAGGCACTCCTCAAAGGCTGAGTCGACCCAGGCGAGGCCCAGGACCAGTTCAAATATTTGCCAATGTTATTGGTTGTGAGCGGAAAACTCGGGTCGCCAGCTTCGGAGCACAGCGCGCTAACCGCTGCGCCACCGCTCCCCGCACGTGGAAACATACGCGCACGCACACAGAAAGACAAAGGGACAGAGTGTCCGTCATACATGCTTTCAAACTGGTGAAGCAAGTGATGTTAGCGAGCACCTATTAAGGTCGGCACAATGCAAAAGGAGGTGGTGGTGTGGCCAGCACCACGCCCGGCCGCCTTTGTCCCCCCAGTACTAAACTACAACTAAAAATTTATAAAAAAATTATTTAGCCAGGTAAGCCCCACGGAGTTATATTGTTGTTTATTAGAAGCGACCTGGCCACAACATGATAGCTCAACAAAGTATCTTATCACGTGGAAATTTACAGCAGCAAAATACTCTGAACGCACGTCGATTCTAAACGTGGAGGGAAAAACCAGAGGCTCCGGAAAAAAATCCACGCCACCACGCCATAAACCTAAAAACGAAATTTTTTTTTATTTTACCAGGGAAGGCCCACTGAGCTATGTAGCTCTTTTGCAGAAGCAATCTGGTCACAAATTATAGCTCAACGAAGTGGCTTATCATCCTCATGTAGAAATTCATAGCGTCGATTTTAAATGTGGAGGGAAAACCCGGAGGACCCGGAAAAAAAATCCACACGACCACGGGGAGAGAGAGAGACACACAAACTCCAAATATACAGCAGGCATCAGGTTCCGGATCTAACCCACGACATCCTGCATACCAGACGAGGGAGTTAACATCTCGCCACCGCGCGCGCTCATGTGCACACTGTGTTAGGCGCTCACTCAAAAGGCTCAGTCAACACAGGGAGTGAGAGCCAGGGGAACCAGGTTCTTGCTGTGGCATCTTTCGTATTCTTTTTGGTTCTTTCGGTAAAGTCACGTAGAAGAGAAATAATAAAATAATAAAAATAAAACTTTATTAAATAATTCTCACGACGTTTCGGCCACAAGGCAAGCAGCCGTCCTCAGGTGAAGAACAGGTCTGTCGGAAAGACAGCGTCTGAATGAACACCACATACACTGCCAAGCTTGGTGGTGTTCATTCAGACGCTGTCTTTCCGACAGACCTGTTCTTCACCTGAGGACGGCTGCTTGCGTTGTGGCCGAAACGTCGTGAGAATTATTTTATTATGTTTAATTTGTATTATTTTATTATTTCCCTTCTACGTGACTTTACCGAAAGAACCAAGAAGATTAATCCCTGCAGTCACGAAAGCTTTAAATCGAAATCTTTCGCATTGTTGACTGAAGGATGCAGGTGGCCACTCTGGCCACATGGGGGCGCTAGAGCCTCGCAGTTCCAACTTCCCCGCGCTGCCCCGTTGGATTATCTTGGCTTGGAGTTAGCAACACGGATCTTGCCCCTTCGCTTACCCAGGAAAGCCCTCACACTCCGAGTCTCCCAAGACGCTCGTTTTAGGAGGGCTGCCGCTACGTTGGGATTGTTTGGCCAATATCACTAACGAGTGCGTTCGGAAAACCGGGGAAAACGGAGAAAAGCCAGCACGTACACATACGGGATGGAGATAAACAACTGAAAAAGTTGCCCCACATACAATTTCGCGAATTCAAAGATACGCGGCGAGTCGTCGTTCAACGCGCAGCGGTGTTCACACCACAACGCATTTTCGCGATAACGCAGTTCCTGTGCGAGACGCTGACGGAGCGCCGGGCTCGTCAAGATAAACGGGGTTCACACCCGAGCCTCTCGCTCGCTCGCTCTCCCCAGTGTCCACAAAATCGAACGGGTTTCCTCACCGCCCGCCCTCAACAGGTGAGCACACAGACGGAGCATCTCCGGTTGACATCGAGACGCCAGGCCTAGAGACACCGCTGGCGGGTGCGGAGGCTGCCTGCCAAACGAGCGACCGGGCAAGTTTATCATTTATTTAAAAAAAAAAATTTTCCCGCAATTAATTCCAATTGCTGTGAACCGGTTTAAAGTTCCCCGTTTATTTTGCTTAACCAGCTGAGAACTCAAGGGACCAGGATAGAGTCTCATTGGTAGGAGTGAACTAGGGGGCATCAGACTCCCAGTAGGGGGCAATGATTGCAGAAGGGGGGGGGGGGTGTGCCGTCCCAATTGAGCGATTCAGACACCTGCATTGGGGCGCCACGGTGGCCGATATATTAACTACCTCGCCTGGTGTACAGGAGGTCGTGGGTTCGATCCCGACCCTGACGCCTCTGCTGTATATTTGGAGTTTGCGTGTTTCTCTCCCCGTGGTCGCGTAGATTTTTCTCCGGGTCCTCCGTTTTTTTCCCTCCGCGTTTAGAATCAACATCACGGCGTTTAGAGTATTTGGCCGCAATAAATGTCCACACGACGACAAGCCACTATGTGATGAGCTACCATTTGTGATAGCCAGATCGCTTCTGAAAAAGACCTGCATAGCTCAGCGGGCCTTACACATGGCAAATAAAATATGTGTTTTTTTTAGTATAATGTCTCTATGAGTCTGTATGGGTCTCTGGATCTCTGCGGGTCTCTATCAGTCTCTGTGGGTCTCTATGCGCTTAGAGTATCTGACTGCTGCTAATAAATTTCTATACGATGGTGATGATGATCATAATATTAGCCACTACGTTGTGATAGCCAACACCTCTGAAAAAGAGCTACATAGCTCAGTTGGGCCTTACGCCTGATAAAAAATAAAAATAGTTTATAGTTTTAGTTAAGCATGAGCACCATGGCCGCGTGTAGCACCGGTGCAGTCAGCCTGACCTTGGCCCAACCGTGGTGGAGGGTACGATTCGAGATATTTATGGAGTCCCATTACATTTTCCCCAACATAGAGCTCCCGGTGATTAGAGCACAATTGATTCTGATGTGGCGGCGGCGGCGGCGGCAGAGGCCAAAAAAAAACAACTCAGCAAAAAAAAATCTGCAAGGTTATTAATCAGCCGGCTCGGTACAGGAAAACCACTTGGTTCATTTTAACAATAAATTTTGAGCGAGGCAAGCGCCAGCGTGCGCGCCTGTGTGGAGGTGAGTGCGGGTGGCAAGAGGTGTGGGGAGCGGTGGTGTAGCGGTTACTGTGCTGCGCTACGAACCTGGCGACCCGGGTTCGATTCCTGCTCACGGCTAACACCAGTGACGATTATCTGAACCGGTCTTGAGCCTCCCTTAGGTCGACTCGGCCTCAAATGAGTACCCGGTGCGATGTGTGCACATCGCCACGAGGGAGACAAAGGCAGCTGGGCGTGGTGCTGGCCACCCACCCCCTTGTGTGCCGACCTTCATAGGCGCTCGCTAACAGCACTTGCCCCAACAGTCTGTTCAGGGTTCGATTCCCGCACACACACACACGCACACATACACACGCACACACATACGCGCACACACACACGCGCGTGCCGGTGTCCGCATTGCAATGCCGCACTGCGTGACGAGGGAGGCAATCACCTTCCACGATCCTCTCGTCGATGTCCTGCCCAGTTCCATACGACTCTGTCAGGTACCTGCGCCACAGAACACACGCGTAAAGCATGGCACACACTCACACGGCACACACAGTACACACACAACACAGTATACACACGCACACACGGCACACACGGCACACGCAGTACACACACAACACAGTACACTCACACGGCACACACAGTACAAACACAAGATAGCACAAAGCATATACACACACACAGAATACACACACAATAATGCACACAGCTTACAAGCACAACACAGAGCGTACACACACAAGACATCAAACAGCATACACGACAGCATATAGCTTACACATACACAACACAGCATATAGATGACAACGTACACACACAACATACACACAATACACAGCGTACACACACAAAGCAGCAGCAACACAGCGTACTCAACACAGCACAGAGGATGCGCACGACGCACAGCATACAGGACAGCGTCCACGCAACACACAGATTACACGCAGAGCACACGATAAAGCATACACGCAGCACACAGAGGGCACACACAATATCCACACAGAGCCCACAATGGCGCGCGTGTGCACACACACACACACTTGTTCTGTCATGATGGGGTTTCTCATTCTTTACAAATTTGACAAAACACTTAACAAACATTATGTTGGCCGTTAGCAGGACTTCCACTCGCATCGGCGGACTCATGGCGCGGTGCGCTAACCGCCGCTGCACCACCGCTCTCCAGCAAGAGAGCTCACAGATACGGGGAGCACAGCAGCCACAATGCAACACAACCACCACCACCGCACAGCTCCACAGCCACAACACAACAGCACAACCACCATCGCACAGATCCACAACCACCACAGAACAGTGACAGCCACAACACAACAGCACCACCACCGCACAGCTCCACAGCCACAACACAACAGCACCACCACCACCATTACACGACAGTAACAACCACAACACAACAGCACCACCACCACACCACAGTAAACAACCACAACACAACATCACCACCACCACACAGCTCCACAGCCACAACACAACAACACCACCACACGACAGTAACAGCCACAACACAACAGCACCACCACCACACAGCTCCACAGCCACAACACAACAGCACCACCACCACAGTCACAGATCTCCGCAGCCACCACACCACAGTAACAGCCACAACACAACAGCACCACCACCACACCCCAGTGACAGCCACAACACAACATCACCACCACCACACCCCAGTGACAGCCACAACACAACAGCACCACCACCACACAGCTCCACAGCCACAACACAAAAGCACCACCACCACAGTCACAGATCTCCGCAGCCACCACACCACAGTAACAGCCACAACACAACATCACCACCACCACACCCCAGTGACAGCCACAACACACAGCACACCACCACCACACAGTAAACAGCCACAACACAACATCACCACCACCACCCAGTACAGCTCCACAGCCACAACAGCACCACCACCACCACACCCCAGTGACAGCCACAACACAACACCACCACACCACACAGCTCCACAGCCACAACACAACAGCACCACCACCACACCCCAGTGACAGCCACAACACAACACCACCACCACCACACAGCTCCACAGCCACAACACAACAGCACCACCACCAACCCCAGTAAACAGCCACAACACAACACCACCACCATCACACAGCTCCACAGCCACAACACAACATCACCACCACCACACCCCAGTGACAGCCACAACACAACAGCACCACCACCACCACACAGTAAACAGCCACAACACAACATCACCACCACCACCACCGTACAGCTCCACAGCCACAACAGCACCACCACCACCACACCCCAGTGACAGCCACAACACAACACCACCACCATCACACAGCTCCACAGCCACAACACAACAGCACCACCACCACACCCCAGTGACAGCCACAACACAACACCACCACCACCACACCCCAGTGACAGCCACAACACAACACCACCACCACAGTCACAGATCTCCGCAGCCACCACACGGCGCCACCGGTCAGGTCCCCCGGCGGTGCCGTGCTCCTCACCTCAGCACGAACTTGGTGTTCTCGGTTTTACCGGCCCCGGACTCCCCGGAGACGATGATGGACTGGCTCTCATGGTGAACCTTCATGTCCCGGAACGCCTTGTCAGCTGTGCTGGCACAGGCGGGGGGGGGGGGGAGTAGGAGGGATCTGCCGTGAGTACATCTTCTCCGGACCACGTGTGGGCAGCGGTGGTGCTGCGGTTAGCGCTCCGCACTACGAACCTGGCGGACACCGGTTCAGCTTTCTTTTTGAGCCTCGTATCAATTGGTGCTAGACCAGGGGATGCCTTTTCAAAAGAAAGCCTTCTCTGGTGTGGGGACCAATCAGTTTCAAGGACAATGCATAGATTATCAGTGTGTTTTTTGTTTGCATTTTAATCACAAATATTGTGGTTAATGCAGACATGATTCCTTGTAAAAAGGTTTCAGTTTTGTTGCCAGAAAAAAGGGGAAAAACTCTATTATTACCTAGCGTGGTGTTGAAAAAACACCAGCAACGTGGAGAATAAAGGTGGCCGGGCGCGGTGGTGCCGACCACATCACCCGCCCGCGGTCCGTGCCGGCCTCTGCTCGCTAACACCACTTATTTCGCCAAGTCTCTAAAGGCTACACGGGGAATCTTTATCTTTGTCCGGAGGCCTGTGACAAGAAGAAGAATTGCCACAGGGGCCCAACTACAAGTCATCGGCTGCTATTCAGCGCCATGTTTATAGTGCCGAGCTGTGTAGTTAAGGACCCTTTTGAGGTACAGACACACAGAGACAACGACTGTTAAGTGCCCATGTGACTCGGGGTTTCATTACAATGTCAGGGTACGATGGTTAACCCGCAATGTGGAACAGACTGGCGTTGACCTGTGTGTGTGCGTGTGTGCGGTAGTGCAGCGGTTAGCGCTACGCTGCGCTAACGAACCCGGCGATACGAGCTCGATTCCCGCTCACGGCCGCCAGCACACCGGTTACGATAATCTGAACCGGTCCTGTGCCTTCTCTAGGTGGACTCAGCCTGAAATTAGGAACTGGTGCGGTGCGTAACCATCGCCACTGGGGAGAAAAAGGTGGCAGGGCGTGATGCTGGCCACCCACCCCCTCGTGTGACGTTCCGGCCTTCAAAAGGTGCTGCTTGCAAATAGCACTTGCCCCAGCAGTCTGTTAATGGCTATGCAGGGGGTCTTTTTCTCTGTCCATTCGAGCATGAATGCATGCCCGTGTGTGTGTATGTACGTATGTTGAACTTCTTTCGCACTGCACGTAGCCAAACGTGCTAATCGGAGGTAAGTGAGTACATGAGTGCGTGTCAGTGCTTGAGTGCGTGTGTGAGTGCGTGCCTATGAGTGTGTGAGTGTGTACGAGTGTGAGTGCGTGTGTGCGTGCCCATGAGTGTGTGCGTGTGTGCGTGCCCATGAGTGCGTGCGTGAGTGCGTGCCAGTGGGTGAGTGCATGCGAGTGTGTACAAGTGTGAGTGCGTACTCATAAGTACGCTGTCTCCCCGACAGACCTGGTCTTCACCTGAGGACGGCTGCTTGCGTTGTGGTCAAAACGTCGTGAGAATTATTTTATTATGTTTTATTTTTATTATTTTATTACTTCCCTTCTACGTGACTTTACCGAAAGAACCAAGAAGAAGTGTACGTACGTACAAGTGTGAGTGAGTGCGTGCCCGTTAGTGCATGCGTGAGTGCGAGTGCGTGAGTGCGTGCCAGTGCGTGAATGCGTGCGTGAGTGTGTACGTGTGCATGCATGAGTGCGTGCGAGTGTGTACAAGTGTGAGTGCGTGCCAGTGCGTGAGTGCGTGCGTGAGTGCGTGCGTGTGTATATGAGTGTGTGCGTGCCAGTGAGCGAGTGTATTAGTGCATGCCAATGCGTGTGAGTATGTACGAGTGTGAGTACGTGCGTGAGTGTGAGTACGTGCGTGAGTGTGTGCCAGTGAGTGCGTGTGCGTATGTACAAGTGTGAGTGCGTGCGTGAGTGGGTGTGTGCGTGAGTGTGTGTGTTTACGAGTGTGAGTGCGTGCGAGTGCGTGCTTGAGTGCGTGCATGTGTGTGAATGTGTACGAGTTTGTGTGAGTGCGTGAGTGTGTGAGTGCGTGCCAGTGAGTGCGTGCTTGAGTGCGTGCTTGAGTGCGTGCGTGTGTACAAGTGTGAGTGCTTGCGAGTGCTTGCCCGTGAGTGCGTACGAGTGCATGCGCGAGTGAGTGCATGCGTGAGCGTGCCCGTACCTATCGCGTAGACGTGCGGCGGCAGCATGCCCAGTGACTTGCCGTTGTACTGCTTGACGGTCTGCGACGAGTAGAGCGCGGGGAGGTCGTAGTAGGGGTTCACCGCGATCAGGATGTTCGCTACGTACGTCTGAAACGGACATCATCCCCACGTGCAGCCTCAGCAGACCGTTGGGGCGAGCGCTGTTACAGGGAGCAGCCCCAAAGAAGGCCGGCACGGCGCATGCACACTGGCCCGGGCCTGGTCCTCACCCCGGCCTGCGTGGTTACTGAGGTAGTCGATTAAATGTCAAAAGGCGCAGCCCCTACAAGTGCTCGCTTCGCGCCCCTGCTGCTGGAAAGGCGCTCCACTTAGGCTCTGGAATGTACTCGGGGCTGACTGGTCAACACTGGGCCAGGCGTCTTAGAAGAGGGGGGTAGTTTACCCACACTTCACCGCACGTGCATTTGCAGGTAAAAAATATGATAATTGGTTTTTTACCCTTCTATCTGGCAACAAAACTGACACCTTTTTTTTGCAGCGAACCTGTTTATGCTGTCGTTCCGACTGCCGTGCCGGGAGATCAAACCAGCGCAGCCCTCCATTGTGTGCGAAACCAATTCTTGCACCAAGGCAGCATTCCCCAAGGGTCGATGACTCAACCGATTATCGATTCGCTTCTTCGGCTCATCAGAAAACAGCCGGGGGAAGAGAAAGGTAAAAATCTCGCACGATGCGCCGCCGGACGGGAAGTGACGGGGGTCGGCTTGGTGACATCATCAGCATCACGCCGGGCGTCGCTAGCTTGGGGGTTTCCCACCTTCAGGGGAAGCAGGATGTCGGGCCGCTGCCCATTTTCAAATGAGCCCGCGTGATCGGCCACACACAAACGACGTTCGGTTGAACAATCGACTCGCGTATGGCCCGTCCGTGTGACCAGAGGTGCTCAGCTCAATAGGCCTCACCAGCTGAGACGAAAAGAGTCCGAGTCTCCGATGTCCCAGCTCGACTCTCATAATTATGTAAGGGGCGCCACGGTGGCGAGATGTTAGCTCCCTCGCCTGGTATACAGGAGGTCCCAACCTCTACACGGTGGCTAGGAGATGTTAACTGCCTCGCCTGGTATACAGGAGGTCGTGGGTTCGATCCCGACCATGACGCCTCCAGTATATTTGGAGTTTGAGTGTCTCTCTCTCTCTCATCATCATTATGGTGGCTAGGAGATATTAACTACCTCGCCTGGTATACAGGAGGTCGTGGGTTCGATCCTGACCATGACGCCTGCTGTATATTTGGAGTTTGCGTGTCTCTCTCATTATCACGGTGGCTAGGAGATGTTAACTGCCTCGCGTGGTATACAAGAGGTCGTGGGTTCAATCCCGACCATGACGCCTGCTGTATATTTTGAGTTTGCGAGCGTCTCCCTCTATACCCATGATCGCGTAGTTTTTTTCTCAGGGGATCCTCCAGTCTTTCCCTCCACATTTAGAATCAACATCACGCGTTTAGAGTATTTGTCTGTTATACATTTCGACATGATGATCAGCTACTTCGTTGACCTATCATGCGTGGCCAGGGCGCTTCTAAAACAGAACTAATAGCTCAGCGGGCCCTTACCTGGTAAAATAAAGTGTAGTTTTAGTTGTTGCATTTATTGGTTTTGAGTGACTTGCTTACCTTTCCTGTGCTTTGAACTTCTATCGTGTCTTTGTATTGTTAGTTGCTATAACTTTCTGACCTGCCCCTACTGGACACATTTGTGACAAATAGCTTCATATCTCATCGGATTCCTCCAGGATGGATCAAGATTCTGATTCCGATTTCCGTCATCACAAACTGTGCTCTCAGCCGGCTCGTCTTCAACGCGTTCCAAAAGGCCTAGAGAAGGCTGAGAGCCAAATAATCTAAATGCACATCAATTCTAAATGTGGATAAAAATCCACGCGACCCCGGGAAGAGACTGTTTATAGCAGGTGTCAGGGTCAGGATCGAACCCACGACCTCCTGTATACAAGGCGAGGCAGTTAACATCTCCTAGCCACCGTGTAGAGTTTGGGACCTCCTGTATACCAGGCGAGGAAGTTAACATCTCCTAGCCACCGTGTAGAGGTTGGGACCACCTGTATACCAGGCAAGGCAGTTAACATATCATAGCCACCATATAGGGGTTGGGACTTCCCGTATACCAGGCGAGGCAGTTAACATCTCATAGCCACCATATAGAGTTTGGGACTTCCCGTATACCAGGCGAGGCAGTTAACATCTCGCCACCGGGTAGAGGTTGGGACCTCCCGTATACCAGGCGAGGCAGTTAACATCTCATAGCCACCATATAGGGTTTGGGACTTCCCGTATACCAGACAAGGTAGTTAACATCTCACCACCGACGAACTCGGTGGAAACGTTGTAGAAACGTGAGGCTACGACCAAGTGACCCAGGGCCGCGCGGCGACCCCGACCTGGGGAGCGAGCTCTCCGAGCGAGACGAGAAGGACGAGTGAAGCCAAGCTGCACGCGAGACGGGACACAGGAACCGATTTCCAGTGTAGGCAGGGGGCAGGTGGGGGTGGCGGCCGCGAGCTCAACCGGGGATGGACCAATCGAAATCGCTCAGGGGGGGGGAGGCGAACCGGCCAGCGAGCCTCGTGACGCCCCGCGAACCTTCGCCGTGCGTTACCGGGCGCCCATCTACTTCTGCGAAGAGAGAGATTCTCTTCGCTCTAAATATTACAAACGAGCGGCTGCTCATTATGAATTTAAACGAAAAGGAACACCCCCCCACCCCACCCCACCAGTAGCCACCTGAACAAACAACAAAAAAACGAACGCAACCCGACCCGTGCGCTTCAATTGGCGCACACGCACGGCCTGGCCATGCAATGAGATGGACCAAAGGCTACAAAGCATCAACGTCAAAAGCCGGGCGATCAGATGTCTGAGTTCCCCCCCACCCTCACCCCCTCCGAGCACCCTTCCCCTCTCTCTCCCAGCCTCCCCCACTCTCTGACAATGAGGCCGATATCAATGTCCTGGGAACTGAGCCAGCCCACCTTGGCGACCTGGGTTCGAGCCCCGACTCTGGGGCGAGCGCTAGGTACGTGGCCCGATTTGGGCGAGCGGGGCAGACGAAGCTTCGAGCCGTCGCTTCGTTACCCGCTCTTTTTACAATTTGCAAATGACATGCGAGTGTTACATTTAAGCTGATGGAGTGGACAATGCTGCCCAAGCGAGACTAAAATATACGACTCCAGTGGTTTGTAAAATATAATTATTTTAATTAATCGCGACTCCCCCCAACCCGGAATTCACAAGCGTTTTACGTCGGACGGTTAAGAGGACAGGGCACTGCTTGGGGAGGTCTTCATCCAGCAGTAGACTGATCAAGGCTGCTGCTGATGATGATGATGAGTCAACAGTGGTGACAGGTTGTCCAGCAGGAATTACCACATTTCACACACCCACACTTCACACACATACACACTAAGAACAACACACACACACACTATCACATTACACACACACTCACACTACAAACACTCCACACACTCTCTACACACAACAAAGATCCTTGCCCTATAGACTTAACATAATGTCGGTGCACCTAATAAGGTCAGCACGGCACACGAGGGGGTGGGTAACCAGCACCACACCCAGCCGCCTTTGTCTCCTCAGTGGCGATGTGTGCACACCTCATCAGGTACTCATTTGAGGCTGAGTCAATCTAGGGGAAGCCCAGGGCCGATTAAAAAAATCGTCGTTGGTGTTGGTTGGCCGTAAACATTACACACTCTCACACCAGACAATCATAATGCTCACAATCTATACACTAGAAACACTCCACACACCCATACACTGCACGCACTCCCTTGACACACTCTCACACCCCCACACAATCACACACACGCCACACTACACACTCTCACACACGCCACACTACACAATCACACGGCACCACCCTGGTCATACAGTCGGTAAGAGTAAGAAGATGGAGGGCGACTGCCTCCAACTGCCCAGCAGCGTCCTTCACGAGCCTCCTAAACAGAGGACGATCTTGACACCGCTGGTACCGGTCATCGTCAAGTCCACTCAGCTCCACATCCTCCAGCACCACATCAGCTCGTGCCGCGCCCGTTTAACCCCCACTCTCCGGCCGAACAGAAGCTGTTTGGGTATGCGATGGCTGGACATGCGGGCTACATGGGGGGGGTCACCCCCCACCCCACCCCACAAGCACCATCGGGGTCAAGTCAATGAACGTGGCAGCGGCGACGCCGCCACCATCGAACCCCACCCGGGCCAGACCCCCACTTCCCGACTTCCGGCATCACCGGGTGTCCATCAGGACAACTTACTTCGATCAATGATGACCATTTGTGGGGGGGCACGTAGCTACTGCGTACCCCCCCCCCCCCCGGCCACCGCCCCTCTCGCGCACAAGGTCAGTGACGGCAGCGTTTAAATTGTCGCCAGCTGCGCGCGCGTGTGGCTCCTCCAGCTGAGACGATCCCGAGGCTCGATGAGGAAGCCGCGCTTCAGAATGACATTAGAATCGGAACAATTTATTTATGCTGGAGAAAATCCGATGAGCTGCAAAGCTCTTGTTGTCCCACAGATGTCCGTCAGGGGAACTGGGTAAGAACGTTACGTAATGATAGAAGTGACGCCGCTGCCACTGCCGTCGTCATCATCGCCGCCGTCGTCATCATCGCCGTCGTCGTCACCAGGGCAGCGTCTCTCCGGCCATCAGCGCTAACCGCCGGGCGAGTGAACCTTGTTCACCTATCATCATCATCGTGATTATTGTTATCATAGATCAGCGCGCTCGTTTACCCAGGAAAGCCTCACCGTGTCTCAAGACTATCTTTTCAGGTTTACGTTCCAGCCAAGTTTTCCGAAGTCGATGTTTGTCGCTGCCGTTGCTGCTGCTACTGCTGCGTGATCCAGATTAAGTGGCACAGGTAGCAACGCTCGCACCTCACCAGCATCAACCCCGGGTTCGACTCCCAGACTCAGGCGCCTTTCTGAGTTTGCATGTTCTGTTTCTCTCTCTCTCTCTCTCCGCCTGTCCTGCACTTGTTTCCACCGGCTTCTCCAGTTTCCTCCCACAAACTAAAGCACACACACAATGTAACCACTAACGAGGCCCAATGCTGAAAGAATTCCCCGCAAGTTACTCAATCGGGATCACGCAGCATCAGCAGCAGCAGCATCATCCCCCCGTCTATTACGACAAAAAAACTTTGCAGGATCCCCATGAAAATTAAAAACTAGAAAAAAAATTTGTTACTTTTCCAATTTAAGGCCCACTGAGCTACATAGCTTCTTTTCAGAAGCGACCTGCCAATCACACATGATAGACCCCAAAGAAGGTGGCTTATCACGTGAAAATGTCTAGTTGCCAAATACTCTAAACGTGTTGTTGTTATATTCTAAATGCTGAGGGAAAGACCCAAGGACACGGAAAAAAATCCACACGACCACCGGGAGAGAGTGACACACGAATACCCCAAATATAAAGCAGGCATCGTCAGGGTCGGGATCAAACCCACGACCTCCTGCGTACAAGGCGAGGTAGTTAACATCTCCCAGCCACCGCAGTGCCACTCTTGAGACTCGGAGAGGCTTTCCTGAGTAATCTAACATAGATAAATAAATAAATAACGAGCCCGAGTTCACACCACTCGGAGCTCTGGACTGTGACCTTAATAGCTGCCCCCGTTCAGGAGGGAGTTCATAATGGATTTTTTGTAATTATTATTTTTTTTTCCAAAGACGGGTTCCGTTTTAAAGATTTCCCGCCGTCAATTAAACCGTCTGTCATCGCGCGCAAACAGACGAGCCTTTCGAAGAGCTCGCGTCTCCGAAGAACTCGCGTCTACATTGCTAATCAATAATGTGTGCTCTTGTAGAATAAGAGTTTAAGGGTAGTTTAATCCGTGCACAGTAGTGTTGTGGTGAGGACTGCGTTCACGAGGACGTGTGGGTGTTGTGGTGAGCGCTGGTATCATGAGTCCGTGTGGGTGTTGTGGTGGGCGCTGGTATCATGAGTCCGTGTGGGTGTTGTGGTGAGCGCTGATATCATGAGTCCACGTGGGTGTTGTGGTGAGCACTGGTATCATGAGTCCGTGTGGGTGTTGCGGTGAGCGCTGGTATCATGAGTCCGTGTGGGTGTTGTGGTGAGCGCTGGTATCATGAGTCCGTGTGGGTGTTGTGGTGAGCGCTGGTATCATGGTGTGTGTGGGTGTTGCGGTGAGCGCTGGTATCATGAGTCAATGTGGGTGTTGTGGTGAGCGCTTGTATCATGAGTCCGTGTGGGTGTTGTGGTGAGGAGTGGAACCATGAGTTCAGGTGGGTGCTGTGGTGAAGAGCATTCCAGACGGCCGCAGAAGCGCATCAGAAAGCACGCAATGCAGTGACCATCTTTGTTCATGTATGTGTGTATGTGTATTGAACTTCTCTCGCACCGTGCGTAGCCGACCGTGCTAATTGGAGGTACGGGGGGAGGGAAGGAAGACAAACTAAATAATAAAGGTTTGAAGAAAAGAATTTGTAAATCGAGATGATTTTTAGCTCCAGTGGCTTCCTAACATCGGAAGGAAGAGAGCGTTCCAGACGGCCGCCGAAGCGCACCTTGAAGCGCCCGCGCGATGTGGTGAGTAAACCTTCTTCGTTCATGAGGGGCACCCAGCCGCATCCGACCCTGGCTGCTATGCGCCGATGACCTTTGGTCCAATCTACGCTCAGCCGAAGGAGGCCGCGGGTTTTGTCTACCGCTGCCTGACTGGAAGGCCCTCGCTGCGGGCTGCCCCTGGCACTCAACTCCCCTACTCACCCACTCAACCGCTCACTCGTCCACCCATCCAAACACCCAAGGACTCACTCCCCTAATCACCCACTCAACAGCTCGCTCGTCCACTAATCTAAACACCCAAGGACTCACTCCCCTACTCACCCACTCAACAGCTGGCTCGCCCACTAATCTAAACACTCACGGACTCACTCCCCTACTCACCCACTCAACAGCTGGCTCTCCCGCTCATCCAAACACCCACGGACTCACTCCCCTACTCACCCACTCAACTGCTCACTCGTCCACTAATCTAAACACTCACGCACTCAACTCCCCTACTCACCCACTCAACAGCTGGCTCGCCCGCTCATCCAAACACCCACGGACTCACTCCCCTACTCACCCACTCAACCGCTCACTCGCCCGCTCACCACACTTCTCTCTCCGATTCTTCCCTCCGCGCAGGTCCACTCCCAAATTCCCTCCGCCCATCGTCGTCTCTTCCTTCCCCCCCAGAAGCTCTCGGTAACAAAAATAATAATAACCGTGCCCAATTCATGAAACGCGTTACACCCTTTTCTACTACCCGTGTATCGATAGTTTTACCTGTGTATCGATAGTTCAATGTTCACGTGCCATCTTACTACTGCTGTGTGTTCTCTTGATGTGGTCTGGGACTGTTACCTTGTTGTTTTTGCTGCCTTGCCCAAGCTTGACAAATCGGACATATCTCTTTTATATGGATAATTAATTTATATTTAGCGACTCGCTTACCTTTTCCTTGTACTATTTTCTGTCGTCACTCGCTGAACCCCCACCCGCCCATACCGGACATCTGCGAAAAAGGAGCTTCGGAATATCTCACCGGATTCCTCCTACCCCTGCAGTCTCAATAAAGATTATAAACATTGCAGTGCCGTTTGTTGCCGCCCCGCTTGCCACTTCGGGGCTTCTGGGCCTGCGTGCTGCTCTGCAACCGGTGGCGAGATGAGGAGGAGGGAGGAGGTGGACAACAACGAGGAGGACGAGGGGGAGGACGAACTCGGAGCGTTGGACAACTCACGTAAATCTTGTCCTTGCTGTAGCGCACAGCGGATGTTGTTGAGCAGCGTCGCCTCGTTCAGGTACATAAGCGCGCCTGCACAAGCCACGTGACAACAAAACAAAGATCCACCCCCCCCCCGTATAAGCCTCTAACAGAGCACCTGTGAAGGCCGGCCACGGTTCGCAGGGGGTGGCCAGCACCATGCCCGGCCGCCTTTGTCTCTCGAGTACCAATGTTTACACACTGCACTAAGTACTTATTTCGGGCTGAGTCGAACCAGGGGAGGCCCGGGACCGGTTCAGATAATCGTCACCGGTGTTGGTGGCCAGTGAGCGGGAATCGAACTCGCTTCGCCGGGTTCGTAGCGCAGCTCGCTATCATTCCACATTATCACTCCTCACTCATTCACTCAGCCACACACTCATTTAAAGACACAAAGACAAAGAACCCCCGCATAGCCCGAACAAACTGTTGAGGCAATAGCTGGAGCGAGCACCAATGAAAGCCAGAACGGTACAAGAAAGCATGGGTGGCCAACACCACGCCCGACCGCCTTTGTCTCCACAGTGGCGATGTTAACACACCGCACCAGGTACTCGTTTGAGGCTGAGTCGATCTAGGGAAGACCCAGAACCGGTTCAGATAATCATCACTCGTGTTGGTGGCCGTGAGCGGGAATTGAACTCGGGTCACTGGGTTCATAGCGCAGCGTGCTATCCTTCTAACATTACCACTCCCCACTCATTCACTCACCACACACTCATTCTCACACACGCGCAGACACACTCTTCACTCACACTCTACAGAACAGGGGAAGAACCCACAACATCCAAACAGGAGGTGCCCGAGTCAGGAATCGAACTGGGGCCCCTTCTTGCCGAGAGGCTCGAGTGAGTGCTACCCCCACACGCACGGCGACTCTGGGTTAGCACGATTCGCTACACATATAAAGTTCGTACGTACATACATACGCGTGCAGGGGAAAGCGAGCAAACAAGGCACTCACAGTTGTCCTCCACGTTCTTCTGGCTGTCCTCCTCGGCAGGGAACACCTGGTTGTACGGGGCCTGGAACATCTGCAAGGAAACAAAGGGGAGAAATATCGGCGGAGCGATCGCACCCTCTGATCCAGCACAGTTGGCTATGTACGTTGCGAAAGAAGTTCAACGTAGACTCACACAGTCACTCACTCACCCACTCAGTCACTCACCCACTCAGTCACTCACCCACTCAGTCACTCACCCACTCAGTCACTCACTCACTCAGTCACTCACCCACACACCCATCCTCCGATTCGCATGGTTGGCTACGTACAGTGCGAAAGAAGTGAAATATACATAGACGCACACAGTCACTCACCCACTCACATAGTCACTCACCCACACATTCACATAGTCACTCACCCACTCACACAGTCACTCACCCACTCAGTCACTCACTCACCCACACACCCATCCTCCGATTCGCATGGTTGGCTACGTACAGTGCGAAAGAAGTGAAATATACATAGACGCACACAGTCACTCACCCACTCACATAGTCACTCACTCACATAGTCACTCACCCACACATTCACATAGTCACTCACCCACTCGCACAGTCACTCACCCACTCACTCACTCACCCACACACCCATCCTCCGATTCGCATGGTTGGCTACGTACAGTGCGAAAGAAGTGAAATATACATAGACGCACACAGTCACTCACCCACTCACATAGTCACTCACTCACATAGTCACTCACCCACTCACAATGTCACTCACCCACCCACTCACATAGTCACTCAGCCACACACTCACCCACTCACATAGTCACTCACCCACCCACTGACAAAGTCACTCACCCACACACTCACCTATCCTCGGATTAGCACATTTGACTGTGCACGGTGTGAAAAAAGTTAGACACACAGATACATAGATTTTAGATTTGAAGCTTTCGTGACTGCAAGGATTCATATTCTTAGGTTTTTCGGTAAAGTCACGTAGGTAAAACATTAAAATTAATAAAAGTAAAATAATATAGAATAAATAAATAAATGTTTTACCTACGTGACTTTACCGAAAAACCTAAGAATACAGATACATAAACTCACATAGTCACTCACCCATCCTCCGATCCAGCACGGTTGGCGACGTACGGTGCGATCAAAGTTCAACATACATAGACTCGCATAGGCACTCACCCACACACTCACCCATCCTCCGATTAGTGAATTCAAAGTACATACGCACGTTGAGTATTCCGTCGTTATTCGCCAGGGGTACGTTCCCGGAGATGCTCGTGGATAGAAACATTTTGCGGATATTGATGTTGGCCTCCACATATCGTACGCACGCAACGTCTGCAGATGCTTCTAAAGCGTCGAGAAGTTCTCTCTCTCTATCATCTCTTTATCTCATCACTTCATCTCATAATTTTATCTCTCACCACTTAATCTCTCATCACTTTATCTCTCATCACTTTATCTCTCATCACTTTATCTCTCATCACTTTATCTCTCACCACTTTATCTCTCATCACTTTATCTCTCACCACTTTATCTCTCGTCACTTGATCTCTCGTCACTTGATCTCTCGTCACTTTATCTCTCGTCACTTTATCTCTCGTCACTTTATCTCTCGTCACTTTATCTCTCGTCACTTTATCTCTCTCATCGCTTTATCTCTCATCACTTTATCTCGCATAACTTTATCTCCCATCACTTCATCTCTCATCACTTTATCTCTCATCACTTTATCTCTCATCACTTTATCTCTCATCACTTTATCTCTCATCACTTTATCTCTCACCACTTTATCTCTCGTCACTTTATCTCTCGTCACTTTATCTCTCGTCACTTTATCTCTCGTCACTTTATCTCTCGTCACTTTATCTCTCGTCACTTTATCTCTCTCATCGCTTTATCTCTCATCACTTTATCTCGCATAACTTTATCTCCCATCACTTCATCTCTCATCACTTTATCTCTCATCACTTTATCTTTCATCACTTTATCTCTCATCACTTTATCTCTCATCACTTTATCTCTCATCACTTTATCTCTCATCGCTTTATCTCTCATCGCTTTATCTCTCTCATCGCTTTATCTCTCATCACTTTATCTCGCGTAACTTTATCTCGCATAACTTTATCTCTCATCACTTTATCTCTCATCACTTTATCTCTCTCATCGCTTTATCTCTCATCACTTTATCTCTCATCACTTTATCTCTCATCACTTTATCTCTCGTCACTTTATCTCTCGTCACTTTATCTCTCGTCACTTTATCTCTCGTCACTTTATCTCTCATCACTTTATCTCTCATCACTTTATCTCTCAACAATTTATCTCTCATCACTTTATCTCTCATCACTTTATCTCTCATCACTTTATCTCTCATCACTTTATCTCTCATCACTTTATTTTTTTCCCTCTCTCTCTCGATGCCATAGTCGTGTAGAGAGTTCCAAACGCAATTCGCGGGCAGCCAAAATCGCGGATAGCGAGTTCGTGAATAAAGAGGGAATACTTTAACAGAAATACCCCAGTTCACGTCGGGCGTGTACAGGGTAGTAGGTGGAGGCGAAGGCTGAGCTTGTGTGTAAGTTCGTGTGGTGTGTGTGTGGGAGTGTGAATGAATTCATGGGCGATTCGGTGTCAGAGATTGTGGTGCGTGCGAGTGGGACTTTGTGTGGAGTGTGTGAGTGTGTGCGAGTTTGCGTCAAAGTGTGCGTGAGGCTATTGCGTCGACTCCGCCTCAAGCGAGTACCCGGTACGGAGTGTAAACATCGCCACTCAGGAGACACAAAGGCAGCCTGGCATGGCGCTGGCCAACCACCCCCCAACGTGTGCCGTGATGACCTTCACAGGTGCTACTCGCTAACAGCACTTGTCCCAACAGTCTGTTAAGGCTACACGGGGGACCTTTGTCTGTTAGCACGGTGCCAGTAATCTCAGTTAAACCGCAAAGTATGGCTCATGTTGAATGTGTTGAGTGAGTTTTGTTGAGTCAATACGTTGAGTGCGTGCATTGAGCCCACGTATTGATTGGCATTCCACCTGTCCCTTACCCCTACTGGCTGGATGGTGAGGCAGTCACAGTGCCCTTGAGTGTGAGTGTGTGGTTATTGAGCCCGCATGTCGAATGTGTGTATTGAGTACGTGTGTCAAGTGTGTGTGTTGAGTGAGTGTGGGTGAGCGGTAGCGTAACAGTTTGCGTGCTGCGCTCCGAACCCGGTGACCCGCGTTCAATTCCCGCTCACGGCCAACACCAGTGATGATTATCTGAACCGGTCATAGGCCTCCCCTGGTTCGAGTCAGCCTCAAATAAGTACTTTGTGTAGTGTGTAAACATTGCTACTCGAGAGACAAAGGCAGCCGGGCGTGGTGCTGGCCACCCACCCCCTTGTGTGCCATGCCGGCCTTCTTAGGTGCTACTCGCTAAAAGCACTTGCCCCAACAGTCTGCGAAGGGTTTGTAAGTACGTGTGTGCAGAGTGTGCCAAGTGTGTGTGTGTGTGTTGAGAATTTCAATGTGCCAAGACTGTTGATGTGTTGAGTGTGTGTGTGTTGAAACTATCAATTTGTGTGAGTGTGTGTGTGTTGAGACTGTGTCCGGCAAAAACAACCCCCTACCTCCTCGTGGTGCCGGACGGCAACTCTGTGGTGGGCAGTGCCGTGGGGGGAGGGCAAACATAGATTGGCCTTTCCCTTTATGGCGGCTGTAACCACCACAGCGGCCAAATGGGGGCTCTGGACAGGTGCGAGGGGCAGCTAACCCCTCCACCTTCAATTAACTACCACCAAACTACGATTTAAAAAATAATTAAACTTGTACCGGAGGCCCCAGGGGGACAGGCGTCTATGCCGTCTCCTGGCCCCAACCCCATTTGGCGTAGCCAGGAGACTGAATCCTTATCCTCGGGGCTCCTCCAGAAATAACAAAAAGCCACTATGGATGGAAAAAAGGAATATTCGAAAGCTCACTGCGGAGGAGAGGCTGCCACTCCTCTGTCAGGAGCTGGATCAGTACCGCCTGGATCTCTGTGGTATTCAGGAAGTCCGGTGGACTGGCTCTGGCTCCTGCCACCATGAGGGTTGGACAGTCCTCTACTGAGGGCAGGAGACTACCAAACAAGTAACCACGACCATCACTCCTCGCCTCTGGTTGATGGGAATGCGAGCCCAAAGTAGCATGGGGCTGACAGCTTCCCACAGACGAAGAGCTCTTCGTCTGAACAAAAGAATGAAGGGGGCGTGGGAACCTGGCGGTGAGGTGTGGGAAGCTGTCAGCCCCAGGCTACTTTGGGCTCGCCTTCCCATCAACCAGAGGCGAGGAGTGGTAGTCGTGGTTACTTATGCCCCCACCGAAGACGAACATCCGTGGAGGGATGCAGGAAAGGCCGATGAGTCAGATGCCTTCCATAACCTCCTGTCACAGGTGCTGGCTAAAGTGGACCCTCGGGATAGGGTCATCTTGTTGGATGACTTCAATTTCCGAGTTGGTCATGATGCTGGCACCTGGTCTGGAGTGATTGGAAGGCATGGGCCAGATTAGCTCAATAACAACAGCAGGAGGCTACTAGATTTTTGTGCAGCCCATGGGCTTCTAATTACCAACACGCTGTTCCGGCATCGGCGCATCCACACAACATCATGGATGCATGCCGGGTCCAAGCAAGAACATCTGCTAGACTACATAGTGACGGATCAGCGGATGCGAGAAACATTTAGGCTGTCCTGCCTACGATCCATCCTGGGTTTAACCAGGCTGGATTGTGTGAGGAGGTCACAAATCATTGAAAGATCTGGACAAAGTCCCATTTGTGAGCTCCTCCGGCAGGCAAGGCTGCGTTGGCTGGGTCATGTAGCCCGCATGCCCAGCCACTGCATGCCTAAACAGCTTTTGTTTGGCCAGATGGAGGGGGCTAAACGGGCATGGCACGGGCTAGAGAAGAGATGGAGTGATGTGGTACAGGAGGATGTGGAGCTGAGTGGACTTGCCGATGACTGGTACCAGCGGTGTCAAGATCAGCCTCTATGGAGGAGGCTCGTGAAGGACGCTACTGGGCAGTTGGAGGCAGTCGCCCTCCAACAACAACGGAGGGCGGAGGAGCGACGCTCACAACAACGAGCGGAGCGCCGCGTGGCTAAAGCACAGCAAGTTGGCACAGTAGGGGGCACAGGTGGTGCATCAGCCAGTCATCTCAGTCATCTAAGTCATTCGACCCGTGGCACCTGGGTCTGCCCCGTGACCTCCTGCCAGCGGGCGTTCGACACTTCACGTAGGCCTCAACGTGCTCATAGCCTGGCACAAACGTCGTGGTGACGTCAATGCCACTTAGTGGCGAATTGCGGTTGTTGTTGTTGAGACTGTCAACGTCCCGCATGTGTGTGTATCTGTTGCAGGGGTGTGCATCTCTCACCTGCCCCTTGCCGGTGAGCGGCTGGATGGTGAGGGAGTCAGTGCCCATGTCCACGATGGTTCCCAGCTGGAAGCCATCGCTGGCGTGCGGCGCCCACACGGGCTTCCCATCGTCCATCGCGGGCCGCCGGCCGCCGCGCTCGGCGCCTGCGGAACGAGAAGGGGGTGGGGGGGAGGGGCAAAGCAGCAGAGTGGTTACGGCCTTCCCACGCCGTCGCCATCCCCTCGCTCACGCTCCTGCTCGTGAACCGATCTCATCGCACCATCAGAAGTCGTCCTTTGGGATAGGAAGCCATTAGGATCTATGGGCGTGGGGTGGGGGGGTTAAGAAACCTGTGCCGTTGTTTCAACTGCAGCGCCGGGAGCTGGAATCAAAGCGGTGACCTCTGGACTTCGCGCGCTCAAGTAGATTAACGTAACCCCATTGCTGCAACGACTCGCGCAAACCGCGGTCAAGCTTGCAGCGGCTTTTGGGGAAAATCGAACAGAGGCGGTCACCACAGCAGATGCGCTGCTTCTGCGGCTGTCTAGAACACTGTTCCTTCCGATAATAGGAAGCTACTGGGAGCTGTGAACTTATGAATCAAGAACTAGATTGACAAACTCATTTCTGTAGAACCGTTCGTTGTTGTGTTTAGTTTGTTGTCCTTCCCCCCCACACACTTCTGATTAGCGCGGTTGGCTACGTGCGTTGCTAAAGAAGTTCAACATACATATACACACATGCAGTTGATCATCGATTATCCGGCACGCGATTATACAGCTTCCAACATTATCCGGGAAGATCCGGTGAAACCGGCAAAACCACTCCAAAGGCTTTAACCAGTCCGGTGATAGGCACCATGTGCGTGACAGCGATGCTTGATTTCAGTGTGAAATATTGTACACAGTACATTATAGACTACATACAACTGAATGAAAATACTGTATATACATCACCCCATGCAGAGGCTTCGAGATTGGAGTGGTAAGTATGGCACAGTAAATGCAGTAACTATTTAAAGTAGCGTATTTATCTTTGTCTCTTTGTATGTTTGTTTATGTCAATTTCACATAGCAACACACATTTAAAACTAAAAAAAACATAACAACACCTAAAAACCTAATGTCATGCAAGAATTTACAATAAGCTATTTAGCTATTTTAAATAATGATGAGCAGTGATTATCCGGCGTTTTTTTTTTATCCGGTGCCCCCCCCCACCGCCCCTTCGAAGCCGTCGGATAACACTGGTCAACAACAACAAAATTTCTGGCCTGGACTTTTGCAGCTGTTTTAAACTAATTTCAGGGTGCCGATTCCAAATCGGATCTCAGATTTACTCTATCACATCTCATTTTTAAATCCTTTATATTAAGTTCACTTGCTTGCTTGCTTACGACCGTGCAAATCTTTCGGTCGTTTTTTAACCCACTTCCCGTGATCCAATCGAGCTGACATTTTGCACAGACTCGTTGTGCGAGACAATTAATGTTTGTGAAATTATTTTTCCAAAATGTTACACTGTTTAGGGAAAACAAATTAAATATTTAATTACCAATTGCTTAATACTGGCAGACAATCATCTGACCCATAGGTGGCAGCCATCTCAAGCCAGAGGACGAGAGGACTCGAGCCGCCACGCATATAAAGGATTTATAGTGAAAAACTTAGTTTTTACGGGTTATACTTATTATGTTATCGGCATACCCCATTTTCATTGATTTTACCCGAAATTAACTCTGCCATGATTGCAAGTTGTTGCGAGTCAGTGACTGCTTTAGTGTTAAAATATGGTGCTGTATTTTTAGGATAGTGCGTTTATAATATAATTTTATGTAGATATCCACATTTATTTAATATTTTTCTTTTGCAGTTTATATTGAAAATGTAATATTTGATATCTCAAATATTGGAATCAGCACCCCAAATGACCTTAAAACCGTTGGAATACCTTATGCCAGAAAAAGTGTGTTGACCAGTGTAATCGACCATCGACTGCAGCTCCCCTTTCTTTTGGCTGCCACTCGGCCTATGGCCTTAACCCACCGGCGATGATCCCGGTCCAACCCCACAATGTATCCTGCCGGCAAGGCTCATCTCGGTCCGAGCCACCGACGTTTCAGAGCCACGTCTCCCATTTGGCCTCTCAAAAAAATGGGTTTTTGCATCGAAGGCCCCCCCCCCCTCCAACCTTTTTTTTTACCCTCCCTCTCGCCGCCAAAAGATTCCCCGTTGCGTTGCCGACGTCGCATCGACGGAGTGTTGGCCCCCACCACCCTTCAGTTTAGCAACTTCCGGCAGCCTTGTGTCAAGAGATCGACCCGTGGGGAAATTGACGTTGATCACAGCTGCTTCTGAAGTCATATCAATGATGATAAAATTATTATTATTTTCTTTAAACTCGTTTGATTTAAAGCTTTCGTGACTGCATGGATTCATATTCGGTAAAGTCACGTAGAAAGGAAATAATTAAATAACAAAAATATTAAACAATACAAATTCTCACGACGTTTCGACTGCAACACAAACAATCATCATCCGGTGTGAAATCCACGGCAAGAAAAAATTCTTGCTGTAGATTTCACTGTGGATTTCACACCTGATGATGATTGCTTTTTGTTGCAGTTGAAACGTCGTGAGAATTTGTACTGTTTGATATTTTTATTATTTTATTATTTCCCTTCTACGTGACTTTACCGAAAGAACCAAGGTGGGTCCTGACAAGTTTTTTTGTTGCAGTGACAGAGGCGATGTTGCCGCTCTGTGTCGTCCTGAATAAGCAATTTGCGAGTCCGCTCAAAAGTCCGATTTAATAAATGATAATAATAGATAAAAAAGTAATAATAGTTTTTTCCCCTTCCTGGCAATAAAACAGCAGTTGTTAAGATGTTTAAAAACCAACGACACCTTTTGTAAGGAATCAAGTCTGTAAAAACCCGAGGACCTGGAGAAAAATCCACGCCACCACGGGGGGAGAGAGAGAGAGACAACGCAAACTCCAAATATACAACAGGCGTTGGGGGTCGGGATCGAACCCACGATCTCCTGTATACCAAGTGAGGCAGTTAACATCTCACCACCAAGTAAACTATAAAAACTATTTTTATTTTACCAGGTAAAGCCCACTGAGCAATTTAGCTCTTTTTAACAAGCGATCTAGCCACAAATGATAGCCCAATTAAGTGGCTTATTCGGTGAAAATGTATCGCAGCAAAATACTCTAAACACGTGACGTGGATTCTAAAATGTGGAGGGGAAAAACCGGACGACCCGGAGAAAAATCAATGCGACCACGGGGAGAGAGATAGACAGATGCAAACTCCAAATATACGACAGGCATCAGGGTCAGTATCTAACCCACAACCTCCTATATACCAGGCGAAGCAGTTAACATCTCGCCACCTCTTCTAAAGGGGGGACTTTGGCTGCAAGCGAGCGAGTGATCGCCACGCCGCACATTCAGGGTTTATCCCAGGCAGGGCCCGTCCATAGGGGGGTGTGGGACCCAGGGCATGCCACACCGCGTTGACCCCCCCACCCCCGACACCTTCAAACTAAACCGTAAGTATTACATCTGACACCGTGACCGTCGAAGCGCGAGGGGGGGAGGGTAACCCCCCAAAGCGCGGGGGGCGCCCCCCAAAGTGCGGGGCCCGGGGTGGTCACCCCAATTCACACCCGGGGATGTCTCCGATCCCCGGTTCCCCCTGGCAGTAAGCAGCGAACTGCTGGCAGTGAGACTCTCAGCCGAAAGAACAGAGGCAGACGAGCCCAACACGCGTGGCGTCCGGTTTCTGTTGAACCGCAAATCAAATCTCGCGGCGTGTGTTTGGCGGCGGGCGCGCTGCGGTCCATCATTTTATCGAACAAACTATTCAAGGTACAACACACAAGAGGGCATGTGTGGGTAATTGACACCAGCGCTAGACACAACGCAATGTACAACAATTGTTACAAACGTTTTATATTTTTAACCACCAGACTACGCCACGTGTTTCAATAAACTTCGACGTCCCTGGCGTGTTTGCTGTCTATTTTTTTACGCGCGTGCATCTGTGGCCGACCACACTAGACCCCCCGTCCCTCCCTCCTTGGCCCCCATTGATGCCTCAAACATGACTCGTTGTCGTCATCGCCGTTGTCATCGCCGTCGTCATCATTTGTCGTCGTCATTGTCGCCATCATCATCATCGTCGTCGCCGCTGTCACATTACTGCCATCGTATTGATGTAAAACACGTCGCCGGCGAACGCAAGAATGCACCCGACCTTATCGGAGAACACTTACAAACGCTCTGCACAAACGATCGCGGTGACAATGTCTGGACGGCGCGGGGTGGGGGGGGGTGCAAGATGAATACGTGTCGAGTGGGTCACCTCTTCACGGCACGAGTGGCCGACCGTCCAGTGGGTTAGAGACAAAAGGCGTTAGGGGGCTTTAATCGAATTGAGTACCGCTTCTCGGCCATTTAGGAGCCACTGAAGTGTTGTGTGGTGCCGCGGGAATGTGCAATGGCATTTAACCCCTTTGCCGTTTCCGAGACATCTGCAAGTTGCAGGGTGGTGCGTGTCCCCGTCGCCGTAGCAGCAGCGCCGTTGTTTTTAAAGAAGTCGTTACTCACCGCGGAGAACCATAGCGGCACGACCGCCGCTACTCTACGATAGCCGGCGCCAAACTGTGCCGCAAGCTCTCCCGCATGGGCTTGTGGGAGCCTCGGTGTACCGATAAGGTCATTTTATTTTAGTTTTTGTTCCGGTTACGTTCCGATGACGTACATGTACACATACGTCATCGGAATGGGAAAGGGTTAACAACGCAGAGTTAGAAGAGTAAGCGTGGACCTGGCGGTAGGACGCGTCGACAGAAGGAATAATGAACGAGAGTCGAGACCGACGGCGAAGTAAACTATAAAGTATAAAAACCAATAAACTATTCACAGTCATACCTGTCAAGGCCCACTGAGCTGTATAGATATTTTTCAGAAGCGACCAGGCTATCACAAATGAAAGCCCAATTATTACGTGCAAATGTTATGGCAGCCAAACGCTCTAAACGCGTGATGTTGAATCTAAATGTGGAGAGGGAAAAACCGGACCACGCAGAGGAAAATCTACACGACCACGGGGAGAAAGAACACGAACTCCAAATAGTGAATAGATCACGGCTGGTGGAAATGATAACGATGACGACCGCGGTCATCGTTCCCACGACGATGACGTTGATAATGACCTGAGACCGTTAAACTTATGGTGGTGGCTGTGCTGGTGGTGGTTATTACGATGGTTACGATCAGGGGTCGGCAACCATAACAACAACGAGGAGGGGCATTTTTTTTCATAGCCGGTAACAAAAACACCACTCGATATTTCAAGAGCCGCCAATGCACTGCGGTGTATACGAGACACGGTGGTTCTTGACAAACAGCGTCACAAAGCAGTCCCTTAAAGAGTCGTGTGCGGCTCTAGGAGCCGCAGGTTGCACGACCCCTGCCCATGGTAAACTGGACTCCTATGGTAAACTGGACTGCCATGGTAAACTGGACTGCCATGGTAAACTGGACTCCCATGGTAAACTGAACTTCCATGGTAAACTTAATTTCCATGGTAAACTGGACTTCCATGGTAAACTGGACTCCCATGATGACCTGCATTCCCATGGTTAACTGAATTTCCATGCTAAACTGGACTCCCATGGTAAACTGGACTCCCATGGTGAACTGGACGCCCATGATGACCTGCATTCCCATGGTTAACTGCACGTCCACGATCAGGGGTCAGAAAACCAAAAGAACAAGAAGAGCCTTTTTTTTTCAAGAGCAGCACCGGAGTCCCTTAATAAAGAGCCACCCGCACGCGGCCGTCCCCCTGGTCACTTTGATGATGATGATGATGACCGATGACACAGGGCTGGCTTTGAACCGCCCCTGGCCTTAAACCGAGGAGGACCCTCACAATCTGGGACACACACACACACAGAGATGGGGCAGATCCGCCAAAGCAAGGCAATAGAAAGACAAAGATCCCCCTGTATAGCCTTTACAGACTGTTGGGGCAAGTGCTGTTAAGCGAGCACTTGCTTAGGCCGAAACGGCACACGAGGCGGTGGCAAACACCACGCCCGACCGCCTTTGTCTCCCTAGTGGCGATGTTTACACACTGCACCAAAGTCCTGATTTGGAGGCTGAGTTGACCGAGGGGATGCCCAGGACCAGTTCAGGTAATCGTCACTGGTGTTGGCCGTGAACGGGAATCGAACTCGGGATGGCGAGTTCGTAATGCAGCGCGATAACTGCTACACTACCACTCTCTCACACACACACGCACGCGTGCACGCTCCCACACCCCACTGTAGCTTCTATAAATACGGCCGGTGTCTCTCGCCCACGACAACACGGGTCCCGGCCACACCCCGACGACACAGGTGCAGCCACACACGTATACAGGTGTAGCAGCCGGCGTGTGAACGCGCGGGGAGGGAAGGGAGTCAAGCGCAGGGGACAAACAGGTTCGGTGTCATTCGCAGCAACTTGGGCTAGTGGTGGAGGGGCCCATCGAGGTCACGCGATGGTTTTAAAAAGATGTAGCGATGGGCCCTCCTCCAATGTGGGGTTGGCGTGGGGCTGGCGTGGGGCTGGCGTGGGGCGGGCAGGGGGAAGAGTAACAATTTAATCTTTCACTCATTTTAAGTCAGGTCCCTTTTGCTCCTGATAGACACGTCCCAATCGTGTACAACTGATGCACGTTGTGTGGAAACATTTCTACGTTTTGACGAACGGTCAGGGCCCCCCCACCGCCTTTCGTCTCTAACCCACCGGACAGTCGCCCCACTCGCGCCGTGAAGAGGTGACCCACTCAACACGTATTCATCTTGCACCCCCCCCCCACCCACGCCGTCGTCCAGACATTGTCACCGCGATCGTTTGTGCAGAGCTCTGTCCGATGACACCTTCGTCTATAGCAGGGCTTTCAAACTAAACTACTAAACTCCACAATGGAGGTTAATGGGTTAGATCGTGTAAATGTGTCATTAAACCCACCACCACCCGTCACAATCAATTAGAAAGGTGTCATAAACAAAAACATGGCAATTCATTACTAGTTCAGCACATCTTCTTGTCTTTCCGACAGACCTGTTCTTCACCTGAGGACGGCTGCTTGCGTTGTGGCTGAAACGTCGTGAGAATTGTATTTTATTTTTATTATTTTATTATTTCCCTTCTACGTGACTTTACCGAAAGAACCAAGAAGATGAATCCCTGCAGTCACGAAAGCTTTAAATCGAAATTTAGTTCAGCACACTTGTTCGTTGGAGAGTAAACCCACAACATTTACCGTATTTCCCATATACATCTACGAGATCTAATCAAAAAACCTCTATTATGGACAATATTAGTTGCGAAAACCTACGTGTTAAACTAACTACTAAACTATTTTTTTATTTGCCAGGGAGGGGCCCACTCAACTATGTAGCTTTTTATCAGAAGCGACCTGGCGATCACAAACCATAGCTCAACAATAGTGGCATATCATCATCATGTGGAAATGTCAAGTGGCCAAATACTTTTAAAGCGTGACGT
This sequence comes from Lethenteron reissneri, assembly GCF_015708825.2. NCBI lineage: Eukaryota > Metazoa > Chordata > Hyperoartia > Petromyzontiformes > Petromyzontidae > Lethenteron > Lethenteron reissneri. Next base: position 4,120,553 of record NC_083834.1, read on the forward strand.
TGATTCTAATGTGGAGGGAAAACCGGATGACCCGCAGAAAAATCCACACGACCATGGGAAAAGAGACACGCAAACTCCAAATATACAGCAGGCATCAGGGTCTGGATTGAACCCATGCCCTCCTGTGTACCAGGCAAGGGAGTTAACATCTCCTAGCCACCGTGATGATGATGAAAGAGAGACACGCAAACTCCAAATATACAGCAGCAGGCGTCAGGGTCTGGATTGAACCCACGACCTCCTGTGTACCAGGCGAGGGAGTTAAGATCTCCTAGCCACCGTGATGATGATGAGAGAGACATGCAAACTCCAAATATACAGCAGGCATCAGGGTCTGGATTGAACCCATGCCCTCCTGTGTACCAGGAAAGGGAGTTAACATCTCCTAGCCACCGTGATGATGATGAGAGAGAGAGACATGCAAACTCCAAATATACAGCAGCAGGCGTCAAGGTCGGAATCGAACCCATGCCCTCCTGTGTACCAGGCGAGTGAGTTAACATCTCATAGCCACCGTGGTGCCCTGGAGGGGTGGGGAAGAGAATTTGGCGCTGGCTGCATTTCCACTCGTCTGTGGATTTTCCTCGCGCCTCTGAGTCGTTCTCTAAATTGAAATAAAAACTGCTTTTTGTGTTTAGTTTGTTGTCCTTCCCCCGCACCTCCGATTAGCACGGCTGGCTACGCACGGTGCGAAGTTCAACGTACACACACTCATACGAGCGAGCAGCCTTCATCCAGCGGTGGATAGATCGGACAACTCGCTCAGACGAGAAGTGATCCAACAACCCTTGGCTTTGGAGGTGAGCGTTAGCGGGAGTGTTTACGTTATGAATCCATGGTGAATAATCCATTAGGTTTTTGGGTTAGATCGCGTAAGTATAAATGTGTCATTACCCGCCACCACCCGACACAGCTAATAAGTAAGGTTTGTCACGTAAACATAACCTCTATTACGGATAACGTTGGTCGCAAAAGCCTACGCGTTAAACTGACGGTGCGTAATGATCATTGGCGAGTGCTGTTTCGCGGAAACACGACCAATCTCGGGGCATAAATTGCCACAAATTACGCAATTACACCTCCTCCCACCACCCCCTTCCACTTTGCTTCGTACACACGCCACCACGTGCGTTAAAGCATCAGGGAAACACACGGGGGAGGGGAGGTAATGACCTGACAGTGGTAAACGCTACCACGACCATCGCCGTACACGATAAGCCACTTCGTTGAGCTATTATCATTTGCATGTCTCTCTCCCCGTGGTAGTGTGGATTTTTCTCCGGGTCCTCTGGTTCCCCCCCCCCCCCCCCCCCACTATACTTACAATCAACATCACGCATTTAGGGTATTTAGCTATTATAGATTTCAACGTGATAAGCCACTTCGTTGAGCCATCATTTGTGATAGCCAGGACACTTCTGAAAAAGAGCTATATAACTCAGTGGGCCTTACCTGGTACAATAAAACAGTTTGGTTATCTATTCAGGGAGCAGCAGCAATATCAGTGCAATTGTCCGTGCGATCAGCACCATCAGCCTGGCGACGCGAGTTCCGATTTCCCAGCCGGGGCTAACATCAGTGGCGAGCGTTATCTGAATCGGTCACGGGGCGCGATGATGTCACGCACGATGGCATCATGAGAGCGAGTGCATGGCGTGTGAATTGGCCAAAAAGGCTCACCTATAATATCGCTGGTTTTTAATAGCCACATTTTGGGTAATCCTTTGATTGATTTTCACAGTTTTTTTATGGATTAATTCTCTGATACCAACACAACTTTAAAGTGATGCTTCGTTCACATTGAATCACCTTCATGAGAGTCATCGTGACCCAATGATACACACAGATAGAGCTAATGTGTCAATGCTTTCAATCCTCGTTGAAAAGCGTTCATCATCATCATCATAATAACAAAAATATTTTCAGCCCTTTGTCAATCCACTTCTGCAAGTCAGCCTCGGTCACACGGGGGATTGTTCAACCACGCTGGTTAGTGCCGGGCCCATTGATGCAAGCCTTGGCTGGGGAATCCAACTCGGGCAGCCGAGCGTGGTGTGCGCAAACCGTAGGTGCCACTGTTCCACCTTCCGAAATTATTTTTTATCTGAAGTAATTGTTTTTTTTTTAGACCTTACAGATTGTTCCCTGCCTGCAACGGCGTCACGGACTTTGAACGCCGCTGTACAGAGGTGACCTTGGCACGCACGCGAACCAGAAAATTAGGAAAAAAATAAACGACAAGCCAGGGAAAGTTTTGGCCAGACGCGCTAATCTCCGTGAACCCGGCCAAAATTACACGGTCCAACACTGCTAGCGATGACGCACAGGGAAATAAACGAGTGAAATATTTTGACACGGGGCTGAACACAAGCGCGGAGTGCCATGCCCCCCTCGTGCAAAGCGCAGCGCTGGGTTGTCTCCGGGTTCTCCCGTGATCTTCCCCACAACTCTCACGGACGTCATTGGCGAAAGACATTCACGATGGGCGTGTTCATCTTCCCGGTTCTTTCGGTAAAGTCACGTAGAAGGGAAATAATAAAATAATAAAAAATAAAACAATAAAATAATTCTCACGACAGCGTCATTCAGACGCTGTCTCCCCGACAGACCTGGTTTTCACCTGAGGACAGCTGCTTGCGTTGTGGCCGAAACGTCGTGAGAATTATTTAATAATGTTTTATTTTTATTATTTTATTATTTCCCTTCTACGTGACTTTACCGAAAGAACCGGGAAGACGAATCCCTGCAGTCACAAAAGCTTTAAATCGAAAGATGGGTGTGTTCTCGCACGTCCACCCCACCGGGTGACGATGCGCTCACGGGGGTTGCGACGATACAAAGATGCGTCGAGTCGTCGGTCGCAGACAATTTCCGGAGCCCAATAAAAGAAAACCAAAAAGAGGCAGCTTCCAAATTACACCCCGCCCCCCCCCCCCCCCCCTGTAAGACGGAGCGGATGTCTTGCTTAGCGCAGTTTTTGTTCGACTAGGGGACCACCCATTGGCAGCTTTCCCTATGCAACTCGTGGCTCGTGATGCATGCAGCACAGGAGTGTGTGTGTCTGCGGGTGTGTGTGGTTATGTGGGTGTGAATCGGTAGGTTTACGGAAATCACACGCAATTCTAAACGGGCGCAGGATTATCCCCCGTTTTGATAATCACGGCCGGGAAAGTTGCTTCGAGTCTCAACAGGGCTCTGCATCGGAATGTTTGGCTGGCCAAATGACATTCATTGGGAGTTGTGGGAAGAAAACGGGAACACCCAGAGACAATCCAGCACTTGCGCTGTGTGTAAGGGGGATAGCACTCCGGGTATGTGTTCAGCCGGGTCTGCCCATGTCAAAATATTTCAGCACCCAGCACACCACATCCAGGATGCCCTCTTGCTATGGCTGTGGTTACTCCTAGTCGCGTACCTACTCCAATCTACCAGCGGACCTGGAAAACGCCTGAGGACAAATTAATCACTTATAATATTCAAAGCTCCGTAGAGATAAGATTCAGGAATTCACTTTTTTTTTTTGCCCTTCCTTCCCCTGAAAGCCACTTGTGTTAAACGCCGCCGGTACACACCACGACCGCCTTAAAATTAAACGCAATTTTGTTTTCGGCAGCCAAAGAATAAGCCTGCGCTACCGGGGCACGCCTCCACTATCTCCACCGTTAACAGCGCGCAACGCCAGTCTGCATAGTCACGCACTCGCGGGCAGAGGAGCAATTTCGAACGTTTAAAACGTCGTGCGGTCGTTGCGATAACCGCCATAGTCCCGGCTCTCGTTGTGAACGACGCAGGCGTGAGGACAGGGGAGGGAGGTTGCAGATGACCGAGATCGGTGTCGGCAAAGCGGCGTTAATCCGGCGCCTACTGAGTTCACGAAGCACCGCGGATGCGTGCTGGGGCCGAGAGTCGTCTGTCAGTCAAGAAGAAGATTTGGTGAAGAGCTGGTCGGGGTCGGTCGAGGGGGTCAGAGCTCTTCCTTCCGATATTAGGAAACCACTGGGAGGAGCTACCTGAAGACGGTCGCTTGTTGTTGCGATCGAAACGTCGTGATCTATTCTTTTTCCTACCTACGTGACTTTACCGAAAGGACCAAAGAGTATGGATTCTTGCAGTCACGAAAGCTTCAAATCAACATCTTAACACTGCCAGAAAGGGTAAAACCTATTCTTATTTTTCATATATTGATTACTGGCAAAAAAAGGTCCCGTGATGAAATTAGCGACACACAACAATGTACCGTGGAAAGCGCCGCAAAGTCACGACGACCGCGAGCGCCCTGCCAGGCCACGGGCGGCTCACCGCTCGCTGTGCTCCGGAGCCACCGGCCGGAGCCACCGTCCAGACGCGGACTCAGAGCTGCTCCCGCAATTAATTTGTATCTACATATGTTTGTGCGAATTGATTACCTTTCCTAAACGTTGCACTCCTCTTCTTGGTTCTTTCAGTAAAGTCACGTAAAATGGAAATAATAAAATAATAAAATTAAAACATTATAAAATAATTCTCACGACGTTTCGGCCACAACGCAAGCAGACGTCCTCAGGTGGAGAGCACGTCTGTCGAGTGACTTTACCGAAAGAACCAAGAAGATGAATGCCTGCAGTCACGAAAGCTTTAAATCGAAACTTTGCACTCCTGTCGTGTTTTTGTATTGTGAATTCGGATTATTTAGATTGTTTTGCTGCTATAAATTTCCATGTGATAAGTCACTTCGTTGAGCTATCATTTGTGGCCAGGTCGCTTCTGAAAAAGAAGCTATAATAGCTCAGTTGGCATCACAGAGACCCATAGACTCCCATAGACTGCGCTGTGATTGAACCAGGTTCCCGAGGGAGGGGAGTTGATGGGTCTCATTAGTGATCCATAGACTCCCACAGAGACCCACAGACTCCCATAGACTGCGCTGTGATTGAACTGGGTCTGTTAAAGCTATACGGGGGGATCTTCATTTTAGTTTTTTTTTGCATTACAAGGAAAGAGATATAGAAATCGGCTTGCACGTTTCGGGTAAATGGGACGTGAAACAATTTCTCCGAATCAACGCGAATGTATGAACCGGTCATCTCTGTCATCGAGCGTCGTGGATCGTTGCCCCGCAGGCTCGCGAGAGCGACGACAACGGGGCGAGGCCTCCATCCAGCAGCGGAAAGACCCGCGGCCGATGGTGAACAAGATTTACGCGCGGCGGCCCACTGCGTGACGAGATCTGGCGAAGCCGAGAGCTTTACAGGGAGGTGTCCGTGCTTATTGCCACGACTGGCTGCTGCTGCCGCCCAGTGTCCCGCGGAGTCTTTAACGCCGAGTATTTACGTCGGGAACGTGTGCAGAGCGTGCGATCAAAAAGTGTGGGCAGTCGAACAAGTGTGGACGTGAGCGTCACGCACTGTAAGGGACGTGGGTGACGACCGCGATGACCGTGGAGAGAGTTCTCACTCGGGTGGTGACAAATTAGGGCTGCAAATTCGTAAATAAATCATGTCCACCTTTGTTTTTTCGAGAAAAGGAGGAATGCTCGTAAATACCGCGGTGACAAGATGTTAACTACCGCGCCTGGTATACAGGAGGTCGTGCGTTCGATCCCGACCCTGACGATGCCTGTATATTTGGAGTTTGCACGTGTCTCTCTCTCTCCCCATGATCACAGGAATTTTTCCTCCGGGTCCTCCAGTTTTTCCCTCCACATTTAGAATCATCGTCACACGTTTAAAAGTATTTGCCTGCTATAAATTCCCATGTGGATAAGCCACATCGTTTGAGCTATCATTTGTGATAGCCAGTTCACTTCTGAAACATAGCTCTATAGCTCAGTGGGCCTTACCTGTTCAGTTTAGAACTGACTTTTTATTCCATGCTGGGATGGCATTGAAGCATTCACTTCCGTATGCACTGTACCGGTAAACCCAGACACATTCCACGATGAAACCACATTTTCGAAAACCATATGTAATTCCCTCCCAAAGTTAAACCACGCGTATATTTGTCGGATGACGTTGACATTTTGGCCGATGCTTCCCCAACTTGACGGACTACCCAGTGAGTGACTTACTTTTTTTTTTACTCTTAAGTAAAAACGTAAAATAGGCTCTACGCGCAGCCCTGCAATCGCACGCGAACGTCACTGCTGCCGGACCTTCCACTACAGCCCCCTCTCAAATAGTGAATTTTCACCTACCGGTAATCCCTTCCACGCTGACCGGACTTATTGGAAGAGATGCGAGTTACCCCGAATCAGTCCCACCACGCACGACCTGCCCATCACGGTTTAAATCATAAGGGGGGTGATACGGGGGGTTTAAAGAAACCTGCGCCGTTGTTTCAACAGCCGTGCCAGGAGCTGGAATCAAACCAGGTGACCTTTGGAGTTACTGTAGAGAGCTCAAGTAGATAAACATCACACCATTGCTGCACGACTCGCATCATTCAAACTCCAGCGGCATTCGGCTAACATCAAACGAAGATGGTCACCACATCGCGCGGTGCTTTCAGATGCGCCTCTGCGGCCGTCTAAAATGCTCTTCCTACCGATGGAGCTACACACGTTTAAATCTAGATTTAAAATGCATTTCTTTACAACTGCTTTTTGTGTTTAGTTTGTTGTCCTTCCCCCGCACCTCCGATTGGCAAGGTTGGCTACGTACGGTGCAAAAGAAGTTCAACATACACAGGAAAGCAAAGGTCCCCCATATAGCCTGTTAGGGCAAGTGCTGTTTAGCGAGTAGCACCTATGAATGCGGGCACGTACACATATTCACACTCGTACACAGTTACCCTTTTAGATGCACTTCTGTGGCCGTCTGGAACGCTCTTCCTTCCGATATTAGAAAGCCACTGGAGCTATGCACTTTCAAACCATCTAGATTTAAAACTCATTTCTTTAGAACTGCTTTTTGTGTTAAGTTTGTTATCCCCCCCCCGCCGCACCTCCAATTAGCACGGTTGGCTATGTACGGTGCGAAAGAAGTTCAACATACGTACACACAAACATCAACGGATACGGTGGAGACTTTGCCAAGTCTGGCCTTTATCGTAAAATGTTTCCCTTGAAACTTGCTTCATCAAAATTACCCAGCGGCAACCGAATCGCCTGTGCATCTGCTCCACGTCGAGATGTGGCCAGGATACAGCCGGAAGAAACGCGTTCCTGTGCACAGGCAGAGGGGCACCCAATTCTCTAAACGACTAAAAAAAAGATGATGTTACCATGTAGGGCCCACTGAGATGTGTAGCTCTTTTTCTGAAGCGACCTGGCCACAAATGATAGCTCAACGAAGTTGCTTATCATCATCACGTGGCAATTTATAGCAGCCAAATCTTCAAACCGCGCGATGTTGACTCTAAATGTGGAGAGAAAGGCAGGAGGACCTGGAGAAAAATCCACACAAACACGGGGACAGAGACATGCAAACTCCAAATTTACAGGTGTCAGGGTCGGGATTGAACCCACGACCTCCTGCAATCCAGGCAAGGCAGTGAAAACATCTCATAGGCACCATGTGAAGGTTGGGACCTCCTGCATACCAGGTGAGGTAGTTAACATTTCACAGCCACCGTGTGGAGGTTTGGACCTCCTGTATACCAGGCGAGGCAGTTAACATCTCATAGCCACCATGTGAAGCTTGGGACCTCCTGTATACCAGGCGAGGCAGTTAACATTTCACAGCCATCATGTGGAGGTTGGGACCTCCTGTATACCAGGCGAGGTAGTTAACATTTCACAGCCATCGTGTGCAGGTTGGGACCTCCTGTATACCAGGCGAGGTAGTTAACATCTCACAGCCATCATGTGGAGGTTGGGACCTCCTGTATACCAGGCGAGGTAGTTAACATTTCACAGCCACCGCGTGGAGGTTTGGACCTCCTGTATACCAGGCGAGGTAGTTAACATCTCATAGCCACCGTGTGGAGGTTGGGACCTCCTGTATACCAGGCGAGGCAGTTAACATCTCGCGCACCGTGGTGCCCCACTTCTCCGGCGACCCCCGTCGTGCGGGCGTGACGTTAACTACACCGCGGCCAGCTCTGGTTCCGGGTCGCTTATGCCCAGCAGCAGCTTACAAGCGGCGTGAAGCGACGTGAAGCGGCATGATAGAGGCACGTGCGCCGGTTACCGCCAGCCCCTCGAGTAATGCGCGATGCCCCGCCGTAGCAGCGGCACGAGCAAGAGAGCCCCTCCATTATGCCACCGTCACGGGGACCCGCGGCATGCACTGCGGTGACAGCGGTGACGTTGGCCGGGGAGTGGTGGGAGTCGCGGTAGTGGTGGCGCTAGTGTTGACAGCAAGTGGTGGTAGTGGTGATGGGAATGGTGGCGGCAGTGGTGGCAGTGGTGGTGATAGCGGGAGCGGTGGTGACACTGGTGGTGGTGATGATGGCTGTGGTGGTAGTGGTATTCGTGGCAGTATTTGGTAGCAATATTGGTAGTGGTGGTATTTGTGGTGGTACTGGTGGTAGCAATATTGGTGGTGGAGGTGTTACTGGTGGCAGTGTTTGTAGTGGTGGCGATGTTTGTGGTGGTGGCAGTATTGGTGACAGTATTGGTAGTGGCGGTGTTTGTGATCATAGCGGCGGTGCCACCAACATCTCCCCCACACCCCACCCCCCCCCCCCCACACAATGCGCCGGGTTACCAGTGCACGCCCGCCCGCCCAGGCACGACCGAAACCGAAACCCAAACCGTCCGGACGACACAAAAGGGGGGTTTGGCCGCGGCGAACCCAACACTGGGGGCGTTCGGTGACGGGCGCGGCTCGGGTGAGCGTGGCACCGCCGGGGTAACAATGGCGGGTGCCGCGCGGCTCAAGTGGCCGCCCGTTTTCTCCGCACAACGCGGCCATCAATTATTTAGCGCAAGCGGCTGCTGGCCCGTGGAAGGGGGGCCAGGGGGGGGCCGACGGGGCCCAAAAGGGCCCACGGGGAATAAGAGGGCCCGCGGGAGAAGGTGGGGCGGGAAAACATCCGAGCCGGCACCCAACCGAGATGCTGTGGTTCGATCGCTCTCGAAAGAATGCACATAAACAAAAAAAACCACAAACTAATTGTTATTTTACCAGGCCAGGCCACACTTAGCCGCTATATATACAGGAGCTGTTTTTTCAGAAGCGACCTGGCCATCACAAATGATAGCTCAACGAAGTGGCTTATCGTCATCATCGTCGTGAGGAAATTTATAGCAGCCGAATACTCTAAACGCGTGACGTTGATTCTAAATGTAGAAGGGAAAAACCGGAGGACCCGGAGAAAAATCCACGCGACCACAGGAAGAGAGAGATAAAGACATGCAAACTACGTATATAGAAGAGGCGTCAGGGTCGGGATAGAACCCACGACATCCTGTATACCAGGCGAGGTAGTTAACATCTCCCCCACCATGACGCCCCATAATGGCTGTGTTGGAACAACCCAAGCCAACACTGCTTAAAGATCTGAGCTTGATATCAGGTTTTAGCAACTTGTGAATGAACCAGGTTCCATCAACTATGAGGAGGTGATGGTTGGAAACTTAACTCACAAGCCAAGACAAATGCAAATCCTGTTTGCTATATTCTTCTTATTAATGTATAAACATTATTGAATTAACCAAATTCCCACATTCACACCAACAAATCGCTGGCATGAACTCTGTGACCCACGATCACCGTTCCTTCAACACTAGCGACAACTGCCCTGGAGTTGATTTACCACCGCCTGGCCTTCCACGTCTGTCATCGCCACGCACACCCCCCACACGGGAACTCCGGTCATCCCCGCAGCAGCAGCAGGGGGCGGCTTCTGGCTAAGTCATCGAACAACAAAGACGGTTCACCGCATCGCACGGCGCTTTCGGACGCGCTTTTGCGGCCGTCTGGAACGCTCTCCCTCCCAATAATAGGAAGCCAACTGGAAGATTTGCAGTTTTAAATAATCATCTAGATTGAAAACCAATTTGTGTTAAGTTCTGTTTTCTTTCCCCGCACCTCCTATTAGCACGGTTGGCTACGTACGGTGCGAAAGACGTTCAACATACACACGTACACCGCTTACTGGAGCTATCTCGCCCATTGCCAAACATTGCCACAATGCACACAGCCGTCACACGCTTCTATGCGACTCTCTTGTCTGCGCACCCTTAGAACAAACAACGTAGCCCTTTTGTCATTCCGCTGCTGAA
>NC_083834.1:4131199-4146854 GCF_015708825.2 Lethenteron reissneri
GATGTTCATTGGCAACTTCGGACGGGCATGTATATGTGCTTTCTTGAGCAGGGGGACTTTTGCGGGCGCTGCAGGATTTCAGTCCTTCGCGGCTTAGTGTGTTACCAACTGTTTTCTTGGTGACTATGGTCCCAGCTGCCTTGAGATCATTGACAATATCCTCCGTGTAGTTCTGGGCTGATTCCTCACCGTTCTCATAATCATTGCAACTCCACGAGGTGAGATCTTGCATGGAGCCCCAGGCCGAGGGAGATTGACAGTTCTTTTGTGTTTCTTCCATTTGGGAATAATCGCACCAACTGTTGTCACCTTCTCACCAAGCTGATTGGCGATGGATCTTGTAGCCCATTCCAGCCTTGTGTAGGTCTACAATCTTGTCCCTGACATCCTTGGAGAGCTCTTTGGTCTTGGCCATGGTGGAAAGTTTGGAATCAGATTGATTGCTTCTGTGAACAGGTGTCTTTTATACAGATAACTAGCTGAGATTAAGAGCACTCTCTTTAAGAGTGTGCTCCTAATCTCAGCGCGTTACCTGTATAAAAGACACCTGTAAGCCAGAAATCTTTCTGATTGAGAGGGGGTCAAATACTTATTTCCCTCATTAAAATCCAAATAAATTTATAACATATTTGACATGCGTTTTTCTGGATGTTGTTGTTATTATTCTGTCTCTCACTGTTCAAATACATCTACCATTAAAATTATAGACTGATCATTTCTTTGTCCGTGGGCAAACGTACAAAATCAGCAGGGGATCAAATACTTTTTCCCTCACTGTAACTCAGTGGGCCAAACAGCTTGTAAAATAAAATAAAAATGTTAAATAGTTGTCGCAGTAAGGTGGCGATGATTGCTGCTGCTGCTACTGCTGTGTAAATTCCCAACTTAGTAATTTGCGCGGTGTAAATTTCAACGCCAATAATTGGCAAAAGTTTGGACCGTGACGCCGGCACGAACGCAAATCTTTCACGTCCACGTTGCGAGCGAAACAGATGGCGCCAAGTCGCAGTATCATTATCGTCGTCATTACTATTGGCGTAAGAAGGAACACGGAGGCTCAATGTACTGGGAAGGGCTCTCTCAGTGCGGGATGAAGCTAGTGCAGGGCCTGTAGCATATGTTATAAAGGAGCCCTAAATAGAAAAAAAACATTAATATTAGAACATATTTTTTCTACTTGTGTAGAGAAGTTCCCACGGACGCACTCGGAGACGACGGTAAGTTAAGGGCTTTCGCCAGGGTTTATTAAAGCTTATCAATAACACACAGCAGGGTACACAACTCCCAGAGCTTAGGGGTCCTACTCTGAGTCCGGGTCCCTGCCGGCTAGCTCCGGTCTCTCTCTCTCTCGTGTCGGACCGGGGACTCTGCCGACTCCACCGAGCGAAGAGAGAAGCACCTCTATGGCTACCACCGGCTTCTCCCCAAACTCACTCTTCTGCCGACTCCACCGACACACACACAGACACACACACAGACACACACACAGACACACACACAGACACACACACAGACACACACACACAGACACACACAGACACACAGACACACACAGCAACACACACACAGACACACACACAGACACACACCTCTACGGCTACCACCGGCTTCTCCCCAGACTCACCACTCGATCCCTCTCTCTACCCCTGGTTCCCTCTTCACCCTTCTTACTCTACCCGTTCCCACAGTGACCCCGCTTACGTCACGGGGTCTCCCTTAAGTCCCCCAGGAGACGTGACATCATCGCACTGAACGGCACACCTGACGTCACGTCCCCATTTTACTAGTAAGGTAATTGTATTTTTTCATTTGCTCTTCAGCCAGATAATATGACAAATCACTACTAACCTTAAACACCCAGTCGTTCATAAAAGTTGAAGGCGGTATAGTACTATAGTGATAGAGCAAGTGCAGAATCACTGAACCGGATTTGATAGATTTCAATTTAAAGCTTTCGTGACTGCAGGGATTCATCTTCTTGGTTCTTTCGGTAAAGTCACGTAGAAGGGAAATAATAAAATAATAAAAATAAAACATAATAAAATAATTCTCACGACGTTTCGGCCACAACGCAAGCAGCCGTCCTCAGGTGAGGAACAGGTCTGTCGGAAAGACAGCGTCTGAATGAAACACCACCAGGCTTGGCAGCGTATATTTAAGCTGGGTTGGAGGGGGAAGAGCGCCTTGACGAAATAATTTGCATATCAAGAGGAATTTAGCATATTCATGGTAAATGCAGATATTGGATTAGTCACTACTTGTGGAATGCGTAGATAGGTTCAAAGAAAATAACACAAGTAAAAAACTACGACGTTTAGATCGCAACACGAGCGTCCGTCATCAGGAAGTGGGCGTTAGCTTCTAAAGGAAAACTGTTTGTAACGGTTGACAATCGTTGTAGGAGGAGTGACGAGGATTGGCTTGAAGAGAATGGGGGTGAGCGAAGCTTCCAGAAAAGGGGACTCGGGGAGTATAAAACGGGGGACAGCACAAGGAGAAATGGACGGTTTGAGAGAAAGCGGAGTTCAAGTGTAATAATACTCTTGGAGACGACTTGTGGAATCGGTCCTTTTATTTATTCCAGTTCACAAGTACTCCCCGCTGCTGGCAGGCAACGGGGAGTGGGCAGACAGACCGCAAGAGACGCACCGCCACGTGGCGCACTCGGAGCCCCGCTCGCGCGTGGCTCCCCTCTCTTCCTTCGTTCCTCGTCTGACCACGTGTCCGTTCATCTCTCCCCTTATTTAATGCCTGGGTCACGTGGTACGCTCCAGCCAATCCTTGGTAGCCTGCGCCGAATCTTCTAGATTCCTCCATCAACTCCCGGGACCACGCCCCTGACTTGTCTTCCCATTGGCTGAGGCCAAGACCAGCAGAACTAATCACCCTAGCTGACATCCCTCGATCACGCCAGGGCCATGCTCTCAGGCTCTCCCCCCATTGGCTGTAAAGCAGGACCGGCAAAGCCGATCACCACGTGAGCCGGACATAGGCTCTTATTACACAAGCACCAAGAGCGAAGCCTTGGGCCTAGACACAGTGGAACGTGTCCAGACGCGTGCTCTGAGTAAAGAACGAACGTGTGTTGGCGTCGCTACACCGACTTCGACTACGGTGAAATACAACGGCGACCTGACGCTGGCAGCGATGATAGGGGGAAACTTCCTCTATTTCGACACACACACACAAATGTAGCAAGAAAATAAACAACAACAACAACAACAGGGAAATTAAAAGTGCGTTGATGTTGATAATTGTTTTTTTTTATTATCAGAGTTATGTTTTTTGTTTGCATTATGGCTGCAGGTATTGTGGTCTATGCAAACATGACTCCTTGTAAAAAAGGTGTCAGTTTTGTTGCCAGATAGAAGGATTAGAAACCAATTATAATTTTTACTGGCAAATGAGGTTCCAATGGTGTAAATGCTTACCCTGAGCTCTCATACTCTGATGGTGCATCGTCTTTGAGTTGTGCGCCTTTTGGCGTCATCTGGTCTAACCCATGTGAGACTAGGCTCTAAGGAAAGCTGTCTCGGGTGTGGACCAATCAACTTCAAGGACAGTGCATATATTATCAGAGTTATGTTTTTTGTTTGCATTATGGCTGCATGTATTGTGGTCTATGTAAACATGACTCCTTGTAAAAAAAAGTGTCAGTTTTGTTGCCAGATAGAAGGGTAAAAAACCAATTATCATATTTTTTACTGACAAATGAGGTTCCAATGGTGCGTTGTTGTTGTTGTTGTTCTTCGTAAGAATGTAAGGGATAGGAAAGAGAGGGAAGACTGTAACAGAGTAATGGCTTGCCGACGACATCACAAGATATCGGTGCCTGGAAAGATGTGGAGCAACTACTTGAGCATTTCAAATCTTGAGCAACTTCAAATCTAGAAATACTTGAGCATTTCTTTACAACTGCTTGTGTTTCAGTTTGTTGTGCTATACACTACGTACTACACTGCTATAGAGTACACTATTCACTACTCTATACTTCACTGCTATACAGTACACTACTATACACTACACTTTACACTACACTACTATACTACATTGAAAACGATTTTCTTTCGAACTGCTTTTTGTGTTTAGTTTGTTGTCATTCCCCGCACACCTGCACATTAACACGGGTTGGCTACGTACGGTGCGAAAAAAGTTCAACGTACTGTCCATGCAAGGGCGAGAGAGAACAGAGTGGAAGCAAATGACGAAACGTGCAGTGGACAGCAACTGTGGGGCTGCCTGCCCCACATGGATCGCCACGATGACGATGATGGCGATAATGACGAGGATGACGATGATGACGACAATGATCATAATGAAGATGATGATGACGGTGATGATGGTGACGATGATGATCATGATGACGGTGATGATGATGGCGATGATCATGATGACGGTGATGATGACGGTGATGATGGTGACGATGATAATCATGATGATGATGACGTTGATGATGATGATGACGATGATGATGACGGTGATGATGGCGACGATGATGATCACGATGACAATGATGATGATGACGATGATCATGATGATGATGATCATGATGAAGATGATGATGACGGTGATGATGGCGACGATGATGATCACGATGACAATGATCATGATGGCGATGATCATGATGATGATGACGGTGATGATGATGACGGTGTTCATGATGACGAGTATGATCATGATGACGATGGTGGTGACGATTACAACGATGATAATGAGGATTGTGATAATGATGACGACGATGATGATGACGATATAAACCCACGAAAAAAACCCTCTCATGGATAATATTCGTTCGCGAACGTCCGACGCTATTATTCTGTACGTGTTAAACACAATAACAAGATAATTTTAATAATCGCGGTTGACAAAGACGAAGATAATTTCTCGGCTTTGTTTGGATATTTTTTTTTCTCGGCCGTCCGCTCGGCAGTTTCCAAGACTCCCCTCCGCGGGAATTAATCTGCTTCGCGGGGGGACAAGCCTCGGAGACGAGAGAGGAGAGGTGGGTTTGTAATCTGACACCCACCCACACTTTTGTTCGCTAATGTGACGGCATCACAAACCTCGCGTGCGTGCGCGCGCGTGTGGCGACGCGCGTTAGCGCTCGCGAAGTCACTTGCCCCCAGCGGTTTGTCGAGGCTATACGGGGGATCTTTGTCTCTTTTTGTGGCGTAGCGATCAACGTTAACGCTGCGCTATGAAACCGGCCCCCTGAGTTCGATTCCCGCTCGCGATCACCAACACCCGATGGCGATTATCTTAACCCGGTCCCGGGCCTCCCCTCGGTCGACTCAGCCTCAAATGCGTAACCTGGTGCAGTCTGCAAATATCGCTACTGGGGAGACAAAGCGGTCTATCTTGTTTCTCTGTCTGTCTCTCTGTCTGTCTCTTTTGTCTCTGTCTATTTCTCTGTCTGTCTCTCTGTCTCGCTCTCTGTCTCTGTCTGTCTCGCTGTCTGTCTCTCTTTGTCTCTGTCTATTTCTCTGTCTCGAAGTCTCTCTCTGTCTGTCTCTGTCTGTCTCTCTGTCTGTCTCTCTCTCTTTTTTTATACGATCAGGGGAAACAAGAATATGCTCGGTGTAGTCGGCACTTTGCTTCGTTCATCATTTCGTAATGTTTTTTTCTTAAACTTTGCTTTATGTAAACCCCCACCTCTCGCTCACTCTCTCGCTCACTCTCTCTCTCTCTGTGTGTCTCTCTCTTTATCTCTGTCTCGACGAGAGCGAGACAATCCTGAGCGGCTGCTGCCCCTGCCCTGGTGGGACCCGAGCGCACGAGGCGAGAGGGGCCCGATCCAAAGGCACCTCGCGTGGCCGTGCCGTTGGGATGCGACGCCTCGTGTGGGATGCAGAGAGCGGGCACTCTGCACGGGCCGTGACGGAGTCGAAAAATCTCTCCCTATTTTAAATTAAAATAAAAAAATTCTCTCCCACTCTCTTTTTTTTTCATTTTTACTTTTCCAAAGCTCCCGAGAAAGCTTGCAAAAATTTCCGACACCGACTGTGTTTCAAGTCAGCGTGGCGGGGGTATTGGGAAAAGTTTTCAATTAGCAATAATCGCGCCTCGGATAAACCTCATTGGCTACGATACTGTCACTGCACAAAGCTCTCATCTCTCTCTTCTCTCTCGCCTCTTTTTTTACGATCACAGGAAGCAAGAAGATGCTCGGTGTAGTCGGCACTTGGCTTCTATCATCATTTCGTTTGTTTATGCTTTGCTTTATGTAAACCTTTTTAAATGAAATATTTAACAAAATATTTCTCGCTCTGCTCTCTTTTCCCATTTCCTCTCTCTCTACCCCCCTCTCTGCCCCCCTCTCTCTACCCCCTCTCTCCCTCTTCTCTCTCCTATTCCTCCTTTTTTACGATCAGTGGAAACAAGAAGATGCTCGGTGTAGTCGGCACTTTGCTTCGTTCATCATTTCGTAATTTTTTTTTTATAATAACTTTGCTTTATGTAAACCCCAACCTCTCGCTCACTCTCTCGCTCTCTCTCGTTCTGCACGCAGCCCTTCTCGCAGTCCGACGGCCTCTGACGGGTAGCTCACAATCTACACGCAGAGCTCCCCGTCATCTGCCACCGAGCACACGGCCTCCTCCATCGCCCACTGCTCCTTGAAGGCCGGCACGGCGTGGGTCAGCAGCCGCGCCGCATGGCGGAACTCCAGCCCACACACCCTGGGGGCTCCGACCAGAGCGCGGAAGATGCCCAGGCTGCTGGCCGGACGTTTCCCCTCCAAGGCCACCTTCCTCGCCCTGTGCATGGCGAGCTTGGCGTAGCAGCTATCTCTCTCTGCCGTCACCGTGAAACCGCCGCTTGCATCTCAATCACCGGTCCTGACAGGGCTCCACATCGCCGCTTGTTACGCGCGTTGCTTCACAGCGCACACTCAAAGAAGGGGAATCTGGGCTCGATCCCCGGCCCCCGGGGGGTCCCTTCGCGCGTGCAATACGGGGGTCTAGGGGGAGCGGTGGTGCAGCGGTTAGCGCAGCGAACCCGGCGACCCGAGGTCGATTCCCGCTCACGGCCAACGACAGTGGCGAATATCTGTGCCGGTCCTGGGCCTCCCCTGGATCGACTCAGCCTCGAATGAATGCCTGGTGCGGTGTGTAGTAAACATCGCCAATGGGGACACAAAGGCGGTCGGGCGTGGTTCTGGCCACCAAGCCCCCTCGTGTGCCGTTCCAGGCCTTCATAGGTGCTCGCTAACAGCACTTGCCACAACAGTCTGTTAAGGCTACACGGGGGATCTTTGTCTTTGGTAATGATGACAATGATGGCGATGATGTTGATGATGATGGTGGTGAGGATGGTGATGATGGTGATGATGATGAGTGCCCGGTGTTGTGTGTAAACATTGGGGAGACAAAGGCGGCCGGGCGTGGTGCTGGCCACCCCGTGGTGCCCTTATAAAACTCAACGTTTAACCTACTCACGCCGGCTTGTGCCCGCCCTCACAGTCGGCCATATTTTGCGGAATACACCACGCCGCCGTTGACCCTGCAGGCCATTGACCGAGCAACCCAACGTTCCTACCAGCTCCCTCCGCAGGAATGTGTTTGTGATGGCACTTGTTAAACCCGGTGAAGGTTTTTCTTGAGTCTCAAGACGATTTTCTTTCTTACAGGAGGTCCCTGCAGTGTAGGGAAGGTGGCGATCTCAATTGCTGTGTGTGTGTGGTCACAGTGGAGTCAAATCACAGCCACGCTCACACACAAGACAAAGGTGCCCCCCCCCAACGTATAGCCTTACCATACTGTTGGGGCAAGTGCTGTTAGTGAGTTAAAGGGCCGGGAGGGTGGGTGACCAGCACCACGCCCGGACGCCTTTGTCTCCCCCGTAGTAGCTTTGTTTACACACCGCACCAAGGTAACTCAATTGAGGCTGAGTCGACCTATGGGATAGCCCAGGACTCCACACAAAGACAAAGATCCCCCGTATAGACTTCACGGACTGTAGGGGCAAGTGCTGTTAGCGAACACGCTCATTCTCTCTCGCCCACACACACAAACTCTCACTCACTCTCTGAGGAACACGTCATCCACAGCAGGCATCCAATCTGCCGCTCCTGTGTGCGGTCGCCGTGGCTAAAATAAACTTTTTAAAAAAACCTACGAACTAACGCTTTTAGTTTACCAGGCAAGCCCCACCCTCCCCCCACACTGAGCTGCTAGGTAGCTCTTTTACAGAAGCGACCTGGACATCACGAATGATAGCCCAACGAAGTTGGTGGCTCACCACCACCATCATCATCACACTGAAATGCATGGCAGGCAAATACGCTGAGCGCGCGATGTCGATCGCAAATGTGGAGGGGGAGAAAACCTGAGGATCCGGCGAAAAATCAACGCGACCACGGGGAAAGAGAGAGAGAGAGAGACGCAAACTCCACATGAACAGCAGGCGTCAGGGGTCTGGATCGAACCTACGACCTCCTGCATACCAGGCGAGGTAGTTCACATCTCCTAGCCACCGTGATGCTGATGAGAGGGAGAGAGACGCAGACTCCAAATATACAGCAGCAGGCGTCATGGTCGGGATCGAAACCACGACCTCCTTGCATACCAGGCGAGGTAGTTCACATCTCCTAGCCACTGTGATTATGATGATAATGAGAGAGAGAGACACGCAAACTCCAAATATACAACAGGCGTCAGGGTTAGAATCGAACCCACGACCTCCTGCATACCAGGCGAGGTAGTTAACATCTCTTAGCCACTGTGATGATGATGAGAGAGAAACGCAAACTTCAAGTATACAGCAGGCGTCAGGGTTCAGGATCTAACCCACGACCTCCTGCATACCAGGCGAGGTAGTAAACATCTCCAAGCTACTGTGATACTGGTAGGAACCTCCTGGTTACACCAACACACAGGGGATTATTCTGTCCGTCCGTCCATCGTGCAGGGAGGGGCTGGGTGGGGAGGGAGGGGCTGGTGGAGAGGGTGGGGCTGGGTGGGGAGGGGCTGGTCACCCCGTAGTGCCTTTATAAAACTCAACGTTTAACCTACTCACGCCGGCCTGTGCCCGCCCTCACAGTCGGCCATATTTGCGGAATACACCACGCCGCCGTTGACCCTGGCCATTGACCGAGCAACCCAACGTTCCTACCAGCTCCCTCCGCAGGAATGTGTTCATGATGAGAGAGAGACACGCAAACTCCAAACATACAGCAGCAGACGTCAGGGGTCGGGATCGAACCCACGAACAGGCGAGGGAGTTAATACCTAGCCAGTATGAGTGGGGGGCGAGGCGCGGTGCAGAGGGGGGGGGGGCTTCTGGCGTATAAATAATAAATAAATAAATTCGATAGTATTAGTCACGTGCGGCTCACGAGGCAAGCGCGAGTTCACGGCTCTCGCATCGCACCCGAAGCTCCACCACCACCATCACTCCGATGCCGGCTTGAATATTTAAATGCCGATTTGTTTTAAGCACCTGCCAGGATCATAGCAGTCCCACCCCCCACCAACTTCACCTTCTTACCCCCCCAGTAATCGGCTAACCCCTTCAGATGAGGGATGCAGAGTAACCCGGGGATGCGTTGATGTGAATGGATCTCTCAGAGATTGAGTGGAGCTCCCTGTAGCTCACTGTGAGTGTGAAGTGGGTGGCCAGCACCACGCCCGACCGCCTCTCCGATGTTTACACACAACACCGGGCACTCATCATCATCACCATCATCACCATCATCCATCCTTACCATCATCATCATCAACATCATCGCCATCATTGTCATCATTACCAAAAACAAAGATCCCCCGTGTAGCCTTAACAGACTGTTGCGGCAAGTGCTGTTAGCGAGAACCTATGAAGGCCGGAACGTCTTCTTGGTTCTTTCGTTAAAGTCACGTAGAATGGAAGTAATAAAATAATACAAATAAAACATAATAAAATAATTCTCACGACGTTTCGGCCACAACGCAAGCAGCCGTCCTCAGGTGAAAACCAGGTCTGTCGGGGAGACAGCGTCTGAATGAAACAGCACACGAGCTTGGAGCATGTATATAAGCTGGGTTGGGAGGGGGGGGAAGGGCGCTTCGACGAAAGAATTTGCATATCAAGAGGACTTTACCGAAAGAACCAAGAAGATGAATCCCTGCAGTCACGAAAGCTTTAAATCGAAATTTAAGGCAGGAACGGTCCACGAGGGGGCTTGGTGACCAGCACTACGCCCGACCGCCTTTGTCTCCCCAGTGGAGATATTTGCTACACACCGCACTAGACACTCATTTGAGGCTGAGCCGACCCGTGGCCCAGGACCGGTTCAGACATTCGCCGTTGGCACTTGCCGCGAGTGAGGATCGATCCGGGGACCCCACGTGGTTCGCATCTTAACCCCGCTCCGACCACGACCCACCACCACCACCACCTGGCGCTGTGAGCGGGAGATGGGAGGGGGGTGGGTGGGTAGGTGGTGACTCCCCACCCAGCCACACGCCCAGGACCTCTGGGTTCCCACCGACTCCACAGCCAGTGCGTAAATCTCCGCCTTGCCAACACCCCCCCCCCCCTCGCCCCAGTGAGGCCGCTCACAAATCTCCGCTCGCGATCCTGGGCTCTGAATTTGAATATTTATTAAATTATTTCTCCTATACGGGTGATGGCATTTACATTGGGAGCTCCCGAGACGCTCCGTGAATTTACCGTGATTGGGGCGGGTGGGGGGGGGCGTAAGGGAGGGGTCGTTGGGTGGAAGGAGGGGGAGGGAAGGTGGGGGCGAGGGGGGCAAGCTCTGGCTGAGTGGCTGCGTGAGTTATGTGAGTTGAGCGAATGTGTGGGCTACATGGAGATCCACTCACTCTCACAGTGAGCTACATGGAGATCCACTCACTCTGAGAGTGAGTGAATCTCCATGTAACTCACTCTCAGAGTGAGTTACATGGAGATCCACTCACTCTCACAGTGAGCTACAGGGAGATCCACTCACTCTCACAGTGAGCTACAGGGAGATCCACTCACTCTCACAGTGAGCTACAGGGAGATCCACTCACTCCCAGAGTGAGCTACAGGGAGATCCACTCACTCTCAGAGTGAGCTACAGGGAGATCCACTCACTCTCACAGTGAGTTACATGGAGATCCACTCACTCTCACAGTGAGTTACATGGAGATCAACTCACTCTCACAGTGAGTTACATGGAGATCCACTCACTCTCACAGTGAGCTACAGGGAGATCCACTCACTCTCACAGTGAGCTACAGGGAGATCCACTCACTCTCAGAGTGAGCTACAGGGAGATCCACTCACTCTCAGAGTGAGTTACAGGGAGATCCACTCAATCTCACAGTGAGCCTCAGGGAGATCCACTCAGTCTCAGAGTGAGATACAGGGAGATCCACTCAGTTTCAGAGTGAGTTACATGGAGATCCACTCAGTCTCACAGTGAGCTACATGGAGATCCACTCAGTCTCACAGTGAGCTACATGGAGATCCACTCACTCTCACAGTGAGCTACATGAAGATCCACTCACTCTCAGAGTGAGCTACATGGAGATGCACTCACTCTGACAGTGAGCTACATGGAGATCCACTCACTCTCAGAGTGAGTTACATGGAGATCCACTCACTCTCAGAGTGAGTTACATGGAGATCCACTCACTCTCACAGTGAGTTACAGGGAGATCCACTCACTCTCACAGTGAGCTACAGGGAGATCCACTCACTCTCACAGTGAGCTACATGGAGATCCACTCACTCTCACAGTGAGTTACATGGAGATCCACTCACTCTCAGAGTGAGCTACATGGAGATCCACTCACTCTGACAGTGAGCTACATTGAGATCCACTCACTCTCAGAGTGAGTTACATGGAGATCCACTCACTCTCAGAGTGAGCTACATGGAGATCCACTCACTCTCACAGTGAGCTACATGGAGATCCACTCACTCTCAGAGTGAGCTACAGGGAGATCCACTCACTCTCAGAGTGAGCTACAGGGAGATCCACTCACTCTCACAGTGAGCTACATGAAGATCCACTCACTCTCACAGTGAGCTACATGAAGATCCACTCACTCTCAGAGTGAGTTACAGAGAGATCCACTCACTCTCAGAGTGAGCTACAGGGAGATCCACTCACTCTCAGAGTGAGCTACATGGAGATCCACTCACTCTCACAGTGAGCTACAGGGAGATCCACTCACTCTCAGAGTGAGCTACAGGGAGATCCACTCACTCTCAGAGTGAGCTACAGGGAGATCCACTCACACTCAGAGTGAGTTACAGGGAGATCCACTCAGTCTCAGAGTGAGCTACATGGAGATCCACTCACTCTCACAGTGAGCTACATGGAGATGCACTCACTCTGACAGTGAGCTACATGGAGAACCACTCACTCTCAGAGTGAGCTACAGGGAGATCCACTCACTCTCACAGTGAGTTACAGGGAGATCCACTCACTCTCAGAGTGAGCTACAGGGAGATCCACTCACTCTCAGAGTGAGTTACAGGGAGATCCACTCAGTCTCAGAGTGAGTTACATGGAGATCCACTCACTCTCACAGTGAGCTACATGGAGATCGACTCACTCTCACAGTGAGCTACAGGGAGATCCACTCACTCTCACAGTGAGCTACAGTGAGATCCACTCACTCTCAAAGTGAGCTACAGGGAGATCCACTCACTCTCACAGTGAGCTACTTGGAGATCCACTCACTCTCAAAGTGAGCTACATGGAGATCCACTCACTCTCACAGTGAGCTACATGGAGATCCACTCACTCTCAGAGTGAGCTACAGGGAGATCCACTCACTCTCAGAGTGAGCTACAGGGAGATCCACTCACTCTCAGAGTGAGTTACATGGAGATCCACTCACTCTCACAGTGAGCTACTTGGAGATCCACTCACTCTCAAAGTGAGCTACATGGAGATCCACTCACTCTCACAGTGAGCTACATGGAGATCCACTCACTCTCAGAGTGAGCTACAGGGAGATCCACTCACTCTCAGAGTGAGCTACAGGGAGATCCACTCACTCTCAGAGTGAGTTACATGGAGATCCACTCACTCTCACAGTGAGCTACAGGGAGATCCACTCACTCTCAGAGTGAGCTACAGGGAGATCCACTCACTCTCACAGTGAGCTACATGGAGATTCACTCCCTCTCACAGTGAGCTACATGGAGATTCACTCACTCTCACAGTGAGCCTCAGGGAGATCCACTCAACTCCCACACATACAGGGGCGCCCGTGTCGGGAATCGAACCCAGGGCCCTTGTGTCGCTTTGACGCACGGGTGTTACCACCCGCTCCAGCCTCCTCTGTTCGTGCAGCGCGATGTAAATCCTCGATAAAGATGAAACCTTGCACGGGTGTCGTGTTATGCTTCCATGCCTTTGAATTGCTCTCTCTGCACCCACCCATCCACCCAGACAGCCACCCAACCTGCCGGCCACCCACCCAGCCTACCCACCCAGCCACCCACCCTTCCTGCTAGCCACCCACCTAGCCAGCCACCTACCCAGCCAGCGACCCACCCTGTCAGTCACCCTGCCAGCCATTCACCCAGCCAGCCACTCACCCTATCATTCACCCTGCCAGCCATTCACCCAGCCAGCCACTCACCCTGTCATTCACCCTGGCAGCCATCCACCCAGCCAGCCACTCAACCTGTCATTCACTCTGCCAGCCATTCACCCAGCCAGCCACTCACCCTATCATTCACCCTGCCAGCCATTCACCCAGCCAGCCACTCACCCTGTCATTCACCCTGGCAGCCATCCACCCAGCCAGCCACTCACCCTGTCATTCACCCTGGCAGCCATCCACCCAGCCAGCCACTCACCCTGTCATTCACCCTGGCAGCCATCCACCCAGCCAGCCACTCACCCTGTCATTCACCCTGCCAGCCATTCACCCAGCCAGCCACTCACCCTGTCATTCACCCTGGCAGCCATCCACCCAGCCAGCCACTCACCCTGTCATTCACCCTGGCAGCCATCCACCCAGCCAGCCACTCACCCTGTCATTCAACCTGGCAGCCATCCACCCAGCCAGCCACTCACCCTGTCATTCACCCTGGCAGCCATCCACCCAGCCAGCCACTCAACCTGCCATTCACCCTGGCAGCCATCCACCCAGCCAGCCACTCACCCTGTCATTCACCCTGGCAGCCATCCACCCAGCCAGCCACTCACCCTGTCATTCACCCTGGCAGCCATCCACCCAGCCTGCCACTCACCCTGTCATTCACCCTGGCAGCCATCCACCCAGCCAGCCACTCACCCTGTCATTCACCCTGGCAGCCATCCACCCAGCCAGCCACTCACCCTGTCATTCACCCTGGCAGCCATCCACCCAGCCAGCCACTCACCCTGTCATTCACCCTGGCAGCCATCCACCCAGCCAGCCACTCACCCTGTCATTCACCCTGGCAGCCATTCACCCAGCCAGCCACTCAACCTGCCATTCACCCAGCCAGCCATTCACCCAGCCAGCCACTCACCCTGTCATTCACCCTGGCAGCCATCCACCCAGCCAGCCACTCACCCTGTCATTCACCCTGGCAGCCATCCACCCAGCCAGCCACTCACCCTGTCATTCACCCTGGCAGCCATCCACCCAGCCAGCCACTCACCCTGTCATTCACCCTGGCAGCCATCCACCCAGCCAGCCACTCACCCTGTCATTCACCCTGGCAGCCATTCACCCAGCCAGCCACTCACCCTGTCATTCACCCTGGCAGCCATTCACCCAGCCAGCCACTCAACCTGCCATTCACCCAGCCAGCCATTCACCCAGCCAGCCACTCACCCTGTCATTCACCCTGGCAGCCATCCACCCAGCCAGCCACTCACCCTGTCATTCACCCTGGCAGCCATTCACCTAGCTACCCGCTCAGCCACACAACCTGCCTGCTAGCCACTCACCCAGCTACACAGCCACGCGCCCAGCAAACCCAGACACAAACCCTTGCAGCCACCCACCAACCCACCCAGCCACGAACTCAGCCACTCAGCCTCCCACCAACCCAGACACCCACCCACCAACGCACTAGCCGATGACTGGTACCAGCGGTGTCAAGATCGGCCTCTGTGGAGGAGGCTCGTGAAAGACGCTACTGGGCAGTTGGAGGCAGTCGCCCTCCAACAACAACGCAGGGCGGAGGAGCGACGTTCACAACAACGAGCTGAGCGCCGGGTGGCTTAAGCACAGCAAGTTGGCACAGTAGGTGGCACAGGTGGTGCATCAACCACTCGTCTCAGTCAGTCGACCCGTGGCACCTGGGTCTGCCCCGTGACCTCCTGTCAGCGGGCGTTCGACACTTCACGTGGCCTCAAGGTGCACATAGCCTGGCACAAGCGTCGTGGTGACGTCACCGCCACTTAGTGGCAAATGGCGGTTGTTGTTGTGTGAGTGAGTGTGTGAGTGAGTGAATGTGTGTGTGAGTGAGTGAGTGTGAGTGTGTGAGTGAGTGTGTGAGTGAGTGAGTGTGTGAGTGTGTTAGTGAGTGTGTGAGTGATTGAGTGTGTGAGTGAGTGTGTGAGTGATTGAGTGTGTGAATGAGTGAGTGTGTGAGTGAGTGTGTGAGTGAGTGTGTGAGTGATTGAGTGTGTGAATGAGTGAGTGTGTGAGTGAGTGTGAGTGAGTGTGTGAGTGATTGAGTGTGTGAACGAGTGAGTGTGTGAGTGAGTGTGTGAGTGAGTGTATGA
>NC_083834.1:4154681-4182439 GCF_015708825.2 Lethenteron reissneri
GTTAGGCGAGAAAGTTAGGAGCGAGAGAGTTAGGCGAGAGAGTTAGGCGAGAGAGTTAGGCGAGATAGTTAGGCGAGAGAGTTAGGCGAGAGAGTTAGGCGAGAGAGTTAGGCGAGAGAGTTAGGCGAGAGAGTTAGGCGAGAGAGTTAGGCGAGAGAGTTAGGCGAGAGAGTTAGGCGAGAGAGTTAGGCGAGAGAGTTAGGTGAGATAGTTAGGCGAGAGAGTTAGGCGAGAGGGTTAGGTGAGAGGGTTAGGCGAGAGAGTTAGGTGAGAGAGTTAGGTGAGAGAGTTAGGCGAGAAAGTTAGGCGAGAGGGTTAGGCGAGAGAGTTAGGCGAGAGAGTTAGGCGAGAGAGTTAGGCGAGAGAGTTAAGTGAGAGAGTTAGGCGAGAGAGTTAGGCGAGAGAGTTAGGCGAGAGAGTTAGGCAAGAGAGTCACGTAAGAGAGTTTGGCGAGAGAGTTAGGCAAGAAAGTTAGGCGGGAGAGTTATATGAGAGAGTTAAATGAAAGAGCTAGGTGAGAGAGTTAGGCGAGAGAGTTAGGCGAGAGAGTTAGGTGAGAGAGTTAGGCGAGAGAGTTAGGCGAGAGGGTTAGGTGAGAGAGTTAGGCGAGAGAGTTAGGCGAGAGGGTTAGGTGAGAGAGTTAGGCGAGTGGGTTAGGTGAAAGAGTCAGGCGAGAGAGTTAGGCGAGAGGGTTAGGTGAGAGGGTTAGGCGAGAGAGTTAGGTGAGAGAGTTAGGTGAGAGAGTTAGGCGAGAAAGTTAGGCGAGAGGGTTAGGCGAGAGAGTTAGGCGAGAGAGTTAGGCGAGAGAGTTAGGCGAGAGAGTTAGGCGAGAGGGTTAGGTGAAAGAGTTAGGCGAGAGAGTTAGGCGAGAGAGTTAGGCAAGAGAGTTAGGCGAGAGAGTTAGGCGAGAGAGTTAGGCGAGAGAGTTAGGCAAGAGAGTTAGGCGAGAGAGTTAGGCGAGAGAGTTATGTGAGAGAGTTAGGCGAGAGAGTTAGGCGAGAGAGTTAGGTGAGAGAGTCAGGCGAGAGAGTTAGGTGAGAGAGTCAGGCGAGAAAGTCAGGCGAGAGAGTTAGGTTACAGAGTTAGGCGAGAGGGTTAGGCGAGAGAGTTTGGCGAGAGAGTTAGGCGAGAGAGTTAGGCAAGAAAGTTAGGCGAGAGGGTTAGGCGAGAGAGTTAGGCGAGAAAGTTAGGCGAGAGAGTTAGGCGAGAGAGTTAGGCGAGAGAGTTAAGCGAGAGAGTTAGGCGAGAGAGTTAGGTGAGAGAGTTAAGCGAGAGAGTTAGGCGAGAGAGTTAGGCGAGAGACTCAGGGGAGAGAGTTATGTGAAAGAGTTAGGCGAGAGAGTTAAGCGAGAGAGTTAGGCGGGAGAATTAGGCGAGAGAGTTAGGTGAGAGAGTCAGGCGAGAGAGTCAGGCGAGAGAGTTAGGCGAGAGAGTTAGGCGAGAGGGTTAGGTGAGAGAGTTTGGCGAGAGAGTTAGGCGAGAAAGTTAAATGAGAGAGTTAAATGAGAGAGTCACGTGAGAGAGTTAGGCGAGAGAGTTAGGCGAGAGAGTTAGGCGAGAGAGTTAGGCGAGAAAGTTAGGCGAGAGAGTTAGGCGAGAGAGTCAGGCGAGAGAGTTAGGCGAGAGAGTCAGGCAAAAGATTTAGGCGAGAGAGTTAAGCGAGAGAGTTATGTGAGAGAGTTAAATGAGAGAGTTAAATGAGAGAGTCACGTGAGAGAGTTAGGCAAGAGAGTTAAGCGAGAGAGTTAGGCGAGAGAGTCAGGGGAGAGAGTCACGCGAGAGAGTCAGGGGAGAGAGTTAGGCGAGAGAGTCAGGCGAGAGAGTTATGTGAGAGATTTAAATGAGAGAGTTAAATGAGAGAGTCACGTGAGAGAGTTAGGCGGCTAAGGCCTTCGGTTGTTATGACGCAGGGCATGGTCACTCAGCCAGCGCTGCTAATTCTGTCTCTGGAGAGCGGTAGTGTACTGGTCAGCTAGTGCAGCGGTTAGCGCGCTGCACTGTAAACCCGCCAACCCGAGTTCGATTCCCGCTCATGGCGAACCACCAGTGATCTGAACCGGTGCTGAGCCTCCGGGGAGACAAAAGTGGTCGGGCGTGGTGCTGGCCCCTCACCCCCTCATGCGCCGTGCCGGCCTTCATAGGTGCTACTCGCTACTAACAGCACTTGCCCTTTCAGTTTTTTGCAGGCTATACGGGGGATCTTTGTTTTGTTTGCCGCCCTCAGACCCCGCGGACTCCGCGAGCGACCAGTGGCTGCTGCTCAAGGGCGGACTCTCACGCCACAGCGGGGCCACCCACAGACTCTCTCGGTGAGCGACTCACCAAACTCACCAAATTCACCAAGGCCCCCCTCTCCCGTGTTCACACCCAGGGACCCCACGCACCCCCCGTGGTGAGCTACTCACCAGCGCCCATAACCCGCTGTTTCTCTCTCTTAACCACACCCAGGGTAGAACCAAAACCCAAGATATTGCCAATGGATTTTAATTCTCGTTTTGCTCCTGCCACTGATGCTCCTGCTGCTCCTATATACGATGGGGGGTTTGGGGAGTGACGCTCCGTGTCCCCCGCGCAGCTCGGAGTCCACGTGGCTGTACCAGCGGCGTCACGAGCGCCTGATGGAGGTGGTGCATTCCGTGGCCACGTCGCTGGGGCGCGGTCGTGCCGACACCGGCCGGGAGAGGCGTCTCTGCGAGCCGCCCGTTTACCTGCACAGGTGTGACTTGGTGGTCCGTGCGTGCGTGCATGTGTGTGAGCGTGCGTGTGTAGGGGGGAGCGGTAGTGTAGCGGTTAGCGCGTTGTGCTATGAACCCGGCGACGCGGGTTCGATAACCGCTCACGGCCAGCACCCGGTGACGATTATCTGAATCGGTCCCGGGCCTCCCCTAGGTCGACTCAGCCTCAAATGAGTACCTGGTGCCGTGTGTAAACATTGCCACTAGGGAGACAAAGGCGGTCTGGCGTGGTGCTGGCCACCCACCCCCTCGTGTACCGTTCCGGCCTTCATAGGTGCTCGCTAAGAGCACTTGCCCCTACAGTCTGTTAAGGCTATACGGGGGATCTGTTTCTCTTTGTGGCGGTCCGTGTGTGTGAGCATGTGTGTGCGAGTTCGCGGTCCGTGCGTGTGTGTGTGCGTGTGTGTGAGCATGCGTATGTGAGTCCGGGGTGCATGCGTGTGTGTGTGTGTGTGGGCATGTGTGTGTGAGCATGTGTGTGCGAGTTTGCGGTCCGTGCGTGTGTGTGTGTGTGCTTCGGTAGAAAGTGGCGTCTCGGCCTGAAATGAGTACCTGGTGCGGTGAGTAAACATCGCCACTGGTGAGACAAAGGGGGCCGGGCGTGGTGCTGGCCACCCACCAACTCGTGTGCCCGTGCCGGCCTTCATAGGTGCTCGCTCACAGCCTGGGCAGGCTATATGGGCGGTCTTTGACTTTGAGCGTGCCCGTGTGTGTGAGCGGTGGCTTAGTGGTTATTGAGTTTCGCTGCATTAGCCGGAGATCCGAGAGGTTCGATTCCAACTCACGGCCACCACCAGCACCAGTGACGGCGATTTATCTTAACCGGTCCTGCTGGGCCTCCTCCCCTAGGTCGACTCGGCCTCAAATGAGTATATGGGTGCGGCGTGTAAACATCTGCCACGAGGGAGACCAAGGCGGTGCTTGGCCACCCAACTTCTCGTGTGCCCGTGCCGGCCTTCATAGGTGCTACCCGCTAACAGCACTTGCCCCGACAGTCCGTGGCAGGCTGTGACGGGGGATCTTTGCCTGTGCATCGTATGCGCGGTGTGGTTGCGTGTGCTGTGTAATGTGTGCGCTCCCATGCTACACACGACGCATCGTCTCGCGGTGCTGTCCACGCGATTTTTTTGTTGTTCGTTTGTTTACAGCACTGGGCATTCACCGCTGTCCGTAAAAGTGTCTCGAGACGGAGCGGAGCAAAAATATTAACCCGTAAAAACAAAGTTTTTCACTATAAATCCTTTATATGCGTGGCGGCTAGAGTCCTCTCGTCCTCTGGCTTGAGATGGCTGCCACCTATGGGTCAGATGATTGCCTGCCACCATTAAGCAATTGGTAATTAAACATAATTTATTTTTTCCTAAAAAGTGTAAAATTTTGGAGAAAAAAATCTTCACGAAAATAAATTGTCACGCACAACGAGTCTGTGTGCAAAATGTCAGCTCGATTGAATCACGGGAAGTGGGTTAAAAAACGACCGAAAGATTTGCACGGTCGTAAGCGCGCAAGCAAGCAAGCAAGTGAACTTAATATAAAGGATTTAAAAAGAACGGTGCTGAGTCTGGCTCGTGGGCTGCAGCAGAGGCTTGTGGAACGTCTCTCGCTCTAGAATTCTATGATTGTGATGACGTGTAGATCATTCGTATCTGTGACGACAAAGACGATGATGAGGTGTAATCACTCCTCTCTGTGATGACGATGATGTCCACGATGACGTGTAATCACTCTTTTCTGTGATGACGATGATGTTCGCAATGACGTGTAGTCACTCCTCTCTGTGACGACGATGATGATCACGATGACGTGTAATCACTCCTCTCTGTGACGACGATGACGATGATGATGTGTAATCACTCCTCTCTGTGATGACGATGATGATCACGATGACGTGTAATCACTCTTCTCTGTGATGACGATGATGTTCGCAATGATGTGTAGATCACTCCTCTCTGTGACGATGATGACGATGATGACGTTTAGATCACTCCTCTCTGTGATGACGATGATGTTCACGATGACGTGTAATCACTCCTCTCTGTGACGATGATGACGATGATGACGTGTAATCACTCCTCTCTGTGATGACGATGATGTTTATGATGATGTGTAATCACTCCTCTCTGTGACGACGATGATGATCACGATGACGTGTAAACCACTCCTCTCTGTGACGACGATGACGATGGTGACGTGTTGCTCAATCCTCTCTGTGACGACGATGACGATGGTGACGTGTACATCACTCATCTTTCTGACGATGATGATGACAATGACCAGCATTAAATCGTGGTCAACGAGTGGTGGTGGTGGTGGTGGTGATGGTAGCATAGGGCGTCCGTTGACAGCTAAGATCCTACCCGTACAAGCCACTACCACCACCAACACCATTCCGTGCACACAAAGACAAAGATCCCCCGTGTAGCCTACACACGCTGTCGGGGCAATTGCTGAATGCCGGCACGGGCGTCTGTGAGTTTCCCCAGTGCTGATGTTTTCACACCACGTCAGATACCCATTTGAGGCTGAATCAATCTAGGGGCGAAGCCTATGACCAACTGATTCAGACAATGACCACCGGTGTTGGCCGTGAGCGGGAATTTTAACTCGCCGTGCCACCACTCCCAGAATACCACACGTGCACCATACACGCACCACACACGCACCACACACACTTGCACCACACACACGTGCACCATACACACTTGCACCACATACACGCGCACCACACACACACACACCACGCGCAGCACCACACACGCACCACACACACACACGCGTGCACCACACACACACGCACCACACACACACACGCGTGCACCACACACACACGTGCAGCACACACACACGTGCACCACACACACACGCGCGCCACACATACGTGCACTACACACGAACTCACCACACCCTCCTCCCCCCTTCCCTCCCTACACTCACGACCACCAGGGCGCTGAGGGTGGGCCGCGAAGCGGTGGAGCGACGGCGGAGCTCAGCGAAGCGATCCCAGCCTCTGACCAACTTCCATCACCCTCGTCCTGGTCGCGGTACCACCACCGCCGCCGCCGCTGCCGCTGCCGCTGCTGGTGGCGATGGTCACGGTGGATGGGAGTACCCAGCGGCGGCAACCGGAGGAGCTGCCAGGTTGCCCAGGCGACGGCGCCGGCGACGTCGCTTCTCGCTGACGCACCTGGACCGCAGCACCACGGAGAGCGACACCGCCTCCTCCGAGTGGTTGCCTCCCCCCTTCTGCTCCTCCTCGACCTCCTCCACCTCCTCGACCTGGTCCTCTTCCCCCGAGACATCGAGCGGCGAGGAAGAGTCGATCCAAGAGGATCGCGGCCTGGCGATTCCGTTCATCGTCAGTGATGATGACGACGATGACGGCGATGCTGATTATGATGTTCATTCTGCTGATGATGATGATGAAGTTGACGATGACGGTGATGATAATAATCTTGGACGACATTCGGTTCGCCTGTCGAAGCAGGCGGCCACCCGGTCGCTCTTCGGCCGCGGTCCGCCCGGCTCCGCCCCGACGTCCGTGGACGTTCGAGCCGGCAAAGCCCCCCGACCGTGGCAGCCGTCGGCCTCGGAGACGGAAACAGAAATCTCAGGAAGTCGACCGCCGCCGCCGCCGCAGTGGCCGCCGGGCAGCGGGAGACCACCGATGCCTCCGTCGGGGCCGAGCGAGAGGCCCGGGGTCGCGTTCGCCGACATCGGCCGGAGGCCTCGGCCGGAGGGACGGACGACGGCCAATCAAGCGAGAGCCGGCGGCGACAGCGGCGACAGCGGCGACAGCAGCAGAAGCGATCGGCGACCCTCCCGGGGCGAGTCAGGCCATCGCTGGGAGAGATCCACCGCGGGGAGAGACGTCATCGTCAGCCGCCACCGCCGCCCCGAGCAGAAGGAACGAGCGCGCATCACCGGCTCGCTCGTCCCGCGGGCCGTGACGACCACGAGGAAGATGACGACGATGGTGAGACGCGAGAGAAGAAGCAGCAGCAGCAGCAGCAGCAGCGGCAGCAGCAGAAGGAGGAGGAGGTCGGGGGACCAGCGGAAGCGTCGCGTCGTCTGCGCGCGAGCGAGCGACGAGGTGGTGTTTGTGCGTGGCCCGGAGGCGGAGGGGGTGGAGGGGGTGGAGGAGGTGGTGGAGGAGGAGGGAAGGCCGCACGCTGGAGGAGGAGGAGGAGGGAAGGCCGTCTCGGCGGTGTGCGCGTGGCCAGACTTTGGCCCAGAG
This sequence comes from Lethenteron reissneri, assembly GCF_015708825.2. NCBI lineage: Eukaryota > Metazoa > Chordata > Hyperoartia > Petromyzontiformes > Petromyzontidae > Lethenteron > Lethenteron reissneri. The sequence continues at coordinate 4,161,651 of NC_083834.1, forward strand.
TTCGATGGCGACGAGGGGAACCCCTTCCGGGCCCTGTTCTTCCGGGCGGTCAGCGCCGGACGTTTCAGGCGATGCACCATCCTGCAGGAGGATTGATGAAGCCGAGTGTGGGGAACGAGGTGGGCCACGTGCCACCCCTGGCCAACCTGGCCATCACCTTGCGGTGAAAGACGCGAGATGGACCGCAGAGAGTGACCTCTGAATGACCTCTGTGAATGACCTCTGTTGGTGACCTCCGTGAGTGACCACCATGAGTGACCTCTACGAGTGACCACCGTGACTACTGTTGAGTGACCTTTGTTGTCTGACCTCTGTTAGTGACCACTATGGGTGACCTTTGAGTGACCTCTGTTAGTGACCAATATGGGTGACCTCTGAGTGACCTCTGTTAGTGACCTCCACGAGTGACCTCCACGAGTGACGTCCACGAGTGACCTCCACGAGTGACCTCTGTGTGACCTCTGAGTGACCCCTCGCTCGAGTGACCTCTGCGAATGACCTCACCCACCAGGCGTCTGAACGACGTGGGGCGATGGCAATTGTCACGATTCGACCCGACCGATCGATTTTTTTTATTTTTGAGCTCACGCGCCGAATGGATCGTCAGCAGATCATTCATGATGACAATTCGACAGAACTGTAACGAATGAAATCTCTCGTCACGCACAGATGGATGCCGTGAATTGCGAACGCGCGAATCGATATTCATCAATGAGTTCCCCAAACATATATTTATTTATTTGACCAGGGAGGGCTTTGCCGAGTGCAAGGGGTTGCCGGCTTCATTGGGGGTGTTTTTTTCTTTTTCTTCTAATTCTGAGTTTTTCAGTTAGGCACGCGCGAGGGGGCAACACTCAACCCCCCACCCCCGTGCAGATGGAACAGATGGAGATTAGTCCACACTTTGCTGTACCGCCTGCTCCTGGCAGAGCCAGGGTGTGGCTCTCCCTCAGCAGCCGCTCACAGGGAACGGAGTGTGGAACAGATGGAGATTAGTCCACACTGTGCTGTCGGAATGGTGGTGAGCACTGATGATTCCTCGCAAGGCTGAGACGGGTCGACAACCGTGTATGTGTCTCGCTGATGCCAGTTGGGACGGTGGCCAACAACGATGAGTCTCTCTGCTGCCCACCGGCTTGAGCCACCCTCTCGAAAACTCCCTCGAGCTGGTCGCTCTGAACGAGTTCAGTTCTCCTAGAGTTGGTGGTCTGGCCAAGGCAGGGAGATTTTGTGATTTTTTTTTTGCGTGTTATGAAAAAAAATGTATCTACTGTCTAGTTTTGTCCACTCTAGTGCATACGAATATGTGATTTCAAATACAAAACGGCGTTCAGAAAGCATCTTGTTTGCAAAAAGGTCTTTGGTTGGTCATTGTGATTGTGAGTAGAGTTTTACATGGTTCGTTTGTGTTGGAGAGAGCGAGAGAGATTGGTGAGTGGGTGAGTGGATGAGTGGTCGGGTGGGTGGGTGAGGCAGTCGGTGAGTGGGCGGGTGGGTGGGTGAGGCAGTTGCTTAGTGGGTGAGTGGGCGGGTGGGTGGGTGAGGCAGTCGGTGAGTAGGTGAGTGGGTGGGTGGGTGAGGCAGTTGCTTAGTGGGTGAGTGGGCGGGTGGGTAGATGAGGTAGTCGGTGAGTAGGTGAGTGGGTGGGTGAGGAAGTCGGTAAGTGGGTGAGTGGGTGGGTGAGGCAGTTGGTGAGTGGGTGAGTGGGCGGGTGGGTGAGGCAGTTGGTGAGTGGGTGGGTGGGTGAGGCAGTCGATGAGTAGGTGAGTGGGCGGTCGGGTGGGTGGGTGAGGCATTAGATGAGTGGGTGAGTGGGCGGGTGGGTAGGTGAGGTAGTCGGTGAGTAGGTGAGTGGGTGGGTGAGGAAGTCGGTAAGTGGGTGAGTGGGTGGGTGAGGCAGTTGGTGAGTGGGTGAGTGGGCGGGTGGGTGAGGCAGTTGGTGAGTGGGTGGGTGGGTGAGGCAGTCGATGAGTAGGTGAGTGGGCGGTCGGGTGGGTGGGTGAGGCATTAGATGAGTGGGTGAGTGGGAGGGTGGGTGGGTGAGGAAGTCGGTAAGTGGGTGAGTGGGTGGGTGAGTGGGTGAGGCAGTTGGTGAGTGGGTGAGTGGGCGGGTGGGTGAGGCAGTTGGTGAGTGGGTGAGTGGGCGGGTGGGTGAGGCAGTTGGTGAGTAGGTGAGTGGGTGGGTGAGGAAGTCGGTGAGTAGGTGAGTGGGTGGGTAAGGCAGTTGGATAGTGGGTGAGTGGGCAGGCGGGTGGGTGAGGCAGTCGGTGAGTGGTCTTGGTCTGGGTGTGATGGTGGATGCGTTGCAATAGTGGGGTGGTGGTGGATCACACAGGGATGAGAACATTGGATGCGTAGGAGACAACTCCATATGCACGACATTGGGGTTATGTGTGAAAAGAGATAGCACAGGACGAAGATCATTACACCTGTACAGGTGACAGGCAGGACAGCTGTGTGCCAACCAGTACAGGTGACAGGCAGGACAGCTGTGTGCCAACCAGCACAGGTGGCAGGCAGGCAGACCAGCTATGTATCAAACAGCACAGGTGACAGTCCGACAGACCAGCTGTGTATCAAACAGCACAGGTTGCAGGCACGTCGGCTGTGTATCAAACAGCACAGGTGGCAGGCAGACCAGCTGTGTATCAAACAATACAGGTGGCAGGCAGACCAGCTGTGTATCAAACAGCACAGGTGGCAGACAGGCAGACCAGCTGTGTATCAAACAGCACAGGTGACAGACAGGCAGACCAGCTGTGTATCAAACAGCACAGGTGGCAGGCAGACCAGCTGTGTATCAAACAGCACAGGTGACAGACAGGCAGACCAGCTGTGTATCAAACAGCACAGGTGGCAGACAGGCAGACCAGCTGTGTATCAAACAGCACAGGTGGCAGACAGGCAGACCAGCTGTGTATCAAACAGCACAGGTGACAGACAGGCAGACCAGCTGTGTATCAAACAGCACAGGTGACAGACAGGCAGACCAGCTGTGTATCAAACAGCACAGGTTGCAGGCACGTCGGCTGTGTATCAAACAGCACAGGTGGCAGGCAGGCAGACCAGCTGTGCATCAAACAGCACAGGTGGCAGACAGGCAGACCAGCTGTCTATCAAACAGCACAGGTTGCAGGCACGTCGGCTGTGTATCAACCGCTGCCAGACACGAGACACAGACGCGGCACGCCACGCACTCCGCGCTCCGTGTGAGTGAAGAATTCGCACCCCCCCTGCCCCCCCCAAACAGACGCCTCTGGCCGTCAAACATCATTGCTTTGCGAGCGTTATCTCGCTCATTTCCATTTTGAACATCGTCCTCTGGCCGTTTAGCGGGCGGGCATTGCAATTTGAGGTCTACAGAATTGACACCGTGTTATTGCGAGGACCTCAAGGCGTGGTTTTTATTTTTTATATATATACATAATATTTTTGTTACGTTGTATATAATATTTTTAATTGTGTACGTTACTTTTTTATTTTTAATTATTTTTTATTTCATATATAGAACATTTTTATTTTAGATATTTATTTTATATTCTTTCATATACACCATTTTTATTTTACGTATATTTTTATTTCATACATTAAAATTATATCTGTTTTATTTTACATACAATAGATTTTTATTTTATATGCAATAATATCATATATTTACTTTATATGACCCTTTTCATGATATGGACTGTATCTTAATTTTATATCTACTATATATTTCTATTTTATGCTTTCACCAACGTGATACAGCAGGCGTTGAATGCGAATTCCCTACCACACCCCTCAGCCCTCCCCACCTCCCCCCCCGTGACCAAAGAGACTTTGCGACACTCTGTGATGAGCAACGCCAATGTCGCTTCTTCACGGCGGAGGAAATCTTTAAATAAGAGGAGAGAGCAGGTTAGGTTTTTTTAGTTTGGCCACAATCATCATCATCGTCGGCGGCTTCACACAGAGCCATTACTTATAAGCGTCAGGTGACACCGCCAGCATTGAGCGGCCACTCTGTGTGTGTGTGTGAGATGATGATGCTGCTGCTGATGTGTCTGTTGATTGTGTGATGTAATGATGATGTGTGTGGTGGTGGTGATGTGTGTGTGTGTGGTGATGTGTGTGTGGTGGTGATGTGTGTATGTTAATGTGTGGTGATGCTGAGTGTGTGTGGTGGTGGTACTGTGTGTGGTGGTGGTGCTGTGTGTGGTGGTGGTGATGTGTGTGTGTGGTGGTGATGTGTGTATGTTAATGTGTGGTGATGCTGAGTGTGTGTGGTGGTGGTGCTGTGTGTGGTGGTGGTGCTGTGTATGGTGGTTCTGAGTGTGTGGTGGTGGTGTTGTGAGTGTGTTAATGTGTGGTGATGCTGAGTGTGTGTGGTGGTGGTGCTGTGTGTGGTGGTTCTGAGTGTGTGGTGGTGGTGTTGTGAGTGTGTTAATGTGTGGTGATGCTGAGTGTGTGTGGTGGTGGTGCTGTGTGTGGTGGTTCTGAGTGTGTGGTGGTGGTGTTGTGAGTGTGTTAATGTGTGGTGATGCTGAGTGTGTGTGGTGGTGGTGCTGTGTGTGGTGGTTCTGAGTGTGTGGTGGTGGTGTTGTGAGTGTGTTAATGTGTGGTGATGCTGAGTGTGTGTGGTGGTGGTGCTGTGTGTGGTGGTTCTGAGTGTGTGGTGGTGGTGTTGTGAGTGTGTTAATGTGTGGTGATGCTGAGTGTGTGTGGTGGTGGTGCTGTGTGTGGTGGTTCTGAGTGTGTGGTGGTGGTGTTGTGAGTGTGTTAATGTGTGGTGATGCTGAGTGTGTGTGGTGGTGGTGCTGTGTGTGGTGGTTCTGAGTGTGTGGTGGTGGTGATGTGTGTGTGTGGTGGTGATGTGTGTGTGTTAATGTGTGGTGATGCTGAGTGTGTGTGGTGGTGGTGCTGTGTGTGGTGGTTCTGAGTGTGTGTGGTGGTGTTGTGAGTGTGTTAATGTGTGGTGATGCTGAGTGTGTGTGGTGGTGGTGCTGTGTGTGGTGGTTCTGAGTGTGTGGTGGTGATGTGTGTGGTGGCGATGTGTGGTTGTACTGTGTGTGTGGTGCTTTGCGTGTGGTGACGTGTGTATGTGTGTTAATGTGTGATTGTGCTGTGTGTGGGGGGCTGTGTGTGTGGCGGTGGTGATGTGTGTGTGGCGGTGGTGATGTGTGTGTGGTGGTGGTGATGTGTGTGTGGTGGTGGTGCTGAGTGTGTGGTGGTGGGGGGGGGGGGGTTGCGGGGGGGGGGGGTGGTGGGGGGGCGTTTGGGTGGTGGTGGTTGCGGTGGTGGAGGGGCTTTGCGGGGGGAGTGGTGGGGGGGGGGGGGTTGGTGGTGGGGGTTCGGTGGTGGGGCGTTGGTGGGGGAGCGGGTGGTTAGGGGGAAGTGTTAGGGGGGTTGGTGGTGGGGGTTGGTGGTTAGGGTGGTGGTGGGGGGGTGGTGGGGGGGGAGTTGGTGGTTAGGGTGGTGGTGGGGGGGTGGTGGGGGGGTTGGTGGTTAAGGTGGTGGTGGGGGGGGGGTGGTGGGTGTCTGCCAATGAGTGACGGCGATAGCCTGCGAGATCCTCGTCACGGCCAGGTGTGGTGCTAACCACCAGCCCCACCGCTCATCCCTCTCACGGACTCACGCCACTCACCTGGGGGCCCATTCGTTGTCGCAATAAAAGCGGCGCCCCCCGCCCCTCCCGCTTCGCACGGAGTTTTGTTGGCGGACCGCGCGTGTCCCACGAATCAAATCGCAATCGAGCTCTCATCCTCCGCCTCCTACTACTGCTCGTGTGTAGTGAGTGTAGCGTGTGGACGCGTGCGCGTGTGTTTATTTACGTACGTTGTGTGTGTCTGTGTGTGTCTGTGTATGTCTGTGTGTGTATGTCTGTGTGTGTGTCTGTGTGTGTGTCTGTGTGTGTGTCTGTCTGGTCAAGGCCTATGATACCATCAGTAGGCCTGGGCTCTGGGTTGTTCTTCGTGCTTTCGGAGTCCCTGACCCTCTGCTCACGATAATTAAGGACCTTCATGATGGTGAGCGGGCCCGGGTAAAACTACGTCGCCGGGAGTCGGAGCCTTTCCCTGTACACCTTGGGGTGCGACAGGGATGTCCTCTGGCTCCCACATTATTTAACATCTATTTCGACTGCGTAGTTCGTGAAGCCTTCAATAGCTGTACCGGGGGAATTTCCATTTGGTACAGATATAATGGGAGGCTGATCGACGCCCGGGTGCGATTAAGGGATGGCTCCCTATTGATCAACCACGTTATGTATGCCGATGATTTGGTAATAGCTGCTCATTCAGAAGAGGAGTTGGAGACGCTGCTGCTGAGACTGGAGCATGCCACTAAGAGATGGGGCCTTACCATCAGCCCCACCAAAACTAAGCACCTGCCTGGGTATTTTGTACCATCGGACACTCCACCCCCACAACTCTCAATCGGTGATGGGGAAGTTGTGGAGAGAGTGGAGAGTTTCCCATACCTGGGCAGTGTGCTTATGACCGGCTCCAGTTTAACAGCAGAGGTCTCACTCCGAATCAGTCGAGCGGCAATATCTTTTCATCGGTTGCGTAACGCTGTGTGGAAGCTACCTGGTCTGTCGCTCCGCACAAAGCTTCAGGTCTTCTCGGCCACGGTCATTCCCTCCCTTCTCTACGCTTGCGAAACGTGGACCCCCCTAATGGAGCATCTTCGCCGGTTGGAAACATTTAGGCTGGCCTGCCTACGATCCATCCTGGGTTTAACCAGGCTGGATTGTGTGAGGAGCTCACAAATCCTTGAAAGATTTGGGCAAAGTCCCATCGGTGAGCTCCTCCGGCAGGCAAGGCTGCGTTGACTGGGTCATGTAGCCCGCATGCCCAGCCACCGCATGCCTGAACAGCTTTTGTTCGGCCGGATCGAGGGGGCTAAACAGGCGCGGCACGGGCTAGAGAAGAGATGGAGTGATGTGGTACAGGAGGACGTGGAGCTGAGTGGACTTGCCGATGACTGGTTCCAGTGGTGTCAAGATCGGCCTCAGTGGAGGAGGCTCGTGAAGGACGCTACTGGGCAGTTGGAGGCAGTCGCCCTACAACAACAACGGAGGGCGGAGGAGCGACGCTCACAACAACGAGCGGAGCGCCGGGTAGCTAAAGCACAGCAAGTTGGTACAGTAGGGGGCAAAGGTCATCTCGGTCATCTCGGTCAGTCGACCCGTGGCACCTGCTGGGTCTGCCACGTGACCTCCTGCCAGCGGGCGTTCGACACTTCACGTGGCCTCAAGGTGCACTTGGCCTGGCACAAGCGTCGTGGTGACGTCACCGCCACTTAGTGGCGAATGGCGGTTGTTGTTGTTGTCTGTCTGTGTGGGGAGTGGCACAGCAAGTTGGTACAGTAGGGGGCACAGGTGGTGCATCAACCAGTCATCTCGGTCATCTCGGTCCGTCGACCCGTGGCACCTGCTGGGTCTGCCCCGTGACCTCCTGCCGGCGGGCGTTCGACACTTCACGTGCCCTCAAGATGCACTTGGCCTGGCACAAGCGTCGTGGTGACGTCACCGCCACTTAGTGGCGAATGGCGGTTGTTGTTGTTGTGTCTGTGTGTGTGTCTGTCTGTGTGGGGAGTGGTATAGTGTAGCGGTTAGCGCGCTGCGCTATGGACCTGGCGACCCGGGTTCGATTCCCGCTCACGGCCACCACCGGTGACGATCATTTGAACCGGTCCTGGGCCCTCCCCTAGGTGGACTCAGCCTTAAACGAGTAACTGGTGTGGTGTGTGAACATCGCCACTGGGGAGACAAAGGCGGCTGGGCGTCGTGAATTCAAGTCCCGGGCGAAGCCGGGGTAGTAAAACTAGTAATTAATAAGTCGTCCATTCAAAAATTTAAATTGCTTGAAAGTAGCCAATTAATTGATTAATTGATGTCGATTTTGATACAGGCACGCATTGTCACCGGATATGAGTACGTGTGCAAATGTAGAATTGATTGGCCAACTGGAAGCAGACTATAACTTTTGATGACAAGATTTGACTACGACAAACACAAGTGAAGTTATATTCTTCGGTTTTTTTCGGTAAAGTCACGTAGGTAAAAAAAAAAAATTTAAATTAATAAAATTAAAATAAAATAAAAATCACGACGTTTCGGAGGCAACACAAGCTTCCGTCTTCAGGTGGAACCGTCACAGCACGATAGCTGTATGAAGTGAGAGAAATAAAAGTTAAATAAAAATAAAAATCACGACGTTTCGGAGGCAACACAAGCTTCCGTCTTCAGGTGGAACCGTCACAGCACGATTGCTGTTTCAAGTGAGAGAAATTCCAAGAAAACAGTCCTTGTATATGTAGGGGTGTTAAAGAGAGGGCCCGTTATGCATGGCAGCCTATGGAAAACAAACACAGTGGGCGGGGCTACGTAAGTGCACGAGGAGGTGCCCTCTACGACGTCCGAGCCAGACACCCTGGGGGGGGCTGGTTCGAACGTTATGATCCCCCGGGGCCCCACCCCTCAGGGAGGAGTTGGGTATAAAAGGGGATGTTCAAAGGGCTCGAGTCAGTTATGTTTTAAGCTAAGGGAAGACGACTGAAGACGTCTTAGATAGAGCCCTGGACTCCCCTAGTTCGATGTCCTTTTCAGGGCCGGACAGGACTGAGCCAGCGGCGTGGTCCCGAAAGCCAGAGCCGGTGCTCTTGTAAGAGCTGGTCTGGAACTCCGGGTACCGGGCCCGACTTACCAGTGTCGGGCCAGATAGCCTCCCCTAGCCCAGTAGTGGAGGACTCGGGGCTAGGACAGAGCTAGCTAGGGGTGTATTCCAAGTTATACGGGTGAGGGGGCCGATACCCCCTCGAGTGTTATATGCCCACTGTCGTATTGTGAAATAAATATACGTGTGCCTCAACCTCGGCGTCAAGCGTCTTCACCGGTACTTCAACTGGTGTCAGAAGTAATTCGAACATGGACACGCGGAAAACAGCGCGGGCAAAAGTACCGCAGGAGGAAGACACTGCCGAGATCGTCGAGCCCGAGACGGCTCCACAAGACATGGTGCAGCCGGGGCCTGACGCCTCCTTACCGGGGCATCGAAATGAAGAGGGGCCGCAGTCAGACGCGTTACGGCTGGCTCACGGGAGGCTGGCGGAGCTGCTGTATGCCGCTGCCGCCACGCTGGAGACCATCACGCGATTGGGGGCCGGTAATCCAACACGGGGCGAGGCGAGCCAACGACCAGGGCGCCTTCCCGCCATTTCGGAGCAGTCCGAATTTGAAATTCCCGCCATCGACGCTACAGCTGTTCAGGGCGTGGCCAGCCTGAACATCCGCTCCGACATCGCCGTCGCTGGAGCTGCAGCGTCATCACCGCCGGTGGGTGCGTCATCACAACCGCGACAGGCGATCCCATCGGCCGTTCGCACCGACGCACAGCCGAGTGGTGGTGACATCTGCCTGCGGGAGTCTACAACAACCGCTGCGCTTCATCAGAGACTGCCCCCGCTGAAGGAGTTCATCGGCGCGGAGGGAGACTGGGCCGGGTTTCGCCGACGTTTCCTCGCCCATCAGGAGATGGCGAAATGGTCCGATGAGGAGGCTCTCTGCGCGCTGCCGGCGCTCCTCGACGGCGACGCGCTCGCCGCACTCACATCGGCGCCGAGAGAGAAGCGGTCTACTTTACCGATGGCGCTACAGCTGCTGGGCGGGGTCTATGGACCATCAGCCGAATGCCGACAGCAATTCTACGACCGCAAGCGGGGTGAGAAGGAGTCGCCCCTAGCATACCGGACGAGCCTCCTGGCGATGGCTAAGTCGGCCTTCCCTCGTATGGACGACGACGGCGTGGATGCTATGGTCACGGAGAAAATCCTCCTCCTGGCAGACGACCTTGACATCGCTGTCGTCGCGCAGGAGGACGCGGAAATGACATCGCTCCAGGCGGCGCGGCTCCTCCACGCAAACCTCCTGTCGCTCCGGCGAAAAGCCAGCAGGGCATCGGCGGGGCGTGCGGTGGCTGCAGCCACCCTTCCGACGGAGGAGCTCTACGCCGTCGACCACCGACGGCAACAGGCGACGGGAGCACGGTCGGGCCGGGACGGGTCGGGCCGTTCCGACCATCCGTCACCTCCGACGGCGCTCCCGCGGTGTTTTAACTGCGGCGTCCGGGGCCACGTCGCCTCGGGGTGCCGCTCTCCTCATCAGCGCGGGACGACACCTCAACGGGACGACGGGCCTCATCACAAGCTCCACCATCATAACCCGGCGAGTCGCGGCACCCCACATGTTTGGCCCATGCACACGCCCGTCACGCACTCAAACACCGCAACGAGAGGGGGGCCGATATCGCGCACCATCACACCATCACGCACCACTCTGGGTACTCATATCGAACCCGGCCAGTGGTCCGTGCTGGCCGATCGTGTGGTAGCCGCATCGTCGGGGTCGTCGGCCGTTGTGGGGCACATCGACGGGGTTGAAGTGCGCATCCTGGTCGATACGGGAGCATCGGCGACCATTATTTCGGAGTTAATATACAATATTCTCCCTGTCCAGAGCCGTCCTTTGATGCCTGTTAACGTACCATTCTATGCGGCTAACGGGGGCTCACTTGGCATCATCGGACAAATTCGGGCCCAAATTTGTGTTGGGGAAATTAAATTGTCTGGGCCGATTTTTGTTTCCTCCTCGCTGGCGGTTCCGTGCCTGCTGGGGACGGACTTCCTGGCCAAAATGCCGATTAGGATATTAATCGACCAGGGATGCATTGAGCTCCCGTCGGGCAGACGCATGGCGTTTTTGCCATCACCCGTTACGACTCGGACGGCGTTCGCGACGGTGCCGGCATTCGTAGAGAGAACGGTGCGCGTCCCTCCGGGGGCACAAATGTTGATTCCCTTGAAACTTCGGCGACCCTTCGCTAAGGGTATTGTGGCCCAAGGGGTTCTGCTGGGGCCGTCTAGGGCCGGGGTTAGTGGACCTCATTTACTTCCGGCCCAGACCATAGTAAGAGGGGACGTTGAACCCTTCATCGTGGTCCTCAATGTGGGCTCGCAGACGGTGGTGGTCCCACAGGGAACCGTGCTTGCTCACGCAACGCCGGTGCCATGTGAGGAAACCGTCGCAAATCACGTCAGCGTTGTCCCTGCGCCGCGACCGCATTCGGACAGCGATGAAGGGTGGCTCGAGGCGCTTTGTGCGGGATCGACGGACCTGTTAGATTCAGAGCGTCAACAACTTAAAACACTACTGCGGGAATTTTCCGACGTTTTTAGTCGTAATAAATACGATTTGGGTTGTACTCACCTGCTGCGTCACCATATTGACACGGGTGACAGCGCGCCAATTCGCCAAAATCCGTTTCGGTTGAGTCCCGCCGAAAAGGACCATGTCAAATCGGCTATTGATGACATGTTGGCCGCCGACATCATTTCTCCTTCCACCAGCCCTTGGGGAGCGCCGATCGTCCTGGTTAAAAAGCAGGACGGATCGTTGCGGTTTTGCGTTGATTTTCGGCGCCTTAACAAAATTTCGGTTGCTGACGCATACCCGCTCCCTCGGATGGATGAATCGCTGGACGCCTTGGCGGGGGCGCGATTCTTTTCCACACTCGATTTACTTTCGGGATTCTGGCAGCTTCCTCTGGACGATGATTCAAAGCCTAAAACTGCTTTCCGTACACCGCACGGCCTGTTCCAATTCAACCGGTTGCCGATGGGCTTACACTCAGCGCCGGCAACTTTCCAGCGTTTGATGGAATTGGTTTTGGCTGGATTGCAATGGGAGTCGTGCCTTATTTATTTGGATGACGTTATCGTCTTTGCTAAAACTTTTGACGAACATCTCCAGAGGTTGCGGGCGGTTTTCTTAAAGATGCGGGCTGCTAATTTGAAATTCAAACCCCAAAAATGCCATTTGTTGCGCGATTCGGTGCGTTATTTGGGGCACATCGTGGGACGCTCAGGTATTGCTACCGATCCCGCCAAAACGCAGTGTGTCAGCTCCTGGCCGACTCCCACCTCGGTGGGAGAGGTCAGGAGTTTCATTGGTTTCGCGTCGTATTACCGACGGTTCGTCGCTGATTTTGCGACAATTGCCAAACCCCTGCACGCTTTAACATCTAAAGGGGTTCGGTTCCACTGGGGTCAAGAGGAGGAGGCTGCTTTCTGCTCCCTTCGGGACGCCCTGGTAAAAGCCCCTCCCTCGGTTTACCCCGATTTTTCTAAGCCCTTTTTGCTCGACACCGATGCGAGCAACACGGGTATTGGGGGTGTGCTTTCCCAGGTGGTTGATGGCGTGGAACGGGTGGTCGCGTACGGTAGTCGGGTGTTGTCTCCTGCGGAGCAAAGATATTGTGTCACCCGTAGGGAACTGTTGGCAATTGTCTATTTCATCCAACAGTATCGCCCATATCTGTACGGTCAGCATTTCACCGTCCGCACAGATCATGCGGCACTACAGTATGCCCTGCGAGTTCAACAACCATCGGGACAGTTGTCTCGATGGTTGGAGATTCTCCAGGACTTTGATTTTGAAACCACCTACCGTAAGGGCGTTCGCCATACGAATGCGGACGCTCTGTCGCGCATGCCAACCACCTCCGAATGTGCATGCCTCCTGGGGTCGGGACGTTGCAGGCCTTCAGGAGACGCATCGGTTCCGGTCTTGGCAGCCACCGACGACGACGAACCATTAATTACCAATTCGATCGAACAACAGGGAAGAGATTCCCTGTTGGGGTTGCCCGTCACTGAATGGGGGCGCCTCCAGATGGAGGATACCTCCCTCCTCGGGTGGCGTCGTCGCGTCGGGGGTGCTGGGCGGGTGAAGGGTGATTCGGATGCATGGGAAATGGTGCAAGGTCTGCTGATGCATTGGGACGGGAAATCCCAGCGACATCGGCTGGTGGTCCCTTCTGGGTTGCGAGGCAGGGTGGTGTGGGCCGCGCATGAGCGCCTATTACACCTGGGGACCCAAAACACTCTTGCACTACTACAACTTGATTTTTTTTGGCCTGGCATGACGAGGGATGTTGGGGATCTATTGGGATCATGCCCTCGGTGTGCGCAACGGAAACCGCCGGCGCGGGAGTCTAACCCGCCCTTGCAATCGATCAAAGTGTCCAGAATAAATGAGCTTGTCGCGCTGGACATTTTGGGCCCATTTCCCGCCACCCCCAGGGGCAATAGGTATTTGTTGACTGGTGTCGAGTATTTTACACGCTGGCCTATGGCCTGGCCCCTTGCCAACCAGTCGGCAGCAGCCATCGTGGAGGCCTTTGTTCAGGGATACGTCCTGGACAAAGGTGCTCCGGAGCGGCTGCTGACCGACCAGGGCAGAAATTTTTCCAGTAAATTACTAAAACAAGTCTGTGACCTCCTAGGCACGAAGAAAATTCGTACCTCCCCGTATCACCCGCAAACTGACGGGATGGTCGAGCGCCTGCATCGCACCATTACGTCAATGATGTCACAGCAGGTCTCGGACTCACAGACTGACTGGGACCTGCATATTCAAGGGGTCTTGGCGGCATACCGGATGGCACCCCATGCAGCTACGGGATTTTCCCCCTTTTACCTCATGTACGGTCGCGAACCCGACCCGCCTGTTCGCGCCCAGCTGCAGATCCCCGAGCCGCAAGGGAAAACTAAATTGGCTGACCACGTCAAATTTAATCTGGCCAAATTAACAGAGGCGCGGGATGCTGCAATGCTAAACTCGGACCTCCGTCAAAAGGCGAATGAGCGCCTCAGGCTGGGTCGGGCGCACATGATACAGTGGAAGCCGGGGGACAAGGCATGGCTGCACTGTCCCCAAGTGCCACTGGCTACCTCCTCTAAGCTCGTGCGGCCGTGGCGGGGCCCTGTGGAGGTTGTCCAAGTTTTGCGACCACAGTGCGTGCGCATTAAATGGGGGAAGCGGCGATGGTTCGTGCACCCCTCTAGGTTAAAACCCTTCGTTGCGGTACACAAACCCACTTCACACATGCGTGGCCAAACGTGTGGGGGGTCGACCGACTCATTGGGTCCGTCTCCGTCGTTCTCACCTAATGCCTTGCCGGCCGTGCCACCTCCAGGTGCATCAGGACTGACGGGCTCACGCCCGACCACCCCTCCTGGGGATACCGACGGTCGCGCGGCATCGGATGAGGACTCACTCCGGGACGGACAATTGCCACCTGACGGTCCGCCACCCGGGGTTACCCCGTGTGAGGGGCCCGCGGCAAGGACGCGCGCAAAAATGCGCAGACTGTTATGAGGCCGGAAGATGTGTACATAGGTTGTGTTCATCGTGTGTTGTGTGGGTGGTGTGTTCCCTGCCCATTGAATGTACATATGTTGGGTTCATTGTGTGTTGTGTGGGTGGTGTGTTCCCTGCCCATTGAAATGTACATACGTTGGGTTCACCTGGTGTTGTGTGTATGGTGGGTTCCCTGCAAATTGTATATAGGTTGTTTTTTTACGGAATTCGTATTTATTCAAGGGGGGTGCGTCGGGTTGTTTTCTCTTCTTGCTGTTGCATTTTGTTGTGTTCTTGTTGCTGTTCTTGTTATTGTTGAAAAATAGTGAGGCACACGCGCGGTCAAGGTGTAAATGCACTTTTATTGTCATTTTTGTATGGTGGCAGCCGGGACGGCTGCAAGCTATGCGGGGGGGGGGGGGGGGGGTGATGTAGGGGTGTTAAAGAGAGGGCCCGTTATGCATGGCAGCCTATGGAAAACAAACACAGTGGGCGGGGCTACGTAAGTGCACGAGGAGGTGCCCTCTACGACGTCCGAGCCAGACACCCTGGGGGGGGCTGGTTCGAACGTTATGATCCCCCGGGGCCCCACCCCTCAGGGAGGGGTTGGGTATAAAAGGGGATGTTCAAAGGGCTCGAGTCAGTTATGTTTTAAGCTAAGGGAAGAAGACTGAAGACGTCTTAGATAGAGCCCTGGACTCCTCTAGTTCGATGTCCTTTTCAGGGCCGGACAGGACTGAGCCAGCGGCGTGGTCCCGAAAGCCAGAGCCGGTGCTCTTGTAAGAGCTGGTCTGGAACTCCGGGTACCGGGCCCGACTTACCAGTGTCGGGCCAGATAGCCTCCCCTAGCCCAGTAGTGGAGGACTCGGGGCTAGGACAGAGCTAGCTAGGGGTGTATTCCAAGTTATACGGGTGAGGGGGCCGATACCCCCTCGAGTGTTATATGCCCACTGTCGTATTGTGAAATAAATATACGTGTGCCTCAACCTCGGCGTCAAGCGCCTTCACCGGTACTTCATATATATACTGGTTGAGGGTGGGAGGGAGCCAGGGTAGGCCCTGAACATTATTATTGTGAGGTTCGGTGCAGCTGAATCATGCTGCTAGGAATGAGCCTTTGTTGTGTAGACTGGTTGCACTGGGAAGTTAAATAAAACCGTCGAAAAACAAAATCAAACCAAACGCAGTATAGTAGTTGGTTTTTACCCTTTAAACTGGTACAAAACTGACACCTTTATACAAGGCATCATGTTTGCAATAACCACAACACAAGCAGTCAAAATGCAAACAAAAAGAAACAACTCTGATAATGATAATAATATGCACTGTTCTTGAAGTTGATTGGTCCACACCCGAGACAGCTTTCCTTAGAGCCTAGTCTGTCTGGCGTACAAGCGGGGAGAGACTCTTTGAAGCTATTAGCATTACACTGCCTCGTTTTGTATATTCTTAGGTTTTTTTCGGTAAAGTCACGTAGGCAATTTTTTTTATAAATAATAGAAAGAATCATATGAATAAATTAATAAGTATATATTTTTCTTTCATAATAAAATAACTCGCTCGTTTGCCCGTCCGAATGACGGGTGGTGGTGGAGGTGGTGGTGATGGTGGAGGTAGTGGAGGTGGTGGTGGTGATGGTGGAGGTGGTGGAGGTGGTGGTGGTGGAGGTGGTGGTGGTGGTGGTGGAGGTGTTGGAGGTGGTGGTGGGGGGGGGGGTTTCTTTTCACCGCACGTCGTAATGGATGGCAGCGGCAAAGTGCGAGCGGCGTGATGGGGACGTGGGAGGTTGTAGAGGCGACACTGATGAATGAAAGGGCGACGCCGGGAATTCGGAGGGAAGCGATCGGAGTGAGACTGAGCAGAGGAGGGATGGAGGGAAGGGAAGGAGGAGGGAGGGGAGGGAGGAGGGAGGGGAGGGAGGAGGGAGGGGAGGGAGGAGGGAGGGGAGGGATGAGGGAGGGGTAATGGAAGGGAGGGGAGGGAGGAGGGAGGGAAGGGGTGGGAGGAAGGAGGGGTGGGAGGAGGGAGGAGAGGGAGGAGGGAGGGGAGAGAGGGAGGGAAAGGAGGAGTGAGGGGTGAGGGAGGGGAGGGGTGAGGGAGGGGAGGGGTGAGGGATGGGAGGGAGGAGGGAGAGGGGAGGGAGGGGCGGGAAAGGGAGGAGGGAGGGAAGTGAGGGAGTGGAGTGATGAGTGAAAGTAGAGCAACGGTGCGTTCAGGAGGGTGAAAAGACAGGGGGAAGTTTGTGTCATCCCTGCCGGGGATGGCTCGTTAGGTAGGATGAGATGTGGTCTGAAGGGTCGGGGCGAGAGGCTGACAGGTAAAGAAGATTGCGGTGTCGTCGGCAGATGGGCGACACGAGTGAATGAACAAATGTGTCGTGAACCTCTCCACCACCCGACACAACCACGTAACCAACGCGCCAATTAGGTACTAATAATATACTAATATAATGTATAGGGTAGTGTACAGTAGTGTATAGTGTAGTGTATAGTGCATACTGTGTATAGTGCATACTGCACGGGCATAATATGACTTTAAACCCCCCGCCAAACCTCTACGCATTTCACAAGTAGTACTAATCGCATATCTGCATTTCCCATAAATATGCTAAATTCCTCTTGATATGCAAATTATTTTGTCAAGGCGCTCTTCCCCCCTCCATCCCAGCTTAAATAGACGCTCCAAGCCTGGGGTGTTTCATTCAGACGCTGTCTTCCCGACAGACCTGTTCTTCACCTGAGGACGGCTGCTTGCGTTGTGGCCGAAACGTCGTGAGAATTATTTTATTATGTTTTACTTTTATTATTTTATTAATTTTCATTCTACGTGACTTTCACCGAAAGAACCAAGAAGATGTAGTATACTACTTCAGCCCGCCGGTGTTTTGGAGATTGATTCCACAACGTTTACAATTTGAGAGAGTTCGACGTTTAGCTGGTCATTACATCCAGCATTCTGGCAAATCGCCCGATGATGATGGTGCTGAATGTGATTACCAGCGAAACGTCGGACTACTCAAATTTGTAAATGTTGTGGATTCATTCTAGATTTGAAGTTTTTGTGACTGCAAGGATCCATTACTCTTTGGTTCTTTCGGTAAAAACACGTAGGTGAAAATAAAATGAAATGAACAAAAAATAACAAAATCACGACAAAATCACGAAACGTCGTGATTTTATTTAATTTTAAATTTATTTTATTTTCACCTACGTGACTTTACCGAAAGAACCAAAGAGTTGTGGGCTGAAGTAGTAAACTACACTATACACTACACTTTACACTACACTACTGAACACTACACTATACACGACACTACTATACACTACACTGTACACTACTCTATACACTACACTATACACTACACTATACACTACATTATACACTACACTACTGAACACTACACTATACATTACACTACTCTACTACACTATACACTACACTATACACTACACTTTACACTACACTACTGAATACTACACTATACACTACACTATACACTACACTACTATACACAACACTATACACTACACTATACACTACACTATACACTACACTACTGTACACTGCACTATACACTACACTATACACTACACTACTGAACACTACACTATACACTACACTACTGAACACTACACTATACACTACACTACTGAACACTACACTATACACTACATTAGTAACTAACTGGCGCGTTTTTTACGTGACAAACCTTACTGACTGTGTCTGGTGGTGGAGAGGTTCACGACACATTTGTACTTACGCGATCGAACCCAAAAAACCTTTATTACCAACACCACTGGCCGCGAAGGTCTGCTACGCGTTGAACGGATTGAAAGGGGAAAATATTAACCCGTAAAAACAAAGTTTTTCACTATAAATCCTTTATATGCGTGGCGGCTAGAGTCCTCTCGTCCTCTGGCTTGAGATGGCTGCCACCTATGGGTCAGATGATTGCCTGTCACCATTAAGCAATTGGTAATTAAATAGAAAATTTTTTTTCCTAAAAAGTGTAAAATTTTGGAAAAAAAATTTCACGAAAATTAATTGTCACGCACAACGAGTCTGTGTGCAAAATGTAAGCTCGATTGGATCACTGGAAGTGGGTTAAAAAACGACCGAAAGATTTGCACGGTCGTAAGCAAGCAAGTGAACTTAATATAAAGGATTTAAACAAGTAAACCCGTAAAAACAAAGTTTTTCACTATAAATCCTTCATATGCGTGGCGGCTAGAGTCCTCTCGTCCTCTGGCTTGAGATGGCTGCCACCTATGGGTCAGATGATTGTCTGTCACCATTAAGCAATTGGTAATTAAATATTTAATTTGTTTTCCCTAAACAGTGTAAAATTTAGGATTTTTTTTCACGAAAATTAATTGTCACACACAACGAGTCTGTGTGGAAAATGTCAGCTCGATTGGATCACGGGAAGTGGGTTAAAAAACGAGCGAAATATTTGCACGGTCCTAAGCAAGCAAGCGAACTTAATATAAAGGATTTAAAAATATATTCGCCTGTGGAGGACGCCGGGATCGATCCCGCGACCTTTGGCATGGGAAGCGAGGGCGCTACCAACTGTGCTACTCCGCCACGGCCTGTGGAGGGGTTACGCTCTGGGCTCTTACACTCTGACGTTCAGCCAAAGCCATGAATACGTTCTATTTGAATATATGTAAAATACATTTTTTTTGCCTAAAAAGTGTAAAATTTTGGGAATTTTTTTTCACGAACAATAATTGTCTGGCACAACGAGTCTGTGCGGAAAATGTCAGCTCGATTGGATCACGGGAAGTAGGTTAAAAAACGACCGAAAGATTTGCACGGTCCTAAGCAAGCAAGCAAGCACGCAAGCAAGCAAGCAAGCAAGCACGCGAACTTAATATAAAGGATTTTTAAAAAAGCATTGGCATCAAGGGGAGGGACCCAACACGGAGCCCTGGGGGATGCCAACCGTTGCGAGGGTGGGGGGGTGAGAGCCACGGCTACAAAGAGACGGTGGATGAACGGGAAGTGAGAGTGAGAGCAAAGCCCACGACGTGGTGAGCGCAGGGCCGGGTCAAGGCGTGGGTTGGGGGAGCTTCAGGTGCTGCAACCCACGGGCCTCCAGAGATTGAGCGAAAAGTTGTTTCACTTGTGAATGCCGAATTTTATGTGGTCAGCCTTCCAAAAAATACAGTTTTATTTTTCTTTAACTTAGTTTTCCTCGTAATAATAATGGGATTTCCCCTTTTTTTGGCAACAAAACTGAAATCTTTTTTACGAGGAATTATGTCGGTATTAACCACAATACTTGTGGTCAAAATGCAAACAAAAAAAACACACTTTGATAATATATGCATTGTCATTGAAACGGATTGGTCCATACCAGAGACGGCTTTCTTTTGAGCCTCGTCTCGGATGATGATGATGATGATCAGGATGATGATGATGATCAGGATGATGATGATCAGGATGATGATGACGGCCATGATGATCAGGATGATGTTGATGATCAGGATGATGATGACGGCCATGATGATCAGGATGATGTTGATGATGATCAGGATGATGATTACCATGATGATCAGAATGATGATGATGATGATCAGGATGATGATGACGGCCATGATGATCAGGATGATGTTGATGATGATCAGGATGATGATTACCATGATGATCAGGATGATGATGACGGCCATGATGATCAGGATGATGATGATGATCAGGATGATGATGACGGCCATGATGATCAGGATGATGATGATGATCAGGATGATGATTACCATGATGATCAGGATGATGATGACGGCCATGATGATCAGGATGATGATGATGATCAGGATGATGATGCCGACCATGATGATCAGGATGATGATGTTGATGATCAGGATGATGTTGATGTTCACGATGATGATGATGATTTGATGTGTCTCATCACTCGCTGGCTAGGCGAACTCGGGGCCAATCGCGGTTGGGGGGCGGCTCTACGCCGCGTGGTTTGAGTCCTAAAGTCGCCGTCCGTCTCGAGTCTCATCTCTGGCTAGAGGAGGAAAAGGGCAAGGGGGGAGGGGTTGAGGGGGGGAGGGTAGTGGGGTGGGGGGCAGTGGAGCGAGATCGCCCCCCGTGAACTGTTAAAGAGGGCAGCGAAGCAGAACAGAAGTAATGGCGTGGCGTGGCCATACATTCCCGGAGTAATTGTAACACGGCTCTTCACCGGTCATGTATATTCATCAACACGGGGAGGGAGAGCCCCCACCTGCCCCCCCACTGTGTGTGTGTGTGTATGGAGGGGGAGGAGTGGGGAGCGGTAGTGTAGCGGTGAGCGCTACGAACCTGGCGACTCGAGTTCGATGCCCGCTCAGGGCCAACACCCAGTGACGAATATTTGAACCGGTCCTGGGCCTCCCCTAGGTCGACTCGGCCTCAAATGAGTACCTGATGCGGTGTGTAAACATTTTCACTGGGAGACAAAGGCGGCCGGGCGTGGTGCTGGCCACCCACCCCCTCGTGTGCTGTGCCGGCCTTCAGAAATGCTGTTCGCTAGCAGCACTTGCCCCAACATTCTGTTAAGACTATACGGGGGATCTGTGTATTTTATTCGTCGAGGAGGAGCGGTGGTGCAACGGTTAGCGCG
>NC_083834.1:4182939-4190439 GCF_015708825.2 Lethenteron reissneri
TTTTGATAAATCCGCGACTGGTCTGCTGTCGCCATCGCGCCGCCGTCACGAGACGTGGGATCCCTTCGGAGATCTCGCCGATCAGAATGGCCCGTCGAAGCGGGTGTCAAAAAGCTACCATCTGAGATCCGTCCTCATTCAAGTGACACTCTGGGTCACACATAGATCAGCTGCAGAAGTGGATACCACAGAGCTACCCTCTGAGATGCCTCCTTCTTCAAGCGACACTCTGGGTCACACACAGATCAGCTGCGGAAGTGGATATTACATAACTACCCTCTGAGATGCCTTCTTCTTCAAGCGACACTCTGGGTCACACACAGATCAGATGCGGAAGTGGACACCACAGAGCTACCCTCTGAGATTCCTCCTTCTTCAAGCGACACTCTGGGTCACACACAGTTCAGCTGCTGAAGTGGATATCACAGAGCTGCCCTCTGAGATTCCTCCTTCTTCAAGTGACACTCTGGGTCAAACATAGATCAGATGCGGAAGTGGATACCACAGAGCTACCCTCTGATATCCCTTCATCTTCAAATGACATACAGTAGAGGGTCTTTGCATGTTTATGGGTCTCTGCACGTCTATGGGTCTCTATACGAGTATATGGGTCTCTGTGTGTGTCTATGGTTCTCTGCGCGAGTCTATGGCTGTCTGTCTGTCTGTCTGGATCTCTGCGTGAGTCTATGAGCCTCTGTCAGCAATTGGTGACCGGACTGAAACCAATAACTCGCTGCCAAAACCCCCCGAGGTTCCAGTTTAATTTCCAGGCGTGGGATGTATCTTGGATTCGAACCCAGGCTCTCTCGGCCGAGCCGGCACTGCGCCTCTGACCTCTGACCTTTGACCTCTGAGCGTCCGTTAACGTGCCAATGCGTCGTGTTTTGTTGTTCTCAATCTTCATATTGACAGGTGGATTAAATGACCACCCGCTCGGCGGCAGTGTTTTAATGGCTTGCCAGAGGTCGCAAACGGATTTTGATTCCTTACCCGTACCCGTACCCGGCCGTACCCGTACCCTACTCGTACCCGGCCGGGTACGGGTAGGGTACGGGTATCGGGTACTTGATTGCGACCTCTGGGATGAAGCCATGTTGCAGGCGCGGGTGGGTTGATACTAGGAACTCGAATTGTGAGAAGAGACAAAACGTTGGGAAATGAGTGACAAACAGTTACTCACCAGTGACTCACGGCCTACCCGTACCCGTACCCGGCCACACTAGGGTCGCAAACGGGTACCCGTACCTGTACCCGGCCGGGTACGGGTAGCCGGGTATCGGGTAGGGTACGGGTATCTGGTTCCCGGTTGCGACCTCTGTGGCTTGCACACTATGGTTTGGTCGATCGGCAAGTCACGGGTATCCGGGGTCAACTAAAGCGTGGGTGACCTCGCACCTCCCCGAGGAGTTGTGACCCATCGTAGGGGGCTACCCCAAACCAAATTTTTCGCGTAGAAAAGTAGACAACGTGGAAAACATCCGAAATGTATTTATGCCGCGGGAGGAATCCGATGAGCTATGAAGCTCTTTTTTCCCCTACAGATAAGAACGTTACAACAACAACAGACACAGTACAAAAACACGACATTAGTGCAAAGTACAAGACGGTTAAACAAATACACTACAATACAAACTACACTACAATACACTACAATACACTATACACTACAATACAAACTACACTACAATACACTACAATACACTATACACTACAATACACTATACTGCTATACACTACAATACATTATACACTACAATACACTATACACTACAATACACTATACTGATATACACTACAATACACTATACACTACAATACATTATACACTACAATACACTATACACTACAATACACTATATTGATATACACTACAATATACTATACACTACAATACATTATACACTACAATACACTATACACTACAATACACTATACTGATATACACTACAATACATTATACACTACAATACACTATACACTACAATACACTATACTGATATACACTACAATACATTATACACTACAATACACTATACACTACAATACACTATACTGATATACACTACAATACATTATACACTACAATACACTATACACTACAATACACTATACTGATATACACTACAATACACTATACACTACACTGCTACACACTGCACTGCTATGATGTGCACTACTTGAGCCGTATTGGCACGACAAGGCGGAGAGAGTAAAGTGGGAACATATGACGAAATGTGCAGAGGATACACCCACCACTCCCAATACTACCACTACGAAGGTTGTCTGCCCACATGGAGCGTGATGTTGACGACGACGAAAAACTCTCCACCTCTTCGTCTAAGACGCGTCGGCCAGCGTGGAGGAGTAGGCCAAGTACCCTCCACTGGAGGTGTGGTGGAGGAGGAGGGGGGGGGGTGTCCTCTCTCGAGCGGCCTGTCGTGGAAGGGCCCACTTTACCGTGAGCGAGTGAGCACTTGCACGGGCTGCGCCTTCATCCTTTAATCACGCTCGAAGCGTTTCTCGGAACGACTCTGCAAGAGCAACCAAAAAAAAAACATTCTCCCGTTTAGCGAATCTCACCGGATAATTAAATCCTCGAATGTAGGCGTGAGGACAGGTGTGAGCCGTTTTGTAAAAATAAAATTATTAAATAAAGAGTTGACCATTAATTTTTTTGAAGGCTTTTCCCGAACAATTACGCAGCCCATGCATCAAGCCCGTAGAGACACCTGGGAATTACGAACGGCGGCGCCTAAAGCTGTGCCCAGAATGAGTGCGGTATGCGACGCACAGGCAGGCAGAGTCGTGGTAATTTCCCCGAACGCACGGGGAATGGAAAGAGAGAGAAGGGATGGAGAGAGACGGGGGGGGGGGGGGGGGGGGGCTGGAGAGAGACGGGATGGAGCCACAAGGACCACGCCTGGAGGAAAGCCCTGCCCTGCATCTCTCCGGAGAGGCCTCGCTGGAGGCAACTCTACTCCAGCCCGACGTACAACCGCATCGGTGACCTCGGCTGGAGCATCGCCCACGGCACCGTCACCACCAACGCCTCCCTGGCGCGCTTCACCGACACGTCCCCGGAGTGCTGGTTCTGCGTTAAAGTGGAGACGGTGGCGCACCGATACGTGAGCCTGGACTCGCTGTTCAAGGTCCTGAGAAACATCCTCCTAAGGTTCAGCCTCCATTTCTCCCCGATGGTCTTCATCTTTGGACGTTCGATGGGCGATGGATCCCAACATCTTCAGGGGCTGGTCAACGTACTTGTCGGTTATGCCAAGCTCGCCATGTACAGGGCGAGGAAGGTGGCCCTGGAGGGGAAACGTCCGGCCAGCAGCCTGGGCATCTTCCGCGTTCTGGTCGGAGCCCCCAGGGTGTGTGGGCTGGAGTTCCGCCATGCGGCGCGGCTGACCCACGCCGTGCCGGCCTTCAAGGAGCAGTGGGCGATGGAGGAGGAGGCCGTGTGCTCGGTGGCAGATGACGGGGAGCTCTGCATGCTGATGTGAGCTACCCGTCGGAGGCCCTAGGACTGCGAAGAGTGCTGAGTGCAGATGCAGCACTTGTCGTAGTTAAAAAAAAATGAACCCGTAAAAACAAAGTTTTTCACTCTAAATCCTTTATATGCGTGGCGGCTAGAGTCCTCTCGTCCTCTGGCTTGAGATGGCTGCCACCTATGGGTCAGATGATTGTCTGCCAGCATTAAGCAATTGGTAAGTAAATATTTAAAAATTTTCCCTAAACATTGTAAAATTTTGAAAAAAAATTTTAACGAAAATTAATTGTCACGCACAACGAGTCTGTGGAAAATATCAGCTCGATTGGATCACGGGAAGTGGGTTAAAAAACGACCGAAAGATTTGCACGGTCGCAAGCAAGCACGCAAGCACGCAAGCAAGCAAGCAAGCGAACTTAATATAAAGGATTTAAAAATGACATAGAAAACAGGGGAAACATAGAGAAAGAGTAGGACGAGGGGGGTAGAAAGAGGGGGTAGAGATAGGGGGTAGATAGATCGAGAAGGGGTAGTGAGGAGCAGAGCGTGCTTCTTCGTGTAGAGCTAGTAAGACAGTACCACAGATTTATTTTATTGCACAATGGTAAAACACGTAAAATCTTTTATTTAAAGAGGGGGGGGGGGGCACATGAAGCAAAGCAATGAAAAAAAACCCCGAAATGATGAACGAAGCAAAGTTCCGACTAAACAGAGCATCTTGTTGTTTCCTCTGATTGTAGTCAAAATAAGTATAACCCGTAAAAACAAAGTTTTCCACTATAAATCCTTTATATGCGTGGCGGCTAGAGTCCTCTCATCCTCTGGCTTGAGATGGCTGCCACCTATGGGTCAGATGATTGTCTGCCAGTATTAAGCAATTGGTAATTAAATATTTAATTTGTTTTCCCTAAACAGTGTAACATTTTGGAAAAATTTTCACGAAAATACATTGTCATGCACAACGAGTCTGTGTGAAAAATGTCAGCTCGATTGGATCACGGGAAGTGTGTTAAAAAACGACAGAAAGATTTGCACGGTCGTAAGCAAGCAAGCAAGCAAGTGAACTTAATATAAAGGATTTAAAACGACAAAGAGGATGGAGGAGAAAGGGGAGAGAAAGACAGGAGATGGAGAGAGATATGGAGGGGATGGAGAGAGAGAGAAACAGGGGATGGAGGTGAGAGGGAGATGGAGCATGAGAGAGCCAGCGTTAGAAGTTGATTGTCCTCACATTAAACACATTTGACCAGATGGGATGGAGCCGCTGTCGTGGCTGTGACGGTTCCACCTGAAGACGGAAGCTTGTGTTGCCTCCGAAACGTCGTGATTTTTATTTTATTTAACTTTTATTAATTTGAATTTTTTACCTACGTGACTTTACCGAAAAAACCTAAGAATATGAATCCTTGCAGTCACGAAAGCTTCAAATCTAGAACAGATAAAGGCCACCTGAGCTATGTAGCTCTTTTTAAATCCTTTATATTAAGTTCGCTTGCTTGCGTGCTTGCGTGCTTGCTTACGACCGTGCAAATCTTTCGGTCGTTTTTTAACCCACTTCCCGTGATCCAATCGAGCTGACATTTTCCACACAGACTCGTTGTGCGTGACAATTAATGTTCGTGAATTTTTTTTTCCAAAATTTTACACTTTATAGGACAAAAATATTTAATTTAATTACCAATTGCTTAATGGTGCCATGCAATAATCTGACCCATAGGTGGCAGCCATCTCAAGCCAGAGGACGAGAGGACTCTAGCCACCACGCATATAAAGGATTTATAGTGAAAAACTTTGTTTTTACGGGTTATACTTGTTCAGAAGCGACCTGGCCATTGCAAACGCGAGCTCGACGAAGCGGCTTATCACCACCACCACCACCACGTGGAAATTCATAGTGGCGGTCAACGTGACGTCCCTATGTTGAACTTCTATCGCGCCGTACGAAGCCAGCTGTGGCTAATACTCTTAGGTTTTTTCGGTAAAGTCACGTAGGTAAGAAATAAAGAATCAAAATAAATTATAAAAATAATTGAAATAATGATAATAATAGAAAGAAAATAATAAATTACGACGTTTCGGAGGCAACACAAGCTTCCTTCATCAGGTGTAAAAAGGCACAGCAAAATAACTGCCTCCGAAACGTCGTGATTTATTATTTTATTTCCATTATTATTTATATTATTCTTATTATTTATTATTATTATTTATTTTTTACCTACGTGACTTTACCGACAGAACCTAAGAGTATGAATCCTTGCTGTCACGAAAACTTCAAATCTACAGCTGTGGCTAATTGGAGGTGGAAGAAGGTATCTTACAGCGGGGCTCTCAAGTGCAGTGAATTGATGGTGGCGGCCCAGTCACCAATGACGAAGCAGGGAGCAAAAGACTTTCACGGAAAAGACTCGCACAGAGAGCCATAGACTGACAAAGTGGAAGAGGAGGAGGATGAGTATGAGGAGGAGGGAGTGGGAGTGGAAGAAGAATTGGAGGAGGAGGAGGTGGTGGAGGAGGATGAGGTGGTGGTGCAGGAGGTGGCGGAGGAGGTGGAGGAGGTGGAGGATGAGGTGGTGGTGGAGGAGGTAGAGGAGGTGGAGGAGGAGGAGGAGGATGAGGTAGTGGTGGTGCAGCAGCGCCTCCAACTCACCAGATCATCAGCATACATACCATGGTTGACCAATAGGGAGCCATCCTTCGACCGCACCCGGGGATCGATCAGCCTCCAATGTATCTGTACTAGATGGAAATGTCCCTGGTATATCCATTGAAAGCTTCTCGAACTACGTGGTAAAAGCTGATGTTAAATAATGTGGGAGCCAGATGACTTCCTTGTCGTACCCCAAGGTGAGCAGGGAATGGCTCCGACTTCTGGCCACGTAGCTTTACCCGGACCTGCCCACCATCATAAAGGCCATGATTGTGAGCAAAGTCAGGGACTCCAAAAGCACGAAGAACTGTCCATAGCCCTGGCCTGTTGATGGTATCATAGGCCGCCATGACCAGGTCAATAAAGCAGAGCTGGAGGCATCGTTGGAATTACCCACGTCTTTGCGATAGCAGACGGACGGAAAATATTGCATCCATGCAGGACTGCCTTGGTCTGAAACCACATTGGGGCTCCGCAAGCCTCTGCTCAGCGTGCCTGGCAAGGCGAAGTTGAATAATCCTTACCAGGACCTTTACTGACACACACACACAAAGACAAAAATTCCCCGTATAGCCTGAACATATTGTTAGGGCAAGTGCTGTTAGCAAGCACCTATGAAGGCCAGCACGGCACACGAGGGGAGTTGGTGGCCAGCACCACGCCCGACCGCCTTTGTCTCCCTAGTGGCGATGTTTACACACCGCACCAGGTACTCATTTAAGGCTGAGTCGACCTTGACGAGGCCCAGGACCGGTTCAGATAATCGTCACTGGTGTTGGCCGTGAGCGGGAATCGAACCCGTGTCGCTGGGTTCATAGCGCAGCGCACTAACCGCTGCACTACCGCTCCCCCACCACACACACTGACACACACACACACCGACACACACACACACCGACACACACACACACCGACACACACACACAACGACACACACTGACGCATGCGCACTGTGTTCACTGTCGACAGAAGGACGCGACACGTGGCTGGTCGCTCACCACTCCGTCGTGTTTGTGAATCGGATCTCTCCCTGGGATTCAGACGCACATCTTGGCCGGATATTTTTAGCAGTCAAAACATCGCAATTTATTTTTTGCTCTGTACTAATTAAATTTTGCTCCGCGCGTGCGTGTGTGTGTGTTTGTGTGTTCACGTGAAGGCAGTTCACGCGCGTGTCAGTTTGTCTTTGTGTAAGGTGGGGAGCGGTGGTGCAGCGGTTAGCACGCTGCGCTACGAACCCGGCCACCCGGGTTCGATTCCCGCTCACGGCCAACGCCGATGACGATTGCGTGAACCGGTCCTGTGCCTCCCCTGGGTCGACTCGGCCTCAAATGAGCAGCTGGTGCGGTGTGTAAAATCATCA
>NC_083834.1:4195439-4201964 GCF_015708825.2 Lethenteron reissneri
CTCACCACCCGCACACTCACCACCCAGCACACTCACCACCCAGCACACTCACCACCCAGCGCACTCACCACCCAGCACACTCACCACCCAGCACACTCACCAACCAGCACACTCACCACCCAGTACACTCACCACCCAGCACACTCACCACCCAGCACACTCACCACCCAGCACACTCACCACCCAGCACACTCACCACCCAGCAACTCACCACCCAGCACACTCACCAACCCAGCACACTCACCACCCAGCACACCTCACAACCCAGCACACTCACCACCCAGCACTCACCACCCAGTACACTCACCACCAGCACAACTCACCACCCATCACACTCACCACCCAGCACACTCCCCACCCAGTACACTCACCACCCAGCACCTCACCACCCAGCACACTCACCACCCAGCACACTCACCACCAGCACACTCACCACCAGCACACTCACCACCCAGCACACTCACCACCCAGCACACTCACCACCCAGCACACTCACCACCCAGCACCTCACCACCCAGCACACTCACCCCCAGTACACTCACCACCCAGCACACTC
Organism: Lethenteron reissneri; assembly: GCF_015708825.2. Lineage (NCBI taxonomy): Eukaryota > Metazoa > Chordata > Hyperoartia > Petromyzontiformes > Petromyzontidae > Lethenteron > Lethenteron reissneri. The sequence continues at coordinate 4,195,996 of NC_083834.1, forward strand.
CCACCCAGCACACTCACCACCCAGCACACTCACCACCAAGTACACTCACCACCCAGCACACTCACCACCCCAGCACACTCACACACCCAGCACACTCACCACCAGCACACTCACCACCCAGCACACTCACCACCCAGCACACAGTCACCACACCCAGCACACTCACCACCCAGCACACTCACCACCCAGCACACTCACCACCCAGCACACTCACCACCCAGCACACTCACCACCCATCACACTCACCACCCAGCACACTCACCACCCAGCACACTCACCACCCAGCACACTCACCACCCATCACACTCACCACCCAGCACACTCCCACCCAGCACACCTCACCACCCAGCACACTCACCACCCAGTCACACTCACCACCAGCACACTCACCACCCAGCACACTCACCACCCAGCACACTCACCACCCAGCACACTCACCACCAGCACACTCACCACCCAGTACACTCACCACCCAGCACACTCACCACGTAACACTCAGCAGCCAGACACTCACCACCCAGCACACTCAACCACCCAGCACACTCACCACCACACACTCACCACCCAGCACAACTCACCCCCAGCACACTCACCACCCAGCACACTCACCACCCACGTACACTCACCACCCAGCACACTCACCACCCAGCACACTCACCACCCAGCAACTCACCACCCAGCACACTCACCACACCACAACTCACCCACCCAGAACACTCACCACCCAGCACACCTACACCACCCAGCACACTCACCACCCAGCACACTCACCACCCCAGCACACTCACCACCCAGTTACACTCACCACCCTCAGCACACTCAACCACCCAGCACAAGAACTCACACACCCAGCACACTCACCCACCAGCAGCAACTCACCACCCATTACAACTCACCACCCAGCACACGTCACACACCCAGCACACTCACCACCCAGCACACCTCCCACCCAGCACCACATCACCACCAGCACACTCACCACCCAGTACACTCACCACCCAGCACACTCACCACCCAGCACACTCACCACCCAGCACACTCACCACCCAGCACACTCACCACCAAGTACACTCACCACCCAGCACACTCACCACCCAGCACACTCACCACCCAGCACACTCACCACCCAGTACACTCACCACCCACACACTCACCACCCAGTACACTCACCACCCAGCACACTCACCACCCAGCACACTCACCACCCAGCACACTCACCACCCAGCACACTCACCACCCAGTACACTCACCACCAGCACACTCACCACCCAGCACACTCACCACCCAGTACACTCACCACCCAGCACACTCACCACCCAGCACACTCACCACCCAGCACACTCACCACCCAGCACACTCACCACCCAGCACACTCACCACCCAGCACACTCACCACCCAGCACACTCACCACCCAGCACACTCACCACCCAGCACACTCACCACCCAGTACACTCACCACCCAGCACACTCACCACCCAGCACACTCACCACCCAGCACACTCACCACCCAGTACACTCACCACCCAGCACACTCACCACCCAGTACACTCACCACCCCACACTCACCACCCAGCACACTCACCACCCAGCACACTCACCACCCAGCACACTCACCACCCAGTACACTCACCACCCAGCACACTCACCACCCAACACTCACCACCCAGTACACTCACCACCCAGCACACTCACCACCCAGCACACTCACCACCCAGCACACTCACCACCCAGCACTCACCACCCAGCACACTCACCACCCACAGCACACTCACCACCCAGCACACTCACCACCCAGCACACTCACCACCCAGCACTCACCACCCAGCACACTCACCACCCACGCACTCACCACCCCACTCACCACCCAGCACACTCACCACCCAGTACACTCACCACATCCCGTACACTCACCACCCAGCACACTCACCACCCCACACTCACCACCCAACATACTCACCACCCAGTACACTCACCACCCAGCACACTCACCACCCAGTACACTCACCACCCAGCACACGTCACCACCCAGCACACTCACCACCCCACACTCACCACCCAGCACAACTCACGACACCCAGCACACTCACCACCCAGCACACTCACCACCCAGCACACTCACCACCAGCACGCACCCATCACACTCACCACCCAGCACACTCACCACCCAGTACACTCACCACCCAGACACTCCACCACCCATCACACTCTCCCACCCAGTACACTCACCACCCAGCCAATCACCACACCCCAGCACACTCACCACCCAGTACAACTCACCACCCAGCACACTCACCACCCAGCACACTCAGCACCCAGTACACTCACCACCCCAGTACACATCACCACCCAGCACACTGCACCACCCAGTACACTCACCACCCAGCACACTCACCACCCAGCACACTCGCCACCCAGTACACTCCCACCCAGTACCACTCACCACCCACACACGCACCACCCAGCACCTCACCACCCAGCCACTCGCACCCAGCACCCAGTACACTCACCACCCAGTACACTCACCACCCAGCACACTCACCACCCAGCACACTCACCACCCAGCACACTCACCACCCACACTCACCACCCAGTACACTCACCACCCAGCACACTCACCACCCAGCACACTCACCACCCAGTACACTCACCACCCAGCACACTCACCACCCAGCACACTCACCACCCAGCACACTCACCACCCAGCACACTCACCACCCAGCACACTCACCACCCAGCACTCACCACCCAGCACACTCACCACCCAGCACACTCACCACCCAGCACACTCACCACCCAGCACACTCACCACCCAGTGCACTCACCACCCAGCACACTCACCACCCAGCACACTCACCACCCAGTACACTCACCACCCAGTACACTCACCACCCAGCACACTCACCACCCAGCACACTCACCACCCAACATACTCACCACCCAGTACACTCACCACCCAGCACACTCACCACCCAGTACACTCACCACCCAGCACACTCACCACCCAGTACACTCACCACCCAGTACACTCACCACCCAGCACACTCACACTCACCACCCACACACTCACCACCCAGCACACTCACCACCCAGCACACTCACCACCCAGCACACTCACCACCCATCACACTCACCACCCAGCACACTCACCACCCAGTACACTCACCACCCAGCACACTCACCACCCAGCACACTCACCACCCATCACACTCACCACCCAGCACACTCACCACCCAGTACACTCACCACCCAGTACACTCACCACCCATCACACTCACCACCCAGTACACTCACCACCCAGCACACTCACCACCCAACATACTCACCACCCAGTACACTCACCACCCAGCACACTCACCACCCAGCACACTCACCACCCAGCACACTCACCACCCAGCACACTCACACACCAAGTACACACCACCCAGCACACTCCCACCCAGCACACTCACCACCCAGCACACTCACCACCCAGTACACTCACCACCCAGCACACTCACCACCACAGTACACTCACCACCCAGCCCACTAACAACCCAGCCACTCACCACCCAGCACACTCACCACCCACACACTCACCACCCAGTACACTCACCACCCAGCACACTCACCACCCAGCACACTCACCACCCAGTACACTCACCACCCAGCACACTCACCACCCAGCACACTCACCACCCAGCACACTCACCACCCAGCACACTCACCACCCAGCACACTCACCACCCAGCACACTCACCACCCACACTCACCACCCAGCACACTCACCACCCAGCACACTCACCACCCAGCACACTCACCACCCAGCGCACTCACCACCCAGCCCACTCACCACCCAGCACACTCACCACCCAGTACACTCACCACCCAGTACACTCACCACCCAGCACACTCACCACCCAGCACACTCACCACCCAACACTCACCACCCAGTACACTCACCACCCAGCACACTCACCACCCAGTACACTCACCACCCAGCACACTCACCACCCAGTACACTCACCACCCAGCACACTCACCACCCAGCACACTCACCACCCAGCACACTCACCACCCAGCACACTCACCACCCAGCACACTCACCACCCAGCACACTCACCACCCATCACACTCACCACCCAGCACACTCACCACCCAGTACACTCACCACCCAGTACACACTCCCACCCATCACACTCACCACCCAGTACACTCACCACCCAGCACACTCACCACCCAGCACACTCACCACCCAGTACACTCACCACCCAGCACACTCACCACCCAGCACACTCACCACCCAGTACACTCACCACCCAGTACACTCACCACCCAGCACACTCACCACCCAGTACACTCACCACCCAGCACACTCACCACCCAGCACACTCGCCACCCAGTACACTCGCCACCCAGTACACTCACCACCCAGCACACTCACCACCCAGCACACTCACCACCCAGCACACTCGCCACCCAGCACACTCGCCACCCAGTACACTCACCACCCAGTACACTCACCACCAGCACACTCACCACCCAGCACACTCACCACCAGCACACTCACCACCCAGCCACTCACCACCCAGTACACTCACCACCCAGCACACTCACCACCCAGCACACTCACCACCCAGTACACTCACCACCCAGCACACTCACCACCCAGCACCTCACCACCCAGCACACTCACCACCCAGCACACTCACCACCCAGCACACTCACCACCCAGCACACTCACCACCCAGCACACTCACCACCCAGCACACTCACCACCAGCACACTCACCACCCAGCACACTCACCACCCAGTGCACTCACCACCCCACAGCACTCACCACCCAGCACACTCACCACCCAGTACACTCACCACCCAGTACACTTACCACCCACACTCACCACCCAGCACACTCACCACCCAACATACTCACCACCCAGTACACTCACCACCCAGCACACTCACCACCCAGTACACTCACCACCCAGCACACTCACCACCCAGTACACTCACCACCCACACACTCACCACCCAGCACACTCACCACCCAGCACACTCACCACCCAGCACACTCACCACCCAGCACACTCACCACCCAGCACACTCACCACCCATCACACTCACCACCCAGCACACTCACCACCCAGTACACTCACCACCCAGTACACTCACCACCCATCACACACCACCCAGTACACTCACCACCCAGCACACTCACCACCCAGCACACTCACCACCCAGTACACTCACCACCCAGCACACTCACCACCCAGCACACTCACCACCCAGTACACTCACACCCAGTTACACTCACCACCACACACTCACCACCCAGTACACTCACCACCCAGCACACTCACCACCAGCACACACCCACCATACACTCGCCACCCAGTACACTCACCACCCAGCACACTCACCACCCAGCACACTCACCACCCAGCACACTCGCCACCCAGCACACTCGCCACCCAGTACACTCACCACCCAGTACACTCACCACCCAGCACACTCACCACCCAGTACACTCACCACCCAGCACACTCACCACCCAGCACACTCACCACCCAGCACACTCACCACCCAGCACACTCACCACCCAGCACACTCACCACTCAGCACACTCACCACCCAGCACACTCACCACCCAGTACACTCACCACCCACACACTCACCACCCAGCACACTCACCACCCAGCACACTCACCACCCACACACTCACCACCCAGCACACTCACCACCCAGCACACTCACCACCCAGCACACTCACTACCCAGTACACTCACCACCCAGCACACTCACCACCCAGTACACTCACCACCCAGCACACTCACCACCCAGCACTCTCACCACCCAGCACACTCACCACCCAGCACACTCACCACCCAGTACACTCACCACCCAGTACACTCACCACCCAGCACACTCACCACTCAGCACACTCACTACCCAGCACACTCATCACCTAGTACACTCACCACCCAGCACACTC
>NC_083834.1:4202464-4291746 GCF_015708825.2 Lethenteron reissneri
ATGATTGCCCTTTGCAGACTCACGCTGCATGGAATGTTATTTAACATTGATCCTTCGTGCAGTGGTTTCGAAATCTAATGTGAAACTGGTTTTGCTTCCATTTCTATTCGCTGTCATTGGTGTCCTTTATGTTCTTAAGCCAATAACCCAGACCACTCTGCAAATGTCTCCTATACCTGCTATCTTGAGTTTTCCACCTGGTGAAACGCAATAAACTTGAAACTCACTCATCACTCAAGCACTCATTCATTCATTCACTCAATCACCCACTCATTCACACACTCACCTATTCACAATTAAACAACTAATCTACTCACCCACTCATTAGATCGCACTCATCACTCACACAAACTCACTGACTCACTAATTAACCCATCACTATTCTACTCACTCATCCACTCACTCACCCACTCATTCACTCATCTCACCCACGCGCTCATGCACACATTCATTCACTCACGCACTGCCCACTCTCACCCATTCACTCAGTCAATCAATCACTCACCCACCCACTCATTCATCACCCACTCATTCACTCACCCGCCCACACACCCACTCACCACTCATTCACTCACCCACTCATTAACTTACCCACTCATTCACTCACCCATCCACCCACTCATTCACTCACTCACCCCCACTAATTCACTCACCCACTCATTCACTCACCCATCCACCCACTCACCCACCCACACACCTACTTACCCACCCACTCATTCACCACTTACTCACCCACTCATCACTCACTCACCACACACACACCCACTCATTCACTCACCCACTCATTCATTGCCCTCATTCACTTACCCATTCATTCACTCACCCACCACCCACCCAACCACTCATTCACTCACTCACCCCACTCATTCACTCACCCACTCATTCACTCACCATCCACCCACACCCACTCACCCACCGACACACCCACTTATCACCCACTCACCCACTTACTCACCCACTCATTCACTCACCCACCACACCCACTAACCCACTCATTCACTCACCCACTCATTAATTTGCCCACTCATTCACTTACCCATCATTCACTCACCCACCCACCACCATTCACTCACTCACCACACTCATTCACTCACCCACTCATTCACTCACCCATCCACCCACACACCCACTCACCCACCCACACACCCACTTACTCACCATTCATCACCCACTTACCCACTCATTCACTCACTCACTCACCCACACACCCACTTACTCACCCACTTACTCACCTACTCATTCACTCACCCACTCACCAACTTACACCCACATTCACTCACTCACCCACCCCCACACCCACTCACCCACTTACTCATTCACTCACCCACTTACTCACCCACTCATTCACTCACCACTCACCAACTTACTCACCCACTCATTCACTCACTCACCCACCCACAACCCACTTACCCACTTACTCATTCACTCACCCACTTACTCACCCACTCATTCACTCACCCACTCACCCACTTACTCCCCACTCATTCACTCACTCACCACCCACCCACCACACCCACTCACCCACTTACTCACCCACCACCCACTCACCCACCCACCCACTCACCCACCCACACCCACTCACCACTCACACCCACACTCACCCACCACCCACTCACACATCCCACCCACCCACTCACCCACCACCCACTCACCCACCACCCACTCACCCACCCACCACGTCAGGCTAGAAGCCCACCACGCAACGCTGTGGGCGGGGCTTCGAGCTCCACGTCACGACCTCCACCCCTCCCTATATAAGCTCCCGCCCGCGGCGGCCCATCAGAGCTCCCTCTTCTCACCACCCTCCTCTCGATTTCCCGCCAACACCCACTCGCCTCTCCACTGCTACCGTGCGCCGTTGCCGCCTGTGCTTTTCCAAGTTATATTCTCCCTTTCTCGGCTATCGTTTCCTCATCTACCCAAACCTCACCACCAACTCCCCTCACTCGCGTGTTGCCAACATGCGGACCCGAGTTTCCAGCGTCATCGCCTGGGCTCTGCTCGCCGTCGTTCTGACAGCCTCAGGTGATTTTCCACCACCGTCACCCGTGCCGTGCCGTGCTAAGCGAGAACGCCTGACGAGGCTGGTGGTGGTGGTTCTTGTTGTTTGGTTGTTGTTGTTGTCGTCTGCCGCGGCGTGGGTCGCGATAATTTAAAAAGTTTTGAAATCGCCGCCCTCCTCGTCGCCGCGTTTGCGCTTTCGCGCGTGGCGTCGTGAGTGCACCTAGCCTGGCACGGGCGACGCAAATGAACGTGCGGATGCGGACTAAGGCAGGCGTCGGCAGGTGAACGGCGGGTTCACGCCGGGGCATCGGGAGATCGAATTGCAGGTGTGAGCGAGTGTGGGTGGTGAGTGTGTGATGTGAGCGAGTGTGGGTGGGTGAGTGGAGTGAGGGTGAGGGGGGGAGGGTGAGTGGTGGGTGAGTGGTGAGGGGTGAGTGGTGAGGGGTGAGTGGTGAGGGGTGAGTGGTGAGGGGTGAGTGGTGAGGGGTGGTGGTGAGGGGTGAGTGGTGAGGGGTGAGTGGTGAGGGGTGAGTGAATGGGTGAGTGAATGGGTGAGTGAATGGGTGAGTGAATGGGTGAGTGAATGGGTGAGTGAATGGGTGAGTGAATGGGTGAGTGAATGGGTGAGTGAATGGGTGAGTGAGGAGTAGTGGGGGTGGGTGAGGGGTGGGTGAGTGGGGGTAGCGAGTGTGGGTGAATGGGTGAGTGAGGGGTGAGAGTGAGTGGTGAATGAGAGTGAGTGGTGAGTGAGGGTGAGTGGTGAATGAGGGTGAGTGGCGAGTGAGTGGGGTGAGTGAGCGCGCGGGTGTGAGGGTGAGTGGTGAGGAGTGAGTAGTGGGTGGGGGGGTGGGTGAGTGGTGGGTTAGCGAGTGTGGGTGAGTGAGTGTGGGTGAGTGGTTGGTGAGGGGTGACTGAATGGGTGAGTGAGGGTGAGTGGAGTGAGGAGTGGTGAGTAGGGGTGAGGGGTGGGTGAGTGGTGGTTTGGTGAGTGTAGGTGAGTGAGTGTGTGTAGGTGAGGGGTGGGTGGGTGGGTGAGTGTATGTAGGTGAGTGGTGGGCTGGGTGGGTGAGTGTGAGTGAGTGTGTGTAGGTGAGTGGTGGGTGGGTGGGTGAGTGTGTGTAGGTGAGTGGTGGGTGGGTGAATGTGTAGGTGAGGGGTGGGTGGTGGGTGAGTGTGAGTGAGTGTGGTAGGTGAGTGGTGGGTGGGTGGGTGAGTGTATGTAGGTGAGTGGTGGGTGGGTGAATGTGTAGGTGAGTGGTGGGTGGGTGGGTGAGTGTGTGTAGGTGAGTGAGTGTGTAGGTGGGTGGGTGAGTGGTGGTGAATGAGGGTGAGTGGTGGTGAGTGTGGGTGGTGAGTGGTGAGGGTGAGCGCGCGGGTTTAGAACAACAACAACAACGCGCGCATGGTCAGTGACTCAGGTGCGTGTCAAAGGAGGAGGTGGAGGAGGAAGACGGTCCCACACCGCCCTTCCTTGACATTGTCTCTCTCTCAAGTATAACAAGTTGGCGTTACTAACACGCGGAGCAGCACTATGCACACCTTGGCTGTGTCGCCTGACGAAGCACGTTGTGGTTCCTGGCAGCGAAACGTCGAAACTCGGACCGGTGGTGCTGTACTCGTAACGAATTATCACGTTCTGTCTACGTGACACAAACCTTCAAGTTGCATTCATTAGGTATAGATAACCCTGGTGAGTCTGATGCAACCGCAACAAGCAAAATATGAACAGAGAACATGTTAAAGCGACTACGCGCTTCAGATACATCCTGGATAAACCTGGCAAATCTTCCAGAAAATAAAAAAACGTATTACAACGCTGTGTGCGAAAATCCCAGTGTAATGCAAGTCAAACAATAGCAACAATGAGACAATTTAGATTAAAGTTATCGGGCCAACTCCGCGTTTCCGCAAGAAACATGGCTTAAACCATATGTTTTAGAAATCAACAAAATAAAGTTATTAAATACAATGTAACAACAGTTATCGTAGGATTCTAGATGTGAAGCTTTCGTGACTGCAAGGATTCATACTCTTAGTTCTTTCGGTAAAGTCACGTAGGTAAAAAAAAATTAAAATTAATAAAAATTAAATACAAATCACGACGTTTCGGAGGCAACACAAGTCTCCGTCATCAGGGGGGACCGTCACAGCCAGATTTGCTGCATCAAGTGAGGCAGGGATTCAAGATGCAAGCTCTTAAATACAATTCTTTGGGTTTTTTGGTAAAGTCACGTATAAAGATAAAATAATAAATTAAATAAAATGCATGCTATTATTTAATTTATTATTATTTTATTTTTATACGTGACTTTACCGAAAAAACCAAAGAACAATTCCTGCAGTCACGAAAGCTCCAAAATTAAGATTGAACCTCATAAATACAAGTTAAGGGGGGAGGAGAGGGGGGGGGGGAGCTTATCAGAATGTGGTAGCCAATGAATCGTAGGAACTTTGATTCAAATGTAACAATAAACTATATACATAACATGTACGACCAAACTTGCAGCCATATCTGGCAGCTCATTGGCTTGTGGTGGCGGGTTCATCGACACATTTATATTTTAACGCGATCGAATCCCCCCAAAAAAAATCTGTATTATGGTTGATAAGTGTTAACTATCGGCTTGTCGCCTGACGAAGCTGGTTGTTGGTATGGTTGTTTGGTTGTTCGGTTGTTGTTATTTAAGGGAGTAGCGTCACGGTTGCTACTCGAGCTGTACACGTGGTGGGCTAAAGTAACAAAAATTGGCGCGTGTACTACATTTCTCGTGTTGGTGGCGGATTTAAAGACCACGATTATATATTTACTCGATCTAACACAACACCACCCTCGCCAAAAACAACAACGACCACCTCACGTATAATGGAAATAATAAAATAATAAAAATAAAACATAATAAAATATAGTTCTTTAGGTAAAGTCACGTAGAATGGAAATAATAAAATAATAAAAATAAAACATTTATTTGTATTATTTTTTATTATTTCCATTCTACGTGGCTTTACCGAAAGAACCAAGAAGATGAATCCCTGCAGTCACGAAAGCTTTAAATCGAAAACAACCACCTCTGTTGAGGACTACAAGTTGTGTGTTCGATGCGCCAATGCCATATCACAGCCGTGTCAATCAATATGGTTTACCCTGTATTCTTGTACAGGGAAATTGAGTTTTCAGGTCCATATGGTGTAGAGCCGTTTCATTACGGGCAACAAAAAAATAATCATATCAGTCTATTTGTTTGTGTGTATCTCCTTGTGAATGGGACTTTGTAGAATGAACGTTGAGATTTATGAAGGGGCACGGGGTGACCAATAAGGTTTGAATTGGTTGCTAATAATAAGGGCACTGATAAGGGGTTGACAGGTATGAACTACACTACTAAACGCTACACTATACACTACACTACTACATCATACGTGTCAACCGATACGGTTTAACCCTGTATTCTTGTACAGGGAAATTGAGTTTTCAGGTCCATATGGCGTACGGCCGTTTCATTACGGGCAACAAAAGTGGGTTTGTTTGTGTTTCTCTCTTTTGATGGAATTTTGTAGGATGAACGTTGAGATTTAAAAGGGGCAAGGGATGACCAATATGATAGGAATTGGCCTGTAATAAAGTAGGCACTAATAAGGGGTTGACTGGTATGTCATCGCTGTACTGTAACTCAAATAAACACAACCCGCTGCTTATTAAACTCGTTAGAATTTCGCGCATATGCCTACAAAACATTTTTTTTGGTGGTTGTGGGGCCGACAATTGTTGGAAATCTGTTGGATCAACTTTTTACCCCCCCACCCACCCACATCTGGGTCCACTTTCTATAACTTTTTGATTCAAGCCTTCTGTAAAGGCTCTCAAATCATTTAGTTGATGGACAAACGGAACGTTGGACTTTTAGAAGAGATTATGCCGGAGCGTTTTGGTTAATTCCAGTAGCACTACGCGGCCAATTTGAGAACAACAATGAACACACACACAAATTTAAGTCTTAAGAGTTCAGATTGTAATGGCTGGAGGCACCTTTTAAGGATTCTTAAGGAGTCGATGTTAATGTAAGGAGTGCTTCTCGGCCATACTAAGGCACGGTGAGGAATTTCACGGTTCATTGTCAATTGTTGAGAGACTCCAGGAGGCAATGCGAGGCAAAATTAATGGATTCTTAGGATTCGTGTTTATAATTCTTGAGGCTCATAGAGACGGACTAAGCCAACTTTAAGAATCTTAGATATGTATCCCACGTAACCAGAGCAAGGCATATTTAAGAGGTCCTGACGGTGTATTGTTTGTACTGTATAATGCTCATAGAGCCACACTTTGCATTCTTGGGGTACTGTACGTATTGTGTTAATGTCAAGGGCTCGCAGTGGCAAGGATATGTTTACAACTGCGTCTGGTATGCAGAAGATCGTGGGTTCGACCCCAAGCCTGACGCCTGCTGCTGTATATTTGAAGTTTGTGTGTTTCTCTCCCCGTGGTCGTGGGGGATTTTTCACCGGGTCCCCACCGGGTTTTTTCCCCCTCCAGATTTAGCATCAACATCATGCCTTTCGAGTATTTGGCAGCCGTCCTCAGGTGAAGACCAGGTCTGTCGGGGAGACAGCGTCTGAGGACGGCTGCTTGCGTTGTGGCCGAAACGTTGTGAGAATTATTTTATTGTGTTTTATTTTTATTATTTTATTACTTCCCTTCTACGTGACTTTACCGAAAGAACCAAGACGATATTTAAACGATTTTATTTTCCTAGGTAAGGCCCACTAAGCTATATAGTTATTTTTCAGAAGCGACCTCGCTATCACAAATTATAGCTCGGCGAAGTATACTTATACGATTATAACTTGTACTTATAATCGCGTGGAAATGTATGGCAGCCAAATACTCTAAACACACGTCGGTTCTGAACGTGGAGGGAAAAACCAGAGGACCCGGAGAAAAATCCACGCGAGCACGGAGAGAGACACGCAAACTCCAAATATACAGGCGGCAGGGTCGGGATCGAACCCACGGCCTCCTGTATACCAGGCGAGGTAGTTAACATCTCCTAGCCGCCGTGATGATGATGAGAGAGAGACACGCAAACTCCAAATATACAGCAGCAGGCGTCAGGGTCGGGATCGAACCCACGGCCTCCTGTATACCAGGCGAGGTAGTTAACATCTCCTAGCCGCCGTGATGATGATGAGAGAGACACGCAAACTCCAAATATACAGCAGCAGGTGTCAGGGTCGGGATCGAACCCACGGCCTCCTGTATACCAGGCGAGGTAGTTAACATCTCCTAGCCGCCGTGATGATGATGAGAGAGAGACACGCAAACTCCAAATATACAGCAGCAGGTGTCAGGGTCGGGATCGAACCCACGGCCTCCTGTATACCAGGCGAGGTAGTTAACATCTCCTAGCCGCCGTGATGATGATGAGAGAGAGACACGCAAACTCCAAATATACAGCAGCAGGCGTCAGGGTCGGGATCGAACCCACGGCCTCCTGTATACCAGGCGAGGTAGTTAACATCTCCTAGCCGCCGTGATGATGATGAGAGAGAGACACGCAAACTCCAATTATACAGCAGCAGGTGTCAGGGTCGGGATCGAACCCACGGCCTCCTGTATACCAGGCGAGGTAGTTAACATCTCCTAGCCGCCGTGATGATGATGAGAGAGAGACACGCAAACTCCAAATATACAGGCGGCAGGGTCGGGATCTAACCCACGGCCTCCTGTATACCAGGCAAGGTAGTTAACATCTCACCAGCAATCGTATAAACAATGAAAAAGCTTAGCTATGGAAGATATCTGTCGTAAGCGCACATCTGGAAAGTGCATCTGGCGGTGAGAGCAGTTTTTGTTTGTATTTTAGGAAAACGTATTTTTCGGAAAAGTTTGAACTTGATCATGAAAAGCGATAATCCTTTGTGTGCCTAAACAAGCACGTTTCATTTGGTGACTTCATTTGTTCATCATTGGTAAAAAATTAACCCGTAAAAACAAAGTTTTTCACTATAAATCCTTTATATGCGTGTTCAATGGGCCACACAACCCAGACCACATTGGTCTTTGAAACGGGTGGCTAGAGTCCTCTCGTCCTCTGGCTTGAGATGGCTGCCACCTATGGGTTAGATGATTGTGTGCCAGCATTAACCAATTGGTAAATAAATATTTTAAAAAAATTCCCTAAACAGTGTACAATTTTGGAAAAAAAATTTCACGAAAATGCATTGTCACGCACAACGAGTCTGTGTGCAAAATGTCAGCTCGATTGGATCACGGGAAGTGGGTTAAAAATGACCGAAAGATTTGCACGGTCGCAAGCAAGCACGCAAGCAAGCAAGCGAACTTAATATAAAGAATTTAAAAAGGGTGAAAAGTGTGCGGAGAACCGCGGAGAGCGTTGGACGCTTCGAGACTGAAATAGCAACATGTACATTGGAGAACGAACATGAGTTGTGTGTGTGTAATATGTAAGTTTTTACCATTCAGATCAGTGTGGCCTTGGACGAGGACACATCATGGCCATTATCATAATCTTTAGACTGTAGGAGAAGCTCTTTCACAGATTTCCAATGTTGGTGGTTCGGGAAAGTTACAACAAACATTAACAAGACGGTCCCAAGACCACACCAGGATAATAACACCACAGTGGTAGTCCCTCAATAAAAATGGCATATTAACATTGAACTATCGATACTACACGGGTAAGGAACGAGGTTACAAATCACATTTGCAAATGTGGCTGCTGTATTCAGCGCTAATCTTCTGCTTCACGATGTATTATGGTTGAGAATAATGATGGAGTGGCAGCTACGGGAGGCAACACACCCACCGCGATGAAACAACACCTTGTGGTGCCGGTACTTTATGGATCATCGCGTCATGAGAATTGTGGGGCGATTGTGATGACTTAAAGTTTCATTGATTAGGTACTAGCCCTGTGAGCCATGCGGCTCTTGAGTCGGGCGCAACCGCAACAAACTAAATATGAACACAGACCATCCCAAAGCGACGACGCGCAACAGAAACATCCTGGAATAAACCAGCAAATATTGCCAAAAAAAAACTTATTAAAACGCTGTGTGCAAAAATCACAATGTGGTACAAGCCAACAACAACAAACATAAGACAATTTAGATAAACCATATGTTTTCGAATCGCCAAAATAAAGCTATACAAACAATGACTTTTGGGGAGGGGTGGGGGTCTTCATCTAGCAGTGGATAAGTCTTGGCTGACGGTGGCGTCGAACTCATTGTTGAAACTAAAAGTTTCGTTTTCTAGGGAGAGGTGTGGGGGGGAGACGCGTTTTTTTATTTCATTGTACCAAATGGCGTGTGAATAATAAACTCTCCCACGTTAGGCGAGTTGTAACCTGCAACGTTTGCTAATGTTGTGATGACAGCGGTGTGGCGTTTTCAAGTCTGCAGGTAAAAATACGCCACTGCCATGGAAACCCTCGGTTTATTCAAGTTCTAAACCCTGCAGAAGGGGGTTGAACTGCGCAGTTGGCAGTCGGTACGAGTCGTCAACATGATACTGGTGTAGGAACCACCTGATTCCACCAGCCCACAGGGGATTATTGTGTCCGTCCGTCGTGCATCCAGAAATGGGAGGGGTGAGGCTGGGTGGAGAGGGAGGGAGGGGTGGGGTGCGGAGGGGCTGGGTGGGGAGGGTGGGGCTGGGTGGTGGGTGGGGCTGGGTGGTGGGTGGGTGGGGCGGTGGGAGGGGTGGGGCTGGGTGGAGAGGGGCTGCTCACCCCGTGGTGCCCTTATAAAACTCAACGTTTAACCTACTCACGCCGGCATGTGCCCGCCCTCACAGTTGGCCATATTTGCGGAATACACCACGCCGCCGTTGACCCTGCAGGCCATTGACCGAGCAACCCAACGTTCCTACCAGCTCCCTCCGCAGGAATGTGTTCATCGCCGATTCCCTTCCCAACAAGTTTACCGACCCGTACATGGATGATGCCGACTCCCCATCGGCACCCGTCGTGGGGGTTGTTACGCATACTTGGTATCACGCTGCTCGGTGTGGGTTTGCGGAAGGGGGAGGAGTTGGTTGCCCACGACCACTTCAGTTATCGCTCGCCGCTCACGTGAGCTGTGGTCAGGAATCTAATCTGGTTTTTGCCCCATTTTCGTATGGCCCAATGTGTTAACCACTTGGTCACCGCTCCCCACTTTAAAGAGCCTTTTGTTTGTCATCGATTGATAGCCGAGGTATTATAGAAATGTGTGGTTCACATGCCAGTGGAGAGAGACTCATTAAACGGCCTGGCGGAGCTGATGGAAAATTGCGTTAAAGGTTCTCGGCCAGTCTCAAATAGATTTCCGCAAACATTTTAAATTGTGCCCTGTCAGTCTAATCTCCTCCGACTGGGAGTCTCATCCACGCAGATTTTCGTTCGGGTTCACGGCACGGTGAGAGAAGCACCACTGCACTACACCATGGCAGCTTGATGGCAAATTAGTTTGGAATTTTGAGTGTTTGCGATCTCTGGTGTTTTTCTGGTTGTACGCCTCCCCTGTTGTCGTTCAGTTTCAGAAGAAGCTTCCAACGTCACACATGATGGCTGAACAACATACAGTACAACCCGAAAACAGAGAGAGACATACAGCACAACCGTGAAAACATGGTTGAGCGTTAGGCCCTCATACGTGTTTATCACATTGGGTTCCTCCAAAGCACATCCCGTGCCAACCCATACTGTTTACCCCGTATTCTTGAACGGGGAAATTGAGTCTCCAGGTCCATACGGTGTACAGCCGTTTTAGTACGGGCAAAAAAGTATACTTTTGTCTTTGCTTGCGTTTCTCTCTCGTGATGGGACTGTGTTGGATGAAAGTTGAGATTTTTAAGGGCACGGGGTGACCAATGAGGTCTGAATTGGTCTGTAATAAGGTAGGCACTGATAGGAGGTTGACAGGTAGGCACTACACCATTAAACGCTACATGACTAAACACCACTACTAAACGCTACGCTACACTACTATACCATACCTGTCAAGCCATACTGTTTACCCCAATATTCTTGTACAGGGAAATTGAGTTTTCTGGTCCATACAGCGTACAGCCATTTCAAAACGGGCAACAACCAAAAATGTCACTTTCTCTCTTGCGATGGGACTTTGTAGAATTAACGGGGTGACCAATCGGCTCTGAATTAGTCTATAATACGGTAGGCACTGATAAGGGAGTTGACAGGTTTGAAACGCAGAATAGTTAATAAAGGAATTGACCAACACATTGCAGTGCTTAGGACCCTATAAACAAAAATACTCGGTAAAGGTAAATTGACTTTACCGAAAGAACCAAAGAGTAAAGGTAAATTATTATTGACATTCAGGCGTGAATTCTGTGAATTGTGAAATTGTGTTTTTCTGGGTGACCACGTGCAGACACTTTTTTTTGTGTGACTGCTTTGGCATGATGACGCATAAGCACGCGTGTTGGTTTAACCAGAGCAACTGGGGTCTGTGCTTTTAAAAGCTCTGCACGAAAAACAATGTGCCATTTGGCAATGTCAGACGTGTAGACTTTGTTTGTATTGTTTTGAATTAGACCGTGTCTTTTACAGGAATTAAATCGATTTCTTGGGGGGGCACGGGTCGAATTCAAAGGTTGCAAACAATTCCCTCCTATTTGTTCTGGTACAGTTTTGTTTCAATTACACTCGAACTTGGAGTTGGCACGCAGCAAAAATAGTGTTGTCACGTGTTGTGTGGGTTGTTGCATGTCGCTGGGAGGGACTTTTCTCAATGCAGTGCTTGATTAAAATCCTGCCGGTAAGCTGGTCGTTGGGTGGTTTAAATACCAGCATGCAGTGTGGACCTAATGGCATTTGTGACATTGCTAATAGCACAAGGTTTACTGTCGGCGTCAAAGCCCAAATCGCAAGTTAAAACATACTTGTGACCCTGGGTGCAGCCACACTTTGGATGTTGGGTGCGTCCAACTAGTACAACAACAAGAGGAGAGCCATGTTCTTAGAATTCGTGTAAAAAAAAAACTACCCAAATACTTTGAGGGGCGCGTGAACGCGAGACTGGGCCGTATTTTTTTCGTAATCGCTATTTTAAGAGCAGCACACGCGCGCTCTCGATTGTTTGTAATGGCGCATTACAAATTATTGTTGGGCTTTGAGACATTTACCGTTTATCGAAAATGATTCGGAGGGGTTAGTTTTTTTTAAATTTACTTAACAATTATAGTGTCGGGAGCCATGAAGCAGTCCTTGAAAGAGCCGCAGGTTATCGACCTCTGAACTAGGAAATTCTTCGGTGGCTGTTACTTGAACTACAGATGAGAAGAAAACCCTGTTCTGGGGTGTCGAGTCTGCGGTATTTGGCATCGTGGCCCTCTGAACGCGAGTTTGATGCTTTCACACCATTGGAACCTTCTTTGCCAGTAGCAAAATATGATAATTGTTTTTTTACCCTTTTATCTAGCAACAAAACTGACACATTTTTTACAAGGAGTCATGTTTGCATTGACCACAATACCTGCGATCAGAATGCAAACAAAAAACACAACTCTTATGTATGCACTGTCCTTGAAATTGATTGGTCCACACCTGAGACAGCTTTTCTTAGAGCCTAGCCTTTTGGCGTCATCTGGTCCAACACCATGTGAGACTCGGCGCTAAGAAAAGCTGTCTCGGGTGTGGACCAATCAACATCAAGGACAGTGCATACATTATCAGAGTTGTGTTTTTTGTTTGCATTTTGACCGCAGGTATTGTGGTCAATGCAAACATGACTCCTTGTAAAAAAATGTGTCAGTTTTGTTGCCAGATAAAAGGGTTAAAAAAAACTCTTATTATTTGATGCTTTCGTTACTGCTCAAGTGGTGACATTTGAGCGTTGTTGCGCCGTTAATAGACGCACTTTTTCCTTGGGGCATGACAACAAAACAGGGGGTAACCTGCTTTGAGGCCTCTCTAAATTCATTAGTCGTGGAAATGGTGATGCAAATATTAACGCTCACACGATGGCCTGGTGACTGAGCGGCCTGTGTGAAGAGTGTGAAATCCTTGTTGGGCGGGGTGGTCGACTCTGCCCATTATCTCCCCAGGGGGGTCATAAAATAGGTACCACTTTGTGGAAAAGTTTAATGGTCGTTGCCTCAATGCTCATTTGAGCAGATTATTGTTTCGTCATTTTTTTGCTTTAAACTTATAACTCTAATGTCAACAGTAAGGCTTGTTTATATTACGATTGTATTAAGCAAGCTTTTTCATTTCTTTCTCTTAAATTGATTTAACCCGACCACCGTTTGTTTTAACTGCACGATGCTATGAATATTCTTACCCCACTGTACTTTGTCCACCCTAAACCGCATCCCCTGCACAAACCATGGCAGCAGATGCGGCTAGCTGATGCACAAATAGAACATTAAAAACTCTCCCGTAGTGGTGCGACTGGTCATCCAGAGCAGGACTGTGCAACGTATAACGACTCAATTCCCCGATCGACAGCGGCGATGATACACCGCTGCTCATGACGCAGTCTTAGCCACGTGAATGTGAAATTATAGTTGTTCTGGATCTACATGAGCCGTACGAAAGAAGAAGACCACTGTTACACCATCGCAAGGAGTTGTTTCACTTCTCCTAGCCACACGTTTGGGGTGTGTGCACATCTTTGCGTAACTTGGCACCTGTGTTTACACATGTAATTGTATACCCACTCGCACAAGCGTCTAGTGAAATGCTCTGGTGGCACAGTGGGTCGCAACGGCAGTCAAGAGTACCGAGTTGGCACCGCTGACACATCCAGGGTTCAATTATGGCTTTCATCATCAGCAGCAGCAATGGTCAAATCCACTGCTGAGTGAGGGCTTTCCCCAAGCCGTCGCCAGCTCTCGCAGTCTTGCAATTCAACAATCCATCTGGCACCTGCGTACGATCTGATTTAATCGACTTTCTGTTGGGTGTGTTCCTTCCCGGCTGCTACTCAGTTTCCACTTCTGTCACCCCCCCCCCCCAAGGCAGTCGGCCATCAAAGACATTATCATTAACCTTGAGTAAAGCAATCCAAATCGTTTGTCAAATTCTTAGGGCGGGTTGCATGAGTCATGTTAGTTTGAGTAAATATCCCCTTGATCTAGGTCATTCCCATCTACAGTTGACGTCTTAAAGATATCACTCACTGTACATGACCTTTACGGCCAGGTAAGAGTCCACTGGGACACCAAAAATAAAGCTCTCTCTGAGGGTGTGACCAGGTATGCTGGGTTAACGCCGTGCGTTGTATTTACCTAGCACAGAGGATTAAAAAAACAACAAGATATAAAATGTGTAAAAGGCACACGTGCGTATCATCTGGTATTTATTTTTTATGCAGAGGCACAATGTCTGTGTGCCTTTTTACCCTTTCACGTCTAGTTGTTAAACTTCTGTTTTTTGCACCCTCTGCACTATTATTCTGTTGTGGAATGTTTCATAATTTACACACAATTGATATCTGTTGACACTGACGAATGCAAATATAGCAGGGACGATGTTAATAATTGCCCTGGTGGTCTGTCTGGCATATACAAAATAAAATGGGTCGAAATAAATATAAAAAACATTCTAGACTTCAACATAGTTTCCGTATCTGCAGGCTTCCTTCCGTCTTTGGTAAAATGTCTTCTAAGTCTCCCTGTAAAAATATTCTGCGTTTGTGCGGGCAAGTGTGTGTGCTATTGCCACTCGCTCACAAAATTCAGTGAGCTTAAATGTAGTCTTCGCACATTTTTTGTGACGTAGGAAGTGGTTTATGATGCCTTGTATAAAGGTGTCAGTTTTGTACCAGTTTAAAGGGTAAAAACCTACTACTATAGTGGTTTATGATGTTTTCTGCTTGAGCTTCTCGTTGTATTGAGACCTGGGGTGTAAAAGTTTTCGTAAATAATTCTCCAGACCGATTTTCATTATCCCGACTGTGTATAGCACTTAGCGGCTATGGAGAACTGAAAGTGCTTCCCCTTGTACAGTGGTTGGTGCCAGCATTCCTGTAACTGCTTGGAACCCCTCAGAGCTGCTGTTGTATTAGTGTTAAGAAATACTGCAATCATAATAACTTTAATAATGTGTGTAATGTTGAAATACTTTCGCACCGTACGTAGCCAACTACGAATCGGAGGAAGGGTGAGTGTAGTGTGTGGGTGAGTAACCATCTGAATCTATGTATGTACGTTGAACTTCTTTTGATCTGTACGTACCCAACCGTGCTAATCGGACGATAAACTAAAGACAAAAAAAATAGTGGGGTGTTGCAACATACACTATATACTGGTCTGGCCTTCATCGATTCATCTTTTATAGAGGGATATTTCCCTTCTTAAATCACTCCTTGCATAATAAATGGTGCCGTGCCATAGTGACACACCGCTTGATAACGTAGGTTTAGTGAAAGGCTGCCGCAGGGTCTGTTCAGATTTCACCCGCCGCTAATATTACCAATGGCCTGGAATACAAACACAGGTAGCCAGATTCATGACGCTGGCTCTAACCCCCCCGAGGCCACCCATATTGGGCAGAGATCAGCCGGGGTTTGCCAACTTCTCTGTCGACTCTATTGAAACTTTCTTTGCCAGTAGCAAAATATGATAATTGTTTTTTTACCCCTTTTATCTGGCAACAAAACTGACACCTTTTTTACAAGGAGTCATGTTTGCATTGACCACAATACCTGTGGTCAGAATGCAAACAAAACTCTGATAATGTTTGCACTGTCCTTGAAATTGATTGGTCCACACCCGAGAGACAGCTTTTCTTAGAGCCTAGTCTCACATGGTGTTGGACCAGATGACACCAAAAGGGAGTCCAGTTTACCATGGGCATGGGTCGGCAACCTGCAGCTCTAGAGGCGTGTGCGGCCCTCTAAGAACTGATTTCGTGATGGTATTTTATTCAGGTCCACCGTCCCCTATTCACCAGGTGCTTTGGCAGCTCTTGAAATGATAATTGGTTTTTTACCCTTCTATCTGGCAACACAACTGACACCTTTTTACAAGGAGTCATGTTTGCATAGACCACAATACCTGCAGTCATAATGCAAACAAAAAACATAACTCTGATAATGTGCACTGTCCTTGAAGTTAATTGGTCCACACCCGAGACAGCTTTCCTTAGAGCCGAGTCTCACATGGGTTGGACCAGATGACGCCAAAAGGCGCACTTATCAGAGTTATGTTTTTTGTTTGCATTATGACTGCAGGTATTGTGGTCTATGCAAACCATGACTCCTTGTAAAAAGGTGTCAGTTTTGTTGCCAGATAGAAGGGTAAAAAAACAATTATCATATTTTTACTGGCAAATGAGGTTCCAATGGAGCTCTTGAAATGTTCAGGTTTCTGACCCCTGGGGCCAGACCAGGCGAGAGCTGGCATCTGAATCCTACATGGGGGTACCCTACCTTTGCCTTCATGAACCCCATGGTGCACCACTCCCCTGTGTTGTATGTTCCCCCTTAGCTGTTCGCATACCCTTAGGTTGTAATCTTTTTGCAACGGGTCAAGAGAAGCCATAACCGATCGGAGTTCAGCCGCGCGACACGTATCCGCTTCGGTGGGGCCATTCTCTTGTCGCGAAGGGTCGCGCTGCGCTGCCGGAGTTGCCGAACGGATGCTTGATTTTGGTGACGTGACACCGATAGCACGGGTCGGATCAAATCGAGACTTTGTTATTGTAATAGGTTTTTACCCTTTCAACTGGTACAAAAACTGACACCTTTATACAAGGCATCATGTTTGCAATAACCACAACACAAGTAGTCAAAATGCAAACAAAAAGAAACAACTCTGATGATGTTAATGATATGCACCGTCCTTGAAGTTGATTGGTCCACACCCGAGACAGCTTTTCTTCGAGCCTAGTCTCACATGGTATTGGACCAGATGACGCCTCGGGTGTGGACCAATCAACTTCAAGGACAGTGCATATCATTATCAGAGTTGTTTTCTTTTTGTTTGCATTTTGACTGCTTGTGTTGTGGTTATTGCAAACATGATGCCTTGTATAAAGGTGTCAGTTTTTGTACCAGTTGAAAGGGTTAAAACCTATTACTATATGTTGCCACTGGTAAAGGAGGTCTCATAGCGAGAATTTGTTGTTCGCAAACGCATCTCGAAAAACTTGTGTGAACGTATAAGGAACGAGTGCCCCACCCCACACCACATTTACTCGTGGTGCTTATGTAATGAGCCCATTGTACCTTGACCTGAGGCTCTCTTTGTGCTTGGGCAAACATAGGGTCAGCTCAGTTGAAACCTGACAGGTCGCAAGCATTTTCCAACAATGTCATCTGTGTATGGAGGTAATATCACTTGCACTGATATTACGTTTGTGATTGGGAAACGCAATTATGGGAACTGAAAACCAACTGTGTATTGTTTAGACTAAACAAGGTTGTGTTTGTTTTAAAACGCCCCATTAAAAAAAATACTTTATTTGACCTTAATGTCTTTCTAGGTTGTGCTGGTAACAATTTGTACCAGACAGTTCTAGTGAAAAGCAGCTGCTGCTGCTACTAAACATACCTGAGATGCCCTGAATGTCCAGAGAAAGATTACAGTTTTAAAAAAAGTATTGAAACATTTATAATTCAAACAGACTATCTATCGACACAAGAAGGCAATGTCTATCATGAGTTATTTTTTTTTAGGCTTGACCGATTTTTACAATCGATGCATGAACGATGCTATGTAAAACTAAACTTAATTATCTTCTTGGTTCTTTCGGTAAAGTCACGTAGAAGGGAAATAATAAAAATGAAACATAATAAAATTCTCACGACGTTTCAGCCACAACACAAGCAGCCGTCCGCAGGTGAAGACAGAGCTGTCTGAAAGACAACGCTCCAATGAACACTGCCAAGCTTGGCAGCGTATTTTAGTTATTATGATTGCACAGACTGAAATAATCTCCGCTACCATCAACATTCACACTGCTAGCAAAACACTCTACTTTCAACGAATGCTTTAAGGAATGGCCTTTCTTGACTGGCTCTTTGAGACCAGCTTGGGGGATGTCTTTCTGAGCAGCTGAGAATAATAATAATAATTTAATTTAAAGCGCGTGCAAATTTGCGGACGTAACGGCCGCAACTCGGAGGCGCGGAGCCAAGCTCAGAGTCGCTCAAGCGCGGTCATAGAGGTGAGTTTTTAAGTCTCTCTTCGAATGAGGCGATTGAGGTGATGCTGCGAATGTGCAGAGGGACAGCGTTCCAGACTGTTTGGGCTGCCACCGAGAAGCGGCGCATAGACACGATGGCCATCCTGGATCTTGGTATCAAGAGGAGGTCGTGAGTCGCGCTGCGCAGGCATCTGCCGTGTGCTGAGCTGCAAGTTGTCAATAATGAAGGGTCATTCCTCACAACGTTAACCTCGTGTCTTTGTTTCTGTTTAAAGGGGGGGGGGTGTCTTTAGCCACTGCCAACACGGTCCCTTTTTTAAATCCTTTATATTAAGTTCGCTTGCTTGCTTAGGACCGTGCAAATCTTTCGGTCGTTTTTTAACCCAATTTCCGTGATCCAATCGAGCTGACATTTTGCACACAGACTCGTTGTGCGTGACAATGCATTTTCGTAAAAAATTGGTCAAAAATTTTACACGGTTTAGGGAAATTTTTTTAAAATATTTAATTACTAATTGCTTAATGCTGGCAGACAATCATCTGACCCATAGGTGGCAGCCATCTCAAGCCAGAGGACGAGAGGACTCTAGCCGCCACGCATATAAAGGATTTATAGTGAAAAACTTTGTTTTTACGGGTTATACTTATTAAAAGTGTCAACGTAATCCATGTTAATCAGTTCTAAGTGCTATCGCCAGGCTTGCTTCAGACCCATTCCCTGGTGTGCATCCTCGTAAACTCCTCGGGCTGCCCTTCTTATTCCTTAGCTCCTGCTGCACGACCTTCCAGTCTCCTCTTTCTCTCTCATCATACGCTTCTTCTTCATTCGTAGGCGGCTGATCAGAGCAACGACTACGACTTCACATTCAGGTGGTCAAACCAGAAATAACCGCTTCGGCAGCAGCGGAGGAGTGTGTGTCGCCGTGACATCTCCGCATTTGTGGATCGGGCATTGCTGCGTTAGGCGTTGTCCGGTCCTGTTCTGGATGATCAGTCGTGCGTGCGTTGGAGTGTTTTTCATTTTTTAAATCCTTTATATTAAGTTCACTTGCTTTCTTGCTTACGACCGTGCAAATCTTTCGGTCGTTTGTTAACCCACTTCCCGTGATCCATTCGAGCTGACATTTTGCACACAGACTCGTTGTGCGTGACAATTAATGTTCGTGAAAAAAAATTCCCAAAATTTTACACTGTTTAGGGAAAACAAATTAAATATTTAATTACCAATTGCTTAATACTGGCAGACAATCATCTG
Organism: Lethenteron reissneri; assembly: GCF_015708825.2. Taxonomy (NCBI): domain Eukaryota; kingdom Metazoa; phylum Chordata; class Hyperoartia; order Petromyzontiformes; family Petromyzontidae; genus Lethenteron; species Lethenteron reissneri. Next base: position 4,221,839 of record NC_083834.1, read on the forward strand.
ACCCATAAGTGGCAGCCATCTCAAGCCAGAGGACGAGAGGACTCTAGCCGCCACGCATATAAAGGATTTATAGTGAAAAACTTTGTTTTTACGGGTAAATTTTTTATTTGCCGTGGTTTGTGCAGTGGATGCGATTTGAGGGTGAACCATGAGCTTCATACGCTCATTCCCTCCTTTGTATTCCTCCGGGCCTAGCGACCGACGCAGGGAAGGAAGGATACGTTCTTGTGGACTAGAGGCTCGGCAAGTTTGGGACATAGATGTACAGAAAACGGATGCTCGCTTGATTAAAAAAAACTAGTTTTGAAAGCGTAGCTCAGTCAGCAGGATAGATGAGGTATATCTAGAGGCCAATTTTAAACCAGACCCCTTCAAGAAAACACCCAAGGAGAGATCCAGGGTAAATTCTAAGAGATACAGGTGGAAGGGTGAGTGTACGAAATAAGTGCAAACTTAGAATGCATACAGAAAAAATAGTTTAAAGCGCCTATCCTAGCGTGTAAGTTTTTGTAAAAAAAAAATGACATTTTCAAAGGCTGGGCGGTACACATTTCATTGCAGTTTGGCTGAACATTAACTCTGCAAAACTGTAAAACACAAACATTACGCATTTGTGTGTTTTTACCAAGTCACTTTATGTCCAGCCACAAACTGGTGAACACCTTTCAATTTGGCAAGCTGTATGGCGCGGATGGCCAAATGTTTAGCTTCACCTTGGCGAATATTTGTTTAAAAACTCTTGACGGAACTAACAAGGGAACGAGTTTTGGGGGGTTAAGCTGTGCAGCTTTACTGGGGCACATTGTCGTGCTCTGGTTTGTCGCTTACCACAACTCGGTGGGGAGTGTTGTGGGGGGGAAATAGTTGCTGCGCGCGTGCGTTATGCAACTTTAAAACGTTGTTGTCGAGGTAGCCGGATGTGTGGCGCAGAGGTCAGAAGACTGAGCTTGGCACTGCCGAGACCCCGGGGAGGGGGGCGGTGGGGGGAGAGGTTCAAATCCTGCTTTGGCTATTAAATTGTTGTGAATGGAAGTTGTTCAGTCCGAGGATATTACTGGCCTTTCTCTTCATTGGCTTATGAAATGGTTTGGCGTCATCTGGTCCAACACCATGTGAGATTAGGCTCTAAGGAAAGCTGTCTCGGGTGTGGACCAATCAACTTCAAGGACAGTGCATATATTATCAGAGTTATGTTTTTGTTTTCATTATGACTGCAGGTATTGTGGTCTATGCAAACATGACTCCTTGTAAAAAAGATGTCAGTTTTGTTGCCAGATAGAAGGGTAAAAAACCAATTATCATATTTTTACTGGCAAATGAGGTTCCAATGGTGTAAATGCTTTACCCAGAGCTCTCATACTCTGATGGTGCATTGTCTTTGAGTTGTGCGCCTTTTGGCGTCATCTGGTCCAACACCATGTGAGACTAGGCTCTAAGGAAAGCTGTCTCGGGTGTGGACCAATCAACTTCAAGGACAGTGCACATTATCAGTTATGTTTTTGTTTGCATTATGACTGCAGGTATTGTGGTCTATGCAAACATGACTCCTTGTAAAAAAGGTGTCAGTTTTGTTGCCAGATAGAAGGGTAAAAAACCAATTATCTTATGAAATGTTGTTTTCATGCATCTTGAAACGTATTCTATTTTCTTGGTTCTTTCGCTAAAGTCACGTAGAAGGGAAATAATAAAATAATAAAAATCAAACATAATAAAATAATTCTCACGACGTTTCGGCCACAACGGCTGCTTGCGTTGTGGCCGAAACGTCGTGAGAATTATTTCATTGTTTTATTTTTATTATTTTATTTTTCTCCACGTATTCTATTTTTGACATCTAACATGAGCACTGGGCCATCGTGACCACACCTTTTGGCAGCACTGCGATGCCACGAAGGGCAATTGTTTTTGTCTCGGCTGTGTTGGAACTCGCCTATTAAACCACTGCAGTATTTTCCTTTTTCATTTTAATTTGCCGTTGCTTGATGGCGTTTCGGTCAGGATTGGGAATTTTTTCAAAGTTTTCACAACTTGATTTTAGAAGGTCGCGAATTCAAATCTTGTTTTTAAGGATCGGTTCATCCCATCATCGCTTTTGTGGTAAATTAAAATGAGCGCTGCATCTTGGCATGTCGGCAGTCGGTATGTGTATTGTGTTGAACTTCTTTCGCACCGTACGTAGCCAAGCGTGCTAATTGGAGGATGGGCGAGTGGTGTGGGTGAGTCACTGCGAGTGTGTGTGTGTACGTTGATCTTTTGCACCGTACGTAACCGACCGTGCTAATCGGAGGTACGGGGTTGTCTTAATGTACACACTGGCTCCTGTGAATGTACATTGTGGTGGCCAATGTTAAACGCCTGTATTCTTGCAGGAGTTTGTTTAATCCTGTTATGAAAAAAAAACACCAGAAAACGCAACACACGTATGAAGAAGTATGCATATTATTTGTAGACATACTTAACCGTCAGTTCTTGCGATGCTTGGCCCAGGTTGACGAGAGACTCAATTATGGACCATTGTTACAAAGCGGGGAGCAACAAAGCTGTTTACGCATGGATGTTGCCCAACTGCAACAGTGCGGGAAAGCAGTGGGGCAAGATGTTAGCTACCTCGCCTGGTACGCAGGAGGCTGTGAGTTTGATCCCGACCCTGACACCTGCTACTGTATATTTGGAGTTTGCGTGTCTCTCTCTTTCATCATCATCATGATGGCTGGGAGATGTTAACTACCTTGCCTGGTATACAGGAGGTCATGGGTTTGATCCCGACCCTGATGCCTGCTGCTGTATATTTGGAGTTTGCGTGTCTTCCTCCCCGTGGTCACGTAGATGGATTTTTCTCCGGGCCCTCCAGGTTTTCTCTTCACATTTTAGAATCAACGTGCTTTCGGCTGTACATACTTGTAACGTACATACGTTACAACATGATAATCATACTTCGTTGAGCTATCATTTGTGGATAACAGGTCGCTTCTGTAAAATAGCTGTAAAGCTCAGTGGGCCGTACCTGGTAAAATAAAAATAAAAGTTTTTCCAATGCCCTTAGGTTTTTGCACAGCTAATAACGTATGTCCCTATGTTAAAAATAGATTTTTTTTCCATAGCTAAGACATCTCTTGACGTTTTAAAAACTGCACTGTACAGTGTATTAAACAGCTTACCGCTTAGAACTTTTTGTACACTGTGTATGCAATATTTTTAGGTTTACGTAAATATATGTAGGTTGCACCTTTTTTAGGCAGAATACGGAATGTAAAACTTACAAGCCAGTACAAATGGGACTGTTTAAACAACAACATTATTATTTAATTGGGTACAGTATTTGACTTGTATGCACGACTGCTTGCAAATTTGTACAAGAATCGGCCAAAATCTGTTGTAATGTTTCTGTAACTTGTACCGGTGAACGGTTTTTAAAAGTACTAATTTTGTCCCAAGCCAAATGTCCCACGTCCATCCCCCCCCCCCTCATCCCGTATTTTTCCTGCTATGCTTGACCAGTTAAGGGTTTTTCTTCCAGTGAGCTGTGGCAGCATCAGAAGTAAAAAAAATACCACGCGTGTTTATGTTCTGTCGCGGCTTTAATCTGCACAGAGGGAAAAAAAACATGAGCAGAGGAGGTCTTTATGGATTCCACAACTATTGGCAATAGCAGGAAGTTAAAACTAAAACAAACAAAACTATTTTTTAATTTACCCAGGTAAGGGACCCACTGAGCTATGTAGCTATTTTCAGGAGCGACCTTGCTATCACAAATGTTGGCCCAGCGAGAAGTGGATTATCGTGTTGAATGTATGCCAGCCAAATACTTTAAACGCTTGATGTTGATTCTGCATGTTGAGGGGAAAAACCGGAGGACTCGGAGAAAAACCCACACGACCACGGGGAAGAACATTCAAACCCCAAATATACAGCAGCAGGCGTCAGGGTCGGGATCGAACCCACGACCTCCTGTATACCAGTCGAGGTTGTTAACATCTCACCACGGAGAGAGAGAGAGAGACACGCAAACTCCAAATATACAGCAGGTGTCAGGGTCGGGATCGAACCCACGACCTTCTGTATACCAGGCGAGGGAGCTAACATCTCCTAGCCACAGTGATGATGATGATGATGAGAGAGAAACACGCAAAATCCAAATATGCAGCAGGTGTCAGGGTCGGGATCGAACCCACGACCTCCTGTATACCAGGCGAGGTAGTTAACATCTCCTAGTCACCGTTATGATTGAGAGAGAGAGAGACACGCAAACTCCAAATATACAGCAGGTGTCAGGGTCGGGATCGAACCCACGACCTCCTGTATACCAGGCGAGGTAGTTAACATCTCCTAGCCACCGTGATGATGATGAGAGAGAGACACGCAAACTCCAAATATACAACAGCAGGCGTCAGGGTTGGGATCGCACCCACGACCTCCTGTACACCAGGCGAGGTAGTTAACATCTCCTAGCCACCGTGATGATGATGAGAGAGAGACACGCAAACTCCAAATATACAACAGCAGGCGTCAGGGTTGGGATTGCACCCACGACCTCCTGTATACCAGGCGAGGTAGTCAACATCTCGTCGCCACCGTGGCGTGCAGGAAAGCCCCGAGAGTGCTCGTGATGTTTTGGTCAATTTCCGTTTTGAGTTTTTTTTTACACACATGCGGTTGGAACACGAAGTGCCAAGAGGAAGCCAACAGATACAATTGTGTACAAAAAATGTGAGGATAGTAAGCGGGGGGCGTGGGGGGGAGAAATTACAATTCTCTTAAAGTTTGTTTTTAAAATAAGAATATCATCGTTATCGCCAGCCCGTGGCAATTAATGCGCATTTGAACACATCCACATTTATTGGCACAGCAATTGTTAATGTTCACTGCGTCTCGCCAGGTGACAATGCCATAATGCTAAACTTGCCGTTTGAAAGTCGTAAGTTTTTAATTTAAGGTCGGAGGTCGACTTGGCTAGTGTTTCAGAAAAGGAGTACCACTGAACATGAAAACATGTTTGCCTTTTTACACGCTTTTATTTAACTCTCTCTGTGTTGTTGTTGTCTCAAATCTTGTACTGTAACTCAATTTTAACCCACTTCCCAATGTGGTATCGACTGCAAACTTGGTATACTTATGTCATACTGATGACAATACCATATTCTATCATAAAAAATATATATTTTGAATTTTTTTTATATGTTATGTTTCGGCTTGGGTCTAATTGTCCACGCTCAACTGACGTTGGCTGTAATTCACCATGGCCCCTTACGTTATGGCAAGCTTCGGGGCCACTTCCTGGAGTCGTGTAGTTCTTCCATTACTAGTACGGTACATTTCATTAACGCGTGTTTTACATTTTTTAAAAATATTACTTATTCCCCTATTGCATCCCGATTTGTGCACGTGCATCTCTCAGCAGTTCAACTCTTCTTGCTAGAGAATTGATGGTGGATACCTAGGAGCTATCTCCAAGATCCTTTTTTAGTGACCTCAGACCAACACTGTCCCACCCCTGCTACAGAGAGTAGTGTTTATAATGTGTATTTTTATCCTGTATATATAAAAAAAATGGAAATTTGTGAGTGTGTGTCTGTTCGAAATGTTTAGCATACTTTCCAACATGCTACAAACTTGAAATTTGGCATGTGGGTAGTTTCCAGACTGTACACACTGCAAAAAGTATAAAAATAGACTTGTATTTTTTTTGGGGGGGTGCAATAATGGATACAATATATTGCACGGCAAGTGAGCGGTGACGTCGCATCTGTGATGTCACCCGCATGCGGCAGCGTCACGCAGTGTGCCTGCTGATGTCACGCATCCCTCCCCCCTCTGCGTAGGCCGTGTATTAAACCAAGACAAGCTGGGTAGTAAAGCTAGTTGTGTATATATATATTTTTACCAGGTAAGGCCCACTGGGCTATGTATCACTTTTTCAGAAGTGACCTAGCCATCACGAATGATGGCTCAACGAAGTGGCTTATGTGAAAATTTATATCAGACAAATACTCTTAAACGCGTGTTGATTCTAAATGTGGAGAGAAAAAACAGAGGACCTGGAGAAAAATCCACACAGCCTCGGGAGAGAACATGCAAACTCCAAATATACAGCAGGCGTCGGGGTCTGGATCGAACCCACGACCTCCTGTATACCAGGCGAGGTAGTTAACATCTCATTACGACAGTCAAATACTTTTTTTAGATTCAGAACTATAATTTATATTCTTGGTTCTTTCAGTAAAGTCATGTAGATAAAATAATATAAATATAAAACAATAAAAATTCTCACTTTTTATTGTATAATTCTCACTTTTTATTGTACAATAAAAATTCTCACTTTTTATTGTTTTATATTTTTATTATTTTATTATTTCCCTTCTACGTGCCTTTACCGAAATAACCAATAATATGAATCCCTGCAGTCAGGAAAGCTTTGAATCTAAACTATTATTTAATTATCCTAGGTTAAGTTCGGAACCACATTTAATGTGATAGTATTTTTTTGTACGTTCAATGGTGACTCTTCTTGAGACCCATTCATTTCTGGAAGGTGGGCAGCATGGTTCTGGTGGCCTGGACAGGAAGTTGCTAGCACTTATGAGAGGTGGTAGTCCTGTGGGCGTCCGACACCAGCTCTTAAAAAAAAAAACACAGCTTTTTGCAAAGGTACGAAAATATTATTTTAATCGCAGCCAGCCACTTGAATTATAACTGTTGAGAGGTGCCAACTTTGCACTCTGACCTCTGAGTGACCCGGCCACCTCTCCAACTTTCATCTTCCTGGTTCTTTCGGTAAAGTCACGTAGAAGGGAAATAATAAAATAAAAAAAATTAAACATAATAAAATAATTCTCACGACGTTTCGGCCACAACGCAAGCTGCCGTCCTCAGGTGAAGAACAGGTCTGTCGGGAAGACAGCGTCTGAATGAATCGTTCATGAAACATTATTTTATTATGTTTTATTTGTATTATTTTATATGCTCCCTTCTACATGACTTTACCGAAAGAACCAAGAAGATGAATCCCTGCAGTCACGAAAGCTTTAAATCGAAACTCTCCAACTTTGTCAAAATTAAATGTGAAGCCCTCCAGTGTGAGTGTCCTGTGGGTAGAGCATTGTAACAATAATTTAACAGTAGATGCTATTCTCCTCCTAACGCCGCGTGTTGTTTTCATAACGCGAACGAGCGAACGGAACTATGTCGCGCGAGTAGGAATAAGCGGTCGTACAGCTGCCTCGGCGGAGCATCACACAAGGCATTGGGATGCTGCTGGATGCTTGTAGATGCTCCCGAGCATCATACAACAAGCCGGGATACTGCTGGATACTTTTAGATGCTACCTAGCGTTGCACAACAAGGCGGGATGCTACTTACTGCTACGTAGCGTCACAACAAGGTGGGATGCTGATGGATGCTACCCACGCACCTCGGTCTTTGTGCAGCCTGCGTACGCATCTCACCCATTATCCCAGACTGTCCTTTACCCTCTACATTATATAAAAAAAATTACAAGATTTTCCCACAACGCTGTGTTCTTCAGGAACGCAACTACTGCCGTGTTATACGAGAACCGACTATCCATATTAATAACGATGTGGAATTTTCACAGCTTGTTCCAAACTGGCAGTGCAGATGAGCGCGGTGCCTCGGTCGTGCGAGCATGTCGACGATTAATTATCAAGTACAAGTTTGTAGAACCAGGCGAGAACTCTGAAAACTGACAGCAGAGTTTAATTTTGCAAGAGTGACCCGGGGTACTAAAATTACAAAACCAATTCGATAAAGTAATGAAGCAAGTTTAAACCGGCGCAAAGACAACATTTGCATCGGGAGGAATTTAAAATGGTGCACAAACATAATTCAAGATTGAATAAAAAACATTTTCGGTAACTTAACTTTGCTCGGACAAATTACTTTTACTTGTCTGCCATCGTCGCCTTCCCCCACCCACCCTCGCCAATGATCCCTTGATGGCGTTCACCCCGGTTTGAAATTTGCTGATGTAGAAAACAGGAAGCTGTGATGTAAACACGGGTAGTACATGGGATAAACCTACACAAAGACGATGAAGAGAAAGGTCTCCCGTGTAGCCTTAACAGACTGTTAGGATAAGTGCTGTTAGCGGGCACACAAAGACAAAGATCCCTCGTGTAGCCTTTAACAGACTGCTGGGGCAAATGCTGTTAGCGAGCGCCTATGAAGGCTGGTACGGTACGTAAGGAAGTGGGTGGCCAGCACCACGCCCGACTGCCCTTGCCTCTCGAGTGGCGATGCTTACGCACCACCCCAGGTACTCGCTTGAGGCTGGGTCGACCTAGAGGAGGACCAGGACCAGTTTAGATAATCGTCACTGGTGTTGGCCTTGAACAGGAATCTAACTCTGATCGCTAGGCTCTAACCGCGACACTTCTGCCCCCGCACGCATGCTCACACACATACTCGCACATGCCCAGACTCCATGTGGTGTGTGGTTTTGGCGGAATGTTCCATCCAATACCCAGACTTAAATCCCATGGAAATATACAGTAGAGAATGGGCAGTTGCCTTGGCTAAGATCTGTTAAACGTCTTTGTGAAATAACTTGTAGCATTATGATTAAAACTACCGTAATTTCGGGATTATTGGATGCTCTCTTATCCCCCTGTATTTTAAAGCCCATAGTTGGAGGTGTATCATCTTACTGTCCGAAGCATCGCACAATCTGGAGTATACCGTCATGCGTTTAGGAATTTTAGATTATGGAAATTAGTGACGCTGTAATTGCAAAACACCGACACCACCACAAGTACTGTCGTAGGAATACAAATTATCATGTGCAGTGCACACACATTTGCTCTTGGCTGTAAGTATATATTTGAGTATCATCCCCTCGTGTGTGGGGTGCACTTTGGTTTTGTTTCCCACGCACAAAAGTAAGAAATGTGTCAAGGCGAACAAACCCTCCTGATAAAAAAAGTGCGATTCGTTCATGACCAAATAAACTTAATTGTGCAAAATCTTATCAGATTTTTTTAGAAGCTACGATGTGGGACTACTTAAAACTATCAAACTGAAAGCGAACACACTTTTTTTATATCAGGTAAGGCACACTGAGCTATGCAGCTCTCTTTCAGAAGTTATCTGTCCACAAATGATCCTCACGGCGGTACCCTGGGGTATCCAAATAATACAAAATGGCCGAGGCAATTAAATATTTTATTTCTGGGACTTTTTTTCCAGGGGTATACTTTACTCCGTGACTGGGGTACCAATCGATCCGAAATCGGTGCTACTCCGATGTCGAAATGCAGCGAGGACGATTGCACTGAAACCCTGAACGCTCGTACGTACCGTAGTGGTGCATCGTGTACAGCTCGTCGATGAGTCGATTGCCGCATCGCCGACCATCAACAGACTAAAAATTACCATCACGGACATTGTGCGAGAGCCGGGGTTCTGTGGTACCCCGGGGTACCGCCATAAGGTTCAAATTATAGCTCGGCGAAGTGGCTTATGTGGATATGTATAGCAATCAAATACTCTAAATGCGTGTTTTATCAATGTGGAGGGAAAAACCGGAGGACCAGGATAAAAATCTTAGGGAGAACATGCAAACTCCAAATATACAGTAGCATATTCTTAGGTTTTTTTTCGGTTAAGTCACGTAAGTAAAACATCACTTTATGCAGCTAATTCGGCTGTGACGGTCCCACCTGATGACGGAGACTTGTGTTGCCTCCGAAACGTCGTGATTTTTATTTTTATTTTATTATTTTTATTATGATGTTTTACTTGCGTGACTTAACCGAAAAAACCTAAGAATATGAATCTTTGCAGTCACGAAAGCTTCAAATCTAGAATTATACAGTAGCAGGCGTCGGGGTCTGAATCGAACCCACGACCTTCTGTATACCAGGCGAGGTAGTTAACATCTCGCCACCGTGATGCGCCTTGATGGGCAGCAGAGGCTAGTTGCAGTAAAATCAATGGCTCTACGTTGATTTTATGCTCCGTGCTTTCACAAAAGAACCGCGATGACCCGCCTGAACATCACTCTAATAGAGCAGCACGCTCGCACTTTCAACTTGCGCATTCAAAAACGGTTTGTGTGACATCTGCTTGACAAATGCAGCACTCAGGATAATTACTGCAGCATCCGGAGGGCCGTGCCGTTCTGCGGCTTGTGTGGCCGTGGTCGGGTATGATTTATTTTGGCCATGGTGATGAAGGTGGAGCAGAGAGGCACCTGGTCTCGCTTGCTGGGGTAGTTGTCTGTGTCGGAGATGGGAAAACGAACACCGCTCGGCACCTGGATTTTGAGTCTTGGAACTGGATGCCTCGGGCGGCTTGACGCTCGAGGCGTAGACATTCAACCGCACTGCCCCTGTGCATCTAGGTTCTAGCCATGGTGCATCCTTGGACCATACTAACATTTGGTTTGACCAAATAATGAATACAGCCGCTTCTGTAATGCGGTAGTTGCGTACCTGAAGAACACTGCGGTATGGAAAAAATCGCGTTATCATAAATGATATATGATATGGGGGCAAAGCACGGTCTGTGATAACACGCGAGATGCAGGCTGAACAAAGACTGAGGCGCGTGGGTAGCATCTAGAAGCATCCAGCAGCATCCCGCCACGACACAAAGGCAGCCGTACAACTACTTGGTTCTACTCGCGTGATCGTAGTTCCGTTCACTCGATTGCGTTTATATCCCAATTGCATCCGCGTTCTAAACAAACGTGTTCCGTCATACATTCAATCGCGTTATGAAAACGCGGTGTTATTGGGGCACACAGACTATGTATGTGAAACAAAATCTGAGGTATAGGAGGAGCAGGGAAATTGCCTAGGGGGTGTACAGACAGGGTAGGGTGCACATGGGGTTGGGAAGGACGGAAGCAAGCAACAGCAGCGGTGTGTTTGCATTTCAAAATATGGTCGTCTTTTTCCCCTATTGCATCCCGATTTGTGCACATGCATCTCTCAGCAGTTCAACTCTGCTTGCTAGCGAATTGATGGTGGAAGCGGATACGTGTTTTTGTGTGTGTGTGTGCACGCGTGTACTGTGTGTTCAGTTGCAAATACCTGAATGAGTTCTGGGCGCCCTCCCCAAGGTGAATCCGGCATCAAACGAGTACCTGTTGCGGTGTGCACGTGTCACAGCGCAAGCGAGCCAAAAGCTGCTGAGCTTGGTTTGTGGCCAAACTAATCGCTCGTTTGCCACGCAGGTCTTATCCATAATGAAGGTTTTTTTCGGGGGGTTAGATGGAGGTAAATATGAATGCGGTCGTTAAACCCGCCACCACCCTGACAGCCAATTAGTAATGTTTGTCACGTAATGATAAAAATGCCAATTTCGTTACTAGTTCAGCATAGGTAGGTGTGTTGAGTAAACCCACAACATTTGCAATTCGATTACCGGCCTCATCGGGTGACGTCTAATTGTGGAGAAATCCTCCTCCTGTTTCCATCTTAAATAGAGGGCTAAATGTGATGTCGTCACTGTTACCCAATCAGGTGTGAAGACCAGGGGGGGGGGGGGGGGTGATGTAGTCATTGAAATTAAAATGGATATCTATAATTAGTTGGATTATTCGGGTCTTAATGTAGGTCTTTAATATGTGCGTGATAACAGCACTTGCCGCAACAGTCTTACATTTGTCTACATGGGTTGTTTTGTGCAGTGTGTCTTTGTTACGTGGTTTTGTATTGTATGTGTCTGTATGTATACTGTGTTGTGTTTACGTTCATGTGTGTTTTTATTTTATTTTTTGGTAGTGTAGCGGTTGGCGCGTTGTGCTACGAACTTGGCGACCCGAGTTCGATTCCCGCTCACGGCCACAAACACCAGTTACCATTGTCTGGACCGGTCCTGGGCCTCCCCTAGGTCAACTTGGTCTCAAATGAGTACCTGGTGTGGTGGGTAAACATCGCCACTGGGGAGACAAAGGCGGGCGGGGCTTGGTGCTGGCCACTAACCCCCTTGTGTTCCGTGCCGGCCTTTATAGGTGCTACTCTCTATAACGGCACTTGTTCCCACAGTCGATTAAGGCTATACGGGGGATCTTTGTCTTCGTTGTTCACTTTGGGTTATTGGCTTCAGTTCACCACGAACGGTAATAACCCTGCCGGATTGAAGGCCTCGGCGTGCCGCGTCGATTGACGGTGTTTTGACTGTTCTTCGCCACGCTGGACCGTGTGGCATTCTTGCAGGGGTAGCGGGCATGGTCTGTGCCATCCTCTGACCAGCTACTCCACTGAACAGTGGTTAACGAAGGAAAATCATCTCAATTCTCTGCGGATCAACATGCCAACGTGAAAGCCATCTATTGTAATCTTTGTGTTCGCCAACACCTGGCAAATTCGTGCGTAAGTTTTACTTCGCAAATACGTACCGTCCAAAAAACCAGCGCGGTGGTTTGTGAACTAAGCTGTGAAAGCCTGCTGTGCTGCCACCTTGACAGCCGCAGTTCAGAGGGTTTTTTTAACGGTTTTACTTAACTTGAGTCCTCTGTTTGTCGTGGTCAAATCTTGTAATCAAAATTTCGTCCACTTCCCGTTGTCCAATCGATTCCACGTTTTGCACACGTACTCGGATCCGGTGACGATGCATGCCTGTATCAAAAAGCAATTTACATTTTGTATGGGCGCCTTATTATTTATATATATTTGTGTAGGTCAAAACGCCCTCGGTCCCTAAACTGTGGAATCGGCTCGCACAAGAAGCAGGCGCCGTGTGTCTCAGGCGCTATTGACGCACTTCTCGACTGGGAGTTAAACGAAGTTGTTAATAAAACCGTTGTTTAAAAACAACTTTTTTAAAGTTTTTTTCAGTGTTTCCGAAAAATCTTCATGCTCAACCTAATCGTTGCTTCCGAGAGCGGCGGATTTCGGGCTTGTTTTGTTTTACCCCCGCGCGGCACGTCTGATTTTACAGGAATTTATACAGCGCCTTAACCAAGGTGCTTTTACAGATAATTGGCAACGTTACTGCATCCGAATGCGATGGTGGAGATGAGGTTAATGGAATATAGGAGAGGAATCAATGGGGGGCGAATCTGTGATGCGTGACATCGGTGAAAGCGAAATAGATGACGGCAAACGATGATGCGGGGGGGGGGGGGGGATAAGTGGTAGCCATGTGTAAGTGTTGCTCCAGAGACACTTTGTAGAGGGCACGTCTTAATTATACACACGTGCCCTAACTACTAAACATCAACTCCTCGTACAGTCTATCTCGAGTACTTCCACTCGGTATATTATACGCCTCCTACGTAGCGTGCCTACCCTGGCTACGCTCCAGGTCCTCCGGCTATAATATCCTATGGAAGACCCAGGGGTCCACCACTGGCCTCACAGAGCTCCGGCCCTTAAAAGAGCGGCGAAGCTAGGGGTCTAGGGTCCTATTCTGGCAGGTCTTCTTGCTTCAACTGGTCGTCTTCAACTGCCTGGACCTCTCCAGAGGTCCGCCTTTATATACGTTTCTCAGCCGAGGTGCGGACCTCCGTGAGGGACGCGGGTGACCCCCAGAGTCCCTCACCGAGGGTCCGCATGTCTGCCGTTGCAGCCCAGTACATCCACAGCCCCCTCCGGCTGTTGGGAGTGTTTGCGAGGGATCGTAGGACCCCTCAACCCTCAACCGCTTCTGGGCTGTCTGTCGTTGCCTGCAAGTGCAGCCCATCCATGGTATAATAATTATTAGAATAATATAGAATTATTATTATAATTATTATTCTGAGTAATTCTGATTGTAAATGATGATGAATGGATTTAATGAATGGGGTGAATGAGTGATTGCCATGCAATGAGATGATTAACGAACAGTAGTAGTGGTTGTTATGAGGGGGAGATTAAAGGGGTCGTGGGGTGAGCTTAGGGGTAACGATAAGTGAGTTTTGAATGAGGAGCAGAAGCTTCATGGGCGAAGCTGACTGTTTAATCTGGCTGCCCGTGTGTGTGTGCGCGCACTGGCCCATTCGCGCGCTACGAAGCGTGAAACGTTATTCCTCCACTTGGGCCTGCGACCACGTTGTGTGCGTATCGTGTTCTCCCGTCGCTGCGTGCTTGGTGTTTTTATGAAATCGCGTGCAGCGTGACCCCAGGGCCCTTTGAGTGTTGCTTATGATGCACAAAAACTGGAGGCTCTCAATGCTGCTTGCTGGCTACTCATTTCTGGTGACTCTGCTGCTGCAGAGTGCGACGACGCAACGTTGCGCCGTGGTTTTATCAGCAAGCCTTGCGTGCCGGCGAGAAGTGACATTGCCACGTTGCAGGTGTTCACGAAAGAGCCCGGAGGAAATTAATTTTTCCCCATTTGAGTTTCTTTTTTTGGGGAAGTACTTTGCAACGTTATTGATTCGTTGGCTGATATACAAGTGGTGGTATCAGCCCTTTGCATCCGAAGTGTGTGAGGTATAAGAATAGGTTTTACCCTTTCTGGCAATAAACTAGTCTTAAGATATTCATATTATTGGTTCTTTCGGTAAAGTCGCGTAGAAGGGAAACAACACACTAATAAAAGGGGACGTACTTTAAAAGATGGATAATAAATTTGACGCAAGGCCGTCAGAAATCCAAACCTCCCAATAAACAAGGGCATCTCCATGCCGCCACCACCGCACGGGCTCATTTATAAGGATCTGACCGAGCAAGGAAGATCCTGGTTCCTCCTCGAATCGGATCTGGACACTCCATGAACAATGTTCGGGACACTTTCTCCATCGATGGAAACTTTACGAGAGTCCAGTTTGTGACTGCGATGGTGCGACATTTCAGACCGTCCATATTAGAAGTTTTTTTTGGGGTTAGATCGCGTGAATAATAATGTGCCGTTTTTAAACAGTCCACCACCCGGCACAGCCAAATTATTAAGGTTTATCACGTAAACAAAACATGCCAGACAGTACATCATGAGGCCTCCTTTGCCAGTACCAAAATATACTAATAGGGGTTTCCCCCTTTTTTCTGGCAACAAAACTGACACCTTTTTGCAAGGAATCGTGTTTACATTAACCACAATACTTGCAGTCAAATGCAAACAAAAAACATAACTCTGATAATTTATGCGTTGTCCTTGAAACTGATTGGTCCACACCAGAGACAGCTTTTCTTAGAGCCTAGTCTCATATGGTGTTCGACCAGATGACGCCAAAAGGCGTGTAAACATGATTCCTTGCAAAAGGTGTCAGTTTTGTTGCCAGAAAAAGGGGAAAAACCCTATTAAGTATGCCAGACAGTGTAAACATATCGTCAACGACTGCCGAATAGGATTATTCGACAGCGATCTCTAAAACAATTCCACGTGGCTTCACCTGAAGCAGTGGCAGAAGAAGAATTGGACGTTGAATTTTTTTTCTCAAGACCGCTACGGAGCATAAAAGAATGCGAATGAGCCGGGTGATACATTTCGAGCTTCTGTACCTAAAAAAACCACGATCGCCATATCACAATAGTTTGCTTAACTTGTTTTGAGAGAAGCGCACTCTTCACGCTCTATCAGCGATGTCTTCCCTGCGGCGTGACGCTCGCCACCTGGTTCTCCCTTGCCACAGCACTTCTGTGGCAGGCGTCTGAGCCGGAGGGGGGGGGGGGGTGAATGTGCGTTGTAGATTAACTCCAACCCGTTGGAAACAAAAAAAAAACAGTTTCCTTGTCGATTTTCCCATTTGCATCACGGTCGGTCGCAGAGTTTGCTGGAAATGGGGGGGGGAGGGGGGTGGCATTGTGCAGGAGACCAGAAGACGGGTAATGGGGGGGGGGGACATTTTTCTTCCTGAGGACTGAATAGGACTTTCTAAACTAAAACTACTGAACAATTTTTAAATCCTTTATATTAAGTTCGCTTGCTTGCTTGCGTGCTTGCGTGCTTGCTTGCTTGCTTACGACCGTGCAAATCTTTTGGTCGTTTTTTAACCCACTTCCCGTGATCCAATCGAGCTGACATTTTGCACACAGACTCGTTGTGCGAGACAATTAATGTTCGTGAAATTTTACAATCTTTAGGGAAAACAAATTATATATTTAATTACCAATTGCTTAATAATGGCAGACAATCATCTGACCCATAGGTGGCAGCCATCTCAAGCCAGAGGACGAGAGGACTCTAGCTGCCACGCATATAAAGGATTTAGAGTGAAAAACTTTGTTTTTACGGGTTATACTTATTCGTTTTACCAGGTCAGGGCCCCACTGAGCTACGTAGCTCTTCCTCAGAAGCGACCTGGCCGTCACAAATGATGGCTCCAACGTAGTGGTTCTTAAATTTTTATTTAAAGCTTTCGTGACTGCAGGGATACTTATTCTTGGTTCTTTTGGTAAAGTCACGTAGAAGGGAAACAATAAAATAATAAAAATATTATTTTGTTTCCCTTCTACGAGACTTTTTTATTGTTTCCCTTCTACGTGACTTTACCGAAAGAACCAAGAATATGAAGTGGTTTTTGTCGTCATCGCGTGGAACACTTCTGGCAGCCAATAAACACGCGCTTCGTTCTAAAACGCGGAGGGGGGGAAAACCCGGAGGGACCCGGAGGAAAAATCCACGTGACCAAGAGGGGAGAGAGAGAGACACGCAAACTCCAAATATGCAGCAGCAGGCGTCAAGGTCGGGATTTTGACCTCCCACGACCTTTCAACTGTCATTGTCCCTTCTCACTGCAGGAAACCCTTGCAATAACAGAAGTTTTCAGGCTATAAAAATGTCCCTCTGGTATCCATTCAGTGCAGCTAAAGATGCTCGCAGTGATGGGTAAATATTGTTTTTGGACGGCCTTGTGGCCATATGAAATTAAGTTGCGCGCCAAACCTCGCCCCCCCCTACCCCTGCCATAGAATTCCTGTCCAGGTAGCGATTTGTTGTCGGCATCCCCGGACACCTTTGATCTTTATCCTGATCGAAACTGCAGTTTGCATTGCATCGTCTACACGCTACACCGGGAATTTTTATCGGTGGGCTTTTGGCAACATTCCGCTGATCAACGTTGCATTCACAAGTTGTCGTGTTTTGCCTCATCTGTTGGCTCCGTGTCATTTTGTTGTGAAATGGGTTTTTACCGAGATTCTGGAAAAATGCGTGGTGCGAAAAAAATCAGTTCGGACGGACGTAGTTTAGTTGAGGAATTTTATTTGAGCACTTATGAGGTCGAAGGCACGTGGCCACGTAGCTGGGATTATAAGCGTAGCATCGTGTTGTGACAGCAGTCCAGTACGGAAGGTAGGTAGAGTCCTTGCGATACAGAAGTTCAACAATATTCACAGCCAGGATCAAGCAACTGAGCACACTGAGTGGCTGGCATGTGACCCATCCGGCTTTATGAGCTGGTGTGTGTCGGAAAGGTCCTGATGCATTCGGTGCACAGATTAAAATCTGAAGAGATGTGAGGTTTTTAAAATATGTCTGACAGAATGGAACATTGAGTGATACGATCAAATACGTTTTTTGTAAGTCCAATTCTCATGGTTACTGTATAGTGATCTGTGACCTCTCCAGCATGAGGGGCTTTCCTCGAGAAAACTATGCCAAGGAGTAACGATGTTGCTGCCAGCAGACCTGGGTGGATGACGACTTTTGGTGGTGGTCATCACGGCTGCTTGAGCGTTCCCACGAACAGCCGGCCGTAGTTTTACCCATAGCGAGTCCTTGTTTAACGCGGTCGATGCGTTCCTGAAAAGTGCCGCGTTACGCGTAAACCATTTTATACTCTTGGGTTCATTCGTATGATACACAGTATGATACACATTAGGGTGGGTAGAATAATACATAGTGTTATATTAAAATGGATAAGGCAGCAACTGCAGCAGCAGCAGCAAGTGCAGCAGCAGCAGCAAGTGCAGCAGCAGCAGCAAGTGCAGCAGCAGCAGCAAGTGCAGCAGCAGCAGAAACTGCAGCAGCAGCAGCAACTGCAGCAGCAGCAGCAACTGCTGTAGCAGCAGCAACTGCTGTAGCAGCAGCAACTGCAGCTCCCTTTGATGCTGTTAATCCTGCATAATGCACATGCATATGCAGTACTAATCACATTCCTGCATTTCCCATAAATATGCTAAATTCCTTTTGATATGCAAATTCCTTTGTCAATGCGCCCAGCTTATATATATGCTCCAAGCTCGTGTGCTGTTTCATTCAGTCACGTAGAAGGGAAATAATAAAATAATAAAAATAAAACATAATTAAATAATTCTCACGACGTTTCGGCCACAACGCAAGCAGCCGTCCTCAGGTGAAGAACAGGTCTGTCGGGAAGACAGCGTTCCAGATGACCGCAGAAGCGCATCTGAAAGCGCGCGATGCAGTGACCATCTTTGTTCGATCGCCAAAAGCCGCTGCGAGGATGACCGGAGTTTGTGATGATTGTTTATGCGCCTTGACGAAATCGGCGAGGTATCGTGGTTCATTTGTGGCGAGCACTTTGTGTGTAATGAGTGAGACTTGACAATGGATTCGTTGAGCGACCGGAAGCCAACGCAGCTCGGAGCGCACTTGACGGACACGGTCGGATTTTGAAGTGCCCGTCACGACACCGTGCCAACGAATTTTGTACACGCTGCAGCTTGGTAATGTTTTTGGCAGGTGTCCCGTCGAAAGGAGTTGCAATAATCGAGCCTAATCGATATATTACGCTGCACGCCACCGTGTTGGGTGGTGTCAGTTAAGCGAGGGTAATTGGCATTTGTGAGGAAATGTAGAGTAGCTAGAGGAAACAACAAGATGTAAAATCTTCTTGGTTTTTTAGGTAAAGTCACGTAGAAGGGAAATAAAATAATAAAAATAAAACATAATAAATAATATTTTATTATTTTTTATATTTAGTATTTTATAATATTTTATTATGTTTTATTTTTATTATTTTATTTCCCTTCTACGTGACTTTACCGAAAGAACCAAGAAGATGAATCCCTGCAGTCACGAAAGCTTTAAATTGAAATTTAAGATGTAAAATGTACACATCACTGACCGTCATTAAGTAAAGTATTGCCTCGTTATTCACGAACTTTCAATCTGCGATTTTGGCTATTCGCGAATCACATCTGTAACTCACGACTGCATCGAGAGCGAGGTAAATTGATGAGAGAAAAGTAAGTTAATAAAAAAAACTGATTGAATTTATTTTTATTTTACGTTTCGGATAACCAATTTGTTTTATTGCCGTTATTATAATTTTCACGTATTTAATATCTTATTTACGTATTTATTTTAGGTTGATTCATACAAAAATGTAGGTTTTTTTTAAAGCCCGTGCACTATGAATTTACACGTGCTGATAATAAGCCACTTCGTTGAGCTATCATTTGTGATGGCCAGGTCACTTCTGGCTATCACATGATAAGGCTCAGTGGTAAAATAAAAAATATTAAAGTTTTTTTTGTATTTTGGATCAACTTTAGGAGAGTTATCAAGACTGCGCCCCCCCTGATTACGACATTCCTTTTCAACGCTGTAGGTTATTTGATTAGCCATTTTCAGTGACCCCTGGGTGTGATGCAAATGAGACTTATACAGGTAGAAACAACAGTTCCACACTGCCCACCAGAGATTATTTGTCTGTCTGTCGTGCATAGCCACGCCCTCTATATATTTCATAGAAGAGCGCTTCGGGCGGGCTCATCACCACGTGACGCGCCGCCCCACACAGCTTGCGCCGCGTGACACGGATCGCACGAATGCGCTGTCCAACCAAGTTCCTACCTTTCGATTTAAAGCTTTCGTGACTGCAGGGATTCATCTTCTTGGTTCTTTCGGTAAGTCACGTAGAAGGTGAAGACCAGGTCTGTCGGGGAGACGGCGTCTGTCTCCCCGACAGACCTGGTCTTCACCTGAGGACGGCTGCTTGCGTTGTGGCCGAAACGTCGTGAGAATTATTTTATTATGTTTTATTTTTGTTTTATTTCATTATATCACTTCTACGTGACTTTACCGAAATAACCAAAGAGTGTGAATCCTTGCAGTCACGAAAGCTTCAAATCGAAATTTAATTATGTTTTATTTTTATTAATTTATTACTTCCCTTCTACGTGACTTTACCGAAAGAACCAAGAAGAAGTTCCTACCTGCCCACTCCGAAGGAACGTGTTCCTGGTCTCTTGATTTCTGCTGTACACCCGTGAAAACTCCCGGGCATCTGTGGGAAAAAGAGCTTCGTAGCTCATCGGATTCTTCCGGTATAAAAAAAGTTCCTATTTCTGATCCCTCTCGCCTGGTTCGCGTTCGACCTCCGTCGGAAAGCGTCTTAACCACCAACTCTTGTCGTGAACCCCCACGCCAGATTCCCATGGAGATGGAGCGGGACCAGGTGCATTGCCGTCAGTCTCTCCTGCCACGACGGCCAATGCCTCGACTGCGATCGCCCCCAACGTCACCGCTGCGCCCACCACAGCGAACGGCACGCTGACGCCACCCACAGGTGAACGTGCGGGGTGGTGGGGGTGGTGGTGGGCACTGATGCGGCAGCATGGGGCAGAGGTCGCAAACGGGTTTTGATTCCTTACCCGTACTCGGCCGCACCAGGGTCGCAAACGGGTACCCGTACCCTACCCGATACCCGGCTGCCCGTACCAGAAAGCTTCAAATCAAGATTGATACATTTGTTTACTTCTCAGAACCATGTTGTGTCAGGCAAAGAGGGTACTCTGAAACAATTCAAGAAAGTACCCTACAGTAGCCCAAAAAAGGTTGAACCACCGGTGGTAGAGCATCTCTATTTCCTATTGCATTTGAAGAACTGAAAATGTTATGTATGGATGCATGTTGAACGTCTTTCGCGCCGTACGTAGCC
Organism: Lethenteron reissneri; assembly: GCF_015708825.2. Taxonomy (NCBI): domain Eukaryota; kingdom Metazoa; phylum Chordata; class Hyperoartia; order Petromyzontiformes; family Petromyzontidae; genus Lethenteron; species Lethenteron reissneri. The sequence goes on from NC_083834.1 coordinate 4,242,573, forward strand.
AACTGCTGATCCGAGGTTCGGGGGAAAGATGACAAAACTAAACACAAAAAGCAGTTCTCAAGAAATGAGTTTTCACTCGAGATTTAAAAAAAAAGTGCACAGCTCCAGCGGCTTCCTAATATCGGAAGGAAGAGCGTTCCAGACGGCCGTAGAAGCGTGTCTGAAAGCGCGCGATGCGGTGACCATTATCTTTTTTCGATGATTAGCCAGAACCTGCTGCTGCTGCGAGGATGACCGGAGTTTGCGTGACGAGATGAGCGAGGTATTGTGGTTCATTTGTGGCTCGCATTTTGTGTGCAATGAGTGCGAACTGCTAACGTATTCGCTCGGCAAATGGAAACCAATGCAGCTCCAGGGAGCACTGGACGGACACGGTCGGATCTTGCAATACCCGTCACAAAGACTTTTGTACACGCTGAAGCTTATAATTAACTGTGTGGCAAGTTTGGTAATCAATTCGATGGCATCAGGAGTTTATTGATGTATAGTGTTTGTGTAGCGAGTTGGGTAGGGGTGTGGAGGTAGGGGATGGCGATGGATAGAGGGTAGGGGATAAGGCGTGTGGGGTCAACGAGTTTGGGGGTAAAGGAGGGTGGGGGGGATACAGAGTTGAGAATGGGGTGTGTGGGTAGAGGGTGGGTGTGGGGCATGGGGGTAGAGAGTTGAGGATATGTTGTGAGTGTTGTGAGTGTGGGGAATGGGGGTGCCGCGTGTATGAAGATATGCCGTGGGGGGGGGGTAGGGGTTTGGGGTGTGGGGGTAGAGTTGGCAGTTGAGAGGTTGGGTTGGAGCATTGTGGATAGGGTGTGGGCTCGTGGTGTGGGAATAGCGAGTTGGCAGTAGACGCTGCGTTGAGGGTGTAGTGTGGGGGGTAGAGGACGCGTCTGAACGACGTTACTGTTCCCCCCCCGCCCCCCGTTGTTCTCTCGCCTCTCAGCAGCAAACGTAACGCAGAGTGCGAAGCCCTCTCCTGCGAACAGCACCGTGCCGCCCAGCTCTGCCGGCCCACACAATGCCAGCACAGCCGCGTCCAGCGGTAACACACACCGCACACACACCGCACACACACCGCACACACACCGCACACACAACGCGCACAACGCGCACAACGCGCACAACGCGCACAACGCGCACAACGCGCACAACGCGCACAACGCGCACACACCGCACACAACGCACACAACGCACACAACGCACACAACGCACACACCGCGCACACCGCGCACACCGCGCACACCGCGCACACAACGCACACACAACGCACACACACCGCACATACCGCAGGGGACCCAGAAAATAATTTGGTGTTTTGCACGTGAGGGCCACAGGACCACGAAGGGTTTATTTTCTCACTCTATTTTCCAGAACAATGCCAGGCAGGCTAGGAGTAGGGATTTGTCATTGTAATGCACGACCACGAGAGTGCAAGATATGCATATCCATAATAAACTAATATTATTGTAGCCTGTATTCTTAAGGACTGGCTGTCCTTCAGGACATCTGGTAACCCTAACCACTATTCGCACTCTTTTTGCACCCCACAACACACACACACACCCCACCCCACACACACACATACACTACGGCATGCACACAGCACCGCACCAACAACAACAGCTGGCATTCGCCGCAAAGTATCGGTGATGTCACCGCGGTGTTTGTGCCAGGCCACGTGAATTGTCGAAGGCTTGCTGATAGGACGTCACGGGACAGACATGTGCTATGGATTGGCTGACTGATATGACGAGCAGATGCACCACCTGTGCCCCCCACTGTGCCAACTTTCTGTGTTTTATCTGCCTGGCGCTCAGCTTATTGTTGTGAGCATCGCTCCACTGCCCTCTGCTGTTGTTGGAGGGCGACTGCATTCAACTGCCAATTGGCGTCCTTCACGAGCCTCCTCCATAGAGGCCAAACTTGACACCGCTGGTACCAGTCTTCGGCAAGTCTCACTCGGCTCCACATCTTCCTGTACCGCATCGGTCCATCTCCTCTCCAGCCCGTGCTGTGCCCGTTTAGCCCCCTCTATGCGGGCAAACAGAAGCTGCTTGGGCATGCTGTGGCTGGGCATACGGGCTACGTGACCCACCCAACGTACACCACCACTCAGAATCGCGAGAACAAAATAAGGCGAAATAGATTTGTTTAACACGTAGGCTTTCGCGACCAATATTATTCATAATCAACGTTTTTGGGTTTAGATCGCGTTTATTTATAAATGTGTCGTAACCCTCCACCACCCGACACGGCCAATCAGTAAAAAATGTGTCACGTTGACAAAGACAAATAGTTCACTGCTTTAGCCCACCGGTGTGTTGAAGCCATTCTGGCGAATTGCCCGATGATGCTGGATGCAATTACCAGCGACACGTCGTACTCAAATTGTAAATGTTGTGGCTTCAACACACCGGTGGGCTAAAGCAGTGAACTATTTGTCTTTGTCAACGTGACACATTTTTACTGATTGGCCGTGTTGGGTGGTGGAGGGTTACGACACATTTATAAATAAACGCGATCTAAACCCAACAACGTTGATTATGAAATAGATTTGGCGTGCCAAAATAATTCCCCGAACAGTGCTCCAGACTATCCCGGCTTAAATAGTCGATTACTCTACCCGATTTATAATTTTGATTACTCGACGAATCTGATTACACGCAAGTCTCACCTCTGTTTTCCCCGTGTGCGCCTCTGGATGGGAGGTGATGGGTAGGGCTTGAGGATGTCGACAGTCGGTCGTGTCGCGCTGGACATCCCTCGGGAGACGAAACAAAAAAACTATCAAACTTTGTTTATTTTATTTTGCCACGTAAGGCCCACTGAGCCATGTAGATCTTTCAGAAGCGACCTGGCTATCACAAATGATAACCCAACGAGAAGTGGCTTATTGTCACGTGGAAACATATATAGCAGCCAAAAACTCTTACATCCGTAATGTTGATTCTAAAAAATGGAGGAAAAAACCAGAGGACCCAGAGAAAAATCCACACGACCATGGGAGAAAGACACAAACTCCAAATATACAGCAGCAGCCGTCAGGGTCGGGATCGAACCCACGAGCTTCTGTATACCAGGCGAGGTAGTTAACATCTCCTAGCCACCGTGATGATGATGAGAGAGACACGCAAACTTCAAATATACAGCAGCAGGCGTAAGGGTCTACGTGACTTTACCGAAAAAACCTAAGAGTATGAATCCTTGCAGTCACGAAAGCTTCAAATCTGGAAGTAAGGGTCGGGATCGAACCCACGACCTCCTGTGCACCAGGCGAGGTAGTTAACATCTCCTAGCCACCGTGATGATGATGAGAGAGACACGCAAACTCCAAATATACAGCAGCAGGCGTCCGGGTCGGGATCGAACCCACGACCTCCTGCGTTCCAGGCTTGGGTAGCCAAGATTTACAAGCCACCGCAGCGCCCGACCGTAGGATCTGCCTTGGTAATCGAAGACGAAGGGAGTCTATTCGATAATTTTCGGGCCATTTGATCGACGTCGGTGTCCCCAGCTCTTCCTTGAGACTCGGCGAGGCACTCTCCCTCGTGAGGTGGATCGCGCAGTACACTTGGGGTGTCGTTTGTATGCACTGTGAGGCCTGTTTGTGTATGCAACACAAGCTGCAATCTGGAATCCTAGCCGCTCTCGGTGGTATAACACGGCCATTCTGAGTCCTTGGGAACCACTCGGCTATCCTTAAAAACCCGCCTCCTTTTATGTACGTACCTTGAACTTGCTTCGCACCGTACGTGACCGTGCTAATCGGAGGATGGGTGTGTGGGTGGGTGAGAGTGTGTGGGTGAGAGTGTGTGGGTGAGTGACTGTACGTTGAACTTCTTTTGCACCATACGTAGCCACCCGTGCTAATCGGAGGATGTCTAATCCCTTGTGGTGTCCGCGATGCCGGACCTTGTCTGACTCCTCCACAGTGACGCCCAACAACGCCACCAATGGCACGACGTCTAGCCCCGCGGCCTTCTCCACCGCCCCCGCCCACGCCTCATCCACGGCCTGTGAGTACGCACGGCGTCACGTCCGCCGGCGAGCTCGCGATGCGTAGAGACGCTTGATGCTGTGACGAAGCGGAGGCTAACAGCAGGCGTTTAATGGGTGCTGGCGAGTCGTGCTAGTTGATGCGTGTGTGTAGCTGGCGATGGGTGTGGCACCATCGAGCGGGCAGGTGGCAAGATGTTAACTCCTTCGCCTGCGATGCCGGAGGGCGTGGGTTCGATCCCGACTACTGACGCCTGCTGCTGTAGAATTTGCATGTGTGTGGTGCGAATAGAGGTGCTTGTGGGGAGTGTAACTAGAAACTGGTGCGAGTTAAGTCGTGCTATGAACTCAACGACTGAGTTAGATTCCCGCTCCAAGCCGATAACAGAGGTGAATATTTATACCAGTCCTGGGCCACCTAGTTCTGGTTGACTCGAGGGAGTTGGGTGGGTGCTGGCCCACCCACCCACCCCTCGTAGGTGCTCCTCGCATCACAGCACTTGCCCCAATAGTCTGTTAAGGCTACACGGGGGATATTTGTCTCTGTGCCTGTGCATGTGTTAGCCGGTTGGTGTGGGGTTCCACCGAGGTGAGTTGGTGGAGCGAGTCTGAGCACGTGGGTGCGTGTGTTCCCGCGCGCGCGTGTGTGTGTGTGCTCGCGCGTTGCTGGCCACCCACCCCCCTTGTGTACCGTGCCGGCCTTTGTAGGTGCTCCTCGCAAATATCACTTGCCCCAACAGTCTGTTAAGGCTACACGGGGGATCTTTGTCTTTGTTGCGTGTGTGTGCGTGTAGCGGCCGCGGGCGTCGTGCCGTCGGACGGGTCTGTCCGCTCGTTCGACGCCGTGAGCTTCGTGGGCGGCGTGGTGCTGGCCGTGGCGGTGCAGGCGCTGCTGTTCTTCGCCTTCAAGTACTTCCGTACGCGCAACCCGCGCTACCAGCACCTGTAAGTGGGGTCCGCGCCACCGCGAGGTTCGTCCCCACGGCTCGCCCTGCTTATTCTTCCTCCTCCTCCTGTCTGCGTGTGTGTGTGTGCGCGGGCTCGGGAAGAGACGGAATGATGTGGAGCTGAGCGGACTTTGGCCGATGTCCGGTACCAGTGGTGTCAAGATCGGCCTCTGCAGATGAGGCTCGTGAAGGACGCTGCTGCCTGGCAGTTGGAGGCAGTCGGTCGCTCTCCAGCAACGACGGAGGGCAGAGGAGGGACGCTCGGAACAACGAGCGGAGCGCCCAGGACGGTTAAAACGCAGCGAGTTGGCATAGGAAGGGGGGAACAGATGGCGCATCTGCCAGTCATCTCGGTCAACCCATGGCACTCCTGGGTCTGTCACGTGACCTGCCGGCGCACGTTTGACAATTCACGTGGCCTTTCAAAGTGCGCGCAGACTGGCACAAGTGCCGTGGTGACGTCACCGCCACTCGGTGACGAACGGCGGCTGTTGTACCTGCGGTGCACCTGCTGTGTTGTGCTTCTGTAACAAATCACTTTGTGTGGCGTCTCCGTTTTGTTCGGATGTCGCGTTTATTTGACTCGTCGCACGCGGCAAATAGTCGGTAATTTTTTAGCGGTCGGAAACTAAATGAGCGCGCGTGAATCGCAGAGCTGTCAATCCATACGGTTTGCCAGTATTCTTGTAGAGGGAAATTGAGTTTTCAGGTCCATACGGCGTACATCTGTTTCAATACGGACGATTTTCTTTTGTCTATTTGTTTTGTGCTTCTCCCTTGTGATGGGACTTTGTTAGGATCATGGGTGGAAAAAACCCGATTTTTCCAGCGGCAGGCATCGGGTTTTTCATTAATACAATTAAACCCGATTTCGGGGAATTAGAACCTGGTTTAATGAATACGAAACTCTGATAGGCTTAGGCTGCTTCCTCGTCGGTGCTGCTATCGTACTCGTGGCCATCGGGCACGGGATAGTCGTAGAATGCAGAGGTGGGACAAAGTCATTGTTATGCAAGTCCAAGTCGAGTCTCAAGTCATCAAATTCATGACTCGAGTCTGACTCGAGTCCAAGTCACATGACTCGAGTCCACACCTCTGGTAGAATGCAGCGGGCAGGTTGGTCTTGATGAACACGAGCTTCTCCTCCACACTCGTGGGCGCCAGTGAGTTCCTTAGCTTGGAATGGATGAAGCCCATCGTTGAGAAGTTGGCGAAGTGCGGTTCTGCAATTAGAACCGATTAAACCGGATTTCTCCCAATCTCAGATGATCGGGTTTAATATAAAAAGACAATTAAACCCGATTGTAAAAAACCCCGACTGTGCCACCCTTGGTATGGATCAACGTTGAGATTCGTAAGGGGCACGGAGGTGACCAATAAGGTCTGAATCGGTCTGTAATAAGGTAGGGCGCTGATAAGGGGTTGACGGGTACGGGATCGCGAATGGGTGGACAAAAAAAACTACAAACAAATGAAAGCAAGAGGTGGCCAGAAGAGAAAATGAGGTGCCTGTCCCAGTAATCTCCTATGTTTTGGTTTACTAGGGGACCTAGAGATGGGGATTTAAGAGAAGGGGTGGCAGGAACAGAGCTGTAAATGTGCAGCAAGGGTAGTCTATAAAAATGTGGAGCAGCAAAGTCGAAATGTGTTTTCTTATCAAATGGCATTGTAAATTGTGTATCTAAAAATGCTGTCTAATGTTGTACAGCTATAAGTGTTGTCGGAGGTAAGTTGGATGTATCCAGTAGGTGGTGCTAAGCGGGGGTTCTAGTTGTCAGGATTAGCCCTTGGCCGCGCCTCCGATTTTAGCACGGTTGACTACGTACGGTGCGAGAGAAGTTCTAGACACATGCATACACTCATCCACTCACATAGCCACTCACCCCACCACCCAATATAACCAATGAGTAAGGGTTGTCACGTAAACACAACGTGCAAATTGGTTACTAGTTCAGCATGAACCGGTTTGTGTTGGAGTGTAAACCCACTACAACATTTACAATTTGTGATGTTTCACAACTACAACCAGTATCATGAGACGTACAGCCAGAGTCCAACACAGCGGTGCGTGGCTGAGCTAGTAACAAATTGGGGGACGTTGTCTTTACGTGACAAACTTTACTTAATTGTGGCAGGGTAGTGGCGGTTTTAACGACACATTTATATTTACGCGATCTAAAACAAAAACCTCGAGTTTCCATTGCGGTGATTTTAGCACAGGGCGTGAACTCGTAGCTTAGGTTTGCCGCGGCACGGTGATGCTGAATCGCACGATTTAAATGTCCACTATAAATGTCTTGTTCGTTTTGCAAAATATCGTGACGGGCATTGTATTTCTATATTTTAATATTCTGTCTCTGGTCAATAAATATATGTGAAATGACAAACTCCCTAATTAAGGTAGTAAATAAATGGCTATTATCTTTTAAATGTGTGCTTGGTAGAATGTTTGCCAGAACAGTTGACGGCGGGGGGATTATTACGTGACCTCAGCATTTTCGTAGTCGGTTTAATTAATTTTAGCTTACCTGGCGGCATGTTGTTTTTTAGGCATGCTTTTATTAGCGTCATAAGTTGCAACGAGATTCGGAAGACTTGCACCGGTCGTACGTTGATCGAACTGCAGTTTTAAGAGCTTTTAAATCGCCTTTATTCGTTAACAGCGCAGCAAAGCAACTCTTAACACGGTAAAATAAAAATTTACCGTACAAAGTTACTTTAACCGATAATTGCGACAATCGCCATGCTGTAAAATTTGACGTGGGCGTCACGTGATTTTAAAAGTGATGCGAAAAGTTTATTGTTGTGGCGACTGACGGTATCGTGAAGTTTGATTTACGTCTCGAATAACGACCGATTGATGATATTTGGCGGACAGCCGAGGGGTGTGAACGTGCGGGTTTTGCTCTGTAACGAGACCCCCCCGATTAAACTTTCTTTTTTTGTCTCCAGGGGAGACACGGACGCCATCATCTGAGACGACGGACACTCAAGTCTGCGGAGATGCTCCTTGTCCTCCCCCGTGTCTCCTCCTCCTCAACCCTCCCCGTCACACACCCTGCGATGGCACCCCTGGGTTTAATTGTGCCACCCCCTACGATGTCACGCCTTACCGCTGCGGATAATTGTGCCACCCCCCCCCTACCATCACACGCCTTGCGATGGCACCGCTGGGATTAATTGTGCCACCCCCCCTACTATCACATGCCTTGCGATGGCACCGCTGGGGTTAATTGAGCCCACCCCCTACCATCACATGCCTTGCGATGGCACCCCTGGGATTAATTGTGCCACCCCCCTACTATCACATGCCTTGCGATGGCACCGCTGCGGTTAATTTTGCCATCCCCTACCATCACACACCTTGGGATGGCACCGCTGGGGTTAATTGTGCCATCCCCTACCATCACACGCCTTGCGATGGCGCCGCTGCGGTTAATTGTGCCATCCCCTACCATCACACGCCTTGCGATGGCACCGCTGGGATTAATTGAGCCCACCCCCTACCATCACACGCCTTGGGTTGGTGCTGTTGGGGTTAATTGTGCCATCCCCTACTATCACACGCCCTGCGATGGCACCGCTGCGGTTAATTGTGTTACCGTGGGGAAAACTGTAGTACTCCTCAAAACCGTTCACAAATCATTGGGCTCTGTTCTTTTACTTCAGGTGATTTTTTTTTCTCTCTCCAACGAGATTAACGTTGGTCTTTACTAAGCAATGAAATAATGTTGATGTAGCCGCATAAAAGAAAAAAATCGGTGCCAACGGCACCTTGAAATTTGCTTTGGGATTCGCCTTAAGAATTTGCTGCGCGCGTCGATTTGATTGTCGTAAATTAGGCGGTCGCTTTGGATTCTGCTGTTCTATTTCTTTATTTTCTCCGAAGCAAACTTTTTTTGGGGGAGATGGGATTATGCGGGATATACTTTATGCAAAAAAAAATAATCGCGAGTGAAAATCATAATCGTATCGTTACCAGAGATTGTTTTTTTTCCTTCCAAAGACTTAAATAAAAAATAATGTATTTAAACAATTACTTGCCGTTGATTTGTGATACTGTCGTGATGTATTGAGTAGGTGAGTGACTATCTGAGTGGGTGACTGTGAGTCTGTGTGTATGTTGAACTTCTTTTGCACCGTACATAGCCAGCCGTGCTAATCGGAGATGGGCGAGTGTGTGTGGGTGAGTGACTACGTGAGTCTGTGTCGGCATGATTGCGTTGTGCGTCGGTGTTTCTTTTGTCGCTGGCATTGTCGGCACAAGCTCCGATTTTTTTTTCCTGCACGGTTTCCATGCCGCAGCCTTGCTTCCCCCCCCCCCCCAATCTGTGAAAACGTGTGGGGTTGGGGGCAGCTTGAGCGCTGCTGCGTTCAAAATCAGCAGTGTCTGTGGCACTGGTCATCCACAAGGGGGCGCGTTCCATCCGCCAGACAAGTGGAGGTTGAATGAAAATTCTAGATTTGAAGCTTTCGTGACTGCAAGGATTCATACTCTAAGTTCTTTCGGTAAGGTCACGTAGGTAAAAAATGAAATTAAAATTAATAAAATAGTTTTTATTTTTTTATTAATTTTATTTTTACCTACGTGACTTTACTGTTGAATGAAAAGTTTTTTTGTTTCCCCCCCCCAGCGATTTCTCTGCACAGATGCCCGCATTTTGGAGAAGAGAAAAAAAACCTAGATTTGTTTTTTGAGTGTTCTTGGGTTTGTTATTACCGCGTGTTTGTCGGCATTGGATGTCCGATGGTTCGCTCCCTGGAAAAGCTTATCAGCACGCGGAGCGAAACGTCGGACAACGGTGGAATCCGTGCGCACGCGGGATGGTGCCCACTGCATGGCGGCAGCAGCAACAACGGCCAACGCCGTCAATCGAATTCGTGCGAGCGCCGTGAATCCATTTCGTGTCTCTTTTGAAGCAAGGAGATTTCTCTTGTTTTTTTCGGTAAAGTCACGTAGAAGGGAAGTAATAAAATAATAAAAATAAAACATAATATTATATTATTTTATTATGTTTTATTATTATTGTATTGCTTCCCTTCTACGTGACTTTACCGAAAAAACCAAGAAGATGAATTCCTGCAGTCACGAAATCTTTAAATCGAAATTTAAAGCAAGGAGATTGTCGCAAACCAAGCGATTTAGACGCGGCGTGGCGTTATCGCGTTGAACACCCGCACCTGCGATTTTTAGCACGGTTGGCTACGTACGGTGCGAAAAGTTGAAAATACGCACAAAAAGACTCGCATAGTCACTCACTCATCCACTCTCATAGCCACTCGCCCACACACCCATCCGATAGGCACGGTTGCGGCTACATACGCTGCCAAAAGTTCAACGTTTGTACGTCCACGATTTGTGTTCTCAAGTCCAGAGAGTGTCAAGGCCCGAAGACGGTTTCTCCTTGGGTGTGTCATAGATCGTTCATAAAAGCTGACAACAGCCCCACCTCGTGCACACGTCACGAGTCGCCACTGCAACTGAGACTCTTTCCGGAGGCGTTAACACATTCCTGCGGAGGGAGCTGGTAGGAACGTCGGGTTTCTCGGTCAATGGCCAGGGTCAACGGCGGCGTGGTGTATTCCGCAAATATGGCGTTTTGCCCCTCAAATTTTGCGTTTAATGTTTTTTTGCGAGCGTATTATTTTTTAAACGAAGAGGAATACTTTCGTCGGGTTGTCCAACCAATACATTCTCGCACACGCTCACCGACGCGCAAGCGAGGGGGTGAAGATGCTGAGACAGCGAGATGATGATCATGATGACTATATTTTTTTACCAGGTAAGGCCAACTGAGCAATGTAGCTTTTTAAAAAAAATCAGAAGCGACCTGGCTCTCGCAAATGATTGCCCAACGAAGTTGCTTCTAGTGTGCACATTTATAGCAGCCAAATACTCTAAACGCGTGGTGTTGATTCTAAATGTGGAGGGGAAAACCGGAAGACCCCGGAGAAAAATCCACGCGACCACGGGGAGAGAGACACGCAAACTCCAAATATTCAGCAGGCGTCAGGGTCGGGATCGAACTCAACCTCCTGCATACCAGGCGAGGTGGTTAACATCTCCTAACCACCGTGATGATGATGATGAGAGACACGCAAACTCCAAATATTCAGCAGGCGTCAGGGTCGGGATCGAACTCAACCTCCTGCATACCAGGCGAGGTGGTTAACATCTCCTAACCACCGTGATGATGATGATGAGAGACACGCAAACTCCAAATATTCAGCAGGCGTCAGGGTCGGGATCGAACTCAACCTCCTGCATACCAGGCGAGGTGGTTAACATCTCCTAGCCACCGTGATGATGAGAGACACGCAAACTCCAAATATTCAGCAGGCGTCAAGGTCGGGATCGAACTCACAACCTCCTGTATACCAGGCGAGGTAGTTAACATCTCCTAACCACCGTGATGATGATGATGAGAGAGAGATACGCAAACTCCAAATATACAGCAGCAGGCGTCAGGGTCGGGATCGAACCCACGACCTCCTGTATACCAGGCGAGGTAGTTAACATCTCCTAGCCACCGTGATGATGATGATGAGAGAGAGACGCAAACTCCAAATATACAGCAGCAGGCGTCAGGGTCGGGATCGAACCCACGACCTCCTGTATACCAGGCGAGGTAGTTAACATCTCCTAGCTACCGTGATGATGAGAGAGACACGCAAACTCCAAATATACAGCAGGCGTCAGGGTCGGGATCGAACTCACAACCTCCTGTATACCAGGCGAGGTAGTTAACATCTCCTAGCCACCGTGATGATGATGAGAGAGAGAGAGGCACGCAAACTCCAAATATACAGCAGCAGGCGTCAGGGTCGGGATCGAACCCACGATCTCCTGTACACCAGGCGAGGTAGTTAACATCTCCTAGCCACCGTGATGATGATGATGAGAGAGAGACGCAAACTCCAAATATACAGCAGCAGGCGTCAGGGTCGGGATCGAACCCACGACCTCCTGTATACCAGGCGAGGTAGTTAACATCTCCTAGCTACCGTGATGATGAGAGAGACACGCAAACTCCAAATATACAGCAGGCGTCAGGGTCGGGATCGAACTCACAACCTCCTGTATACCAGGCGAGGTAGTTAACATCTCCTAGCCACCGTGATGATGATGAGAGAGAGAGAGGCACGCAAACTCCAAATATACAGCAGCAGGCGTCAGGGTCGGGATCTAACCCACGATCTCCTGTACACCAGGCGAGGTAGTTAACATCTCCTAGCCACCGTGATGATGATGATGAGAGAGAGAGACGCAAACTCCAAATATACAGCAGCAGGCGTCAGGGTCGGGATCGAACCCACGACCTCCTGTAGACCGAGCGAGGTGGATGACATCTCCGAGCCACCGCGATCGCAGACGGAACTGCAGTGAAACCCATTCGTGTTGCTGGGCGGACAGAGGCGACGGTGGGACGAGGGATGTGGGGGTTGCATACCTGTCAACGACTTCTTGGTTCTTTCGGTAAAGTCACGTAGAAGGGAAATAATAAAATAATAAAAATAAAACATAATAAAATAATTCTCACGACGTTTCGGCCACAACGCAAGTGTAGGGATTATTACTGGAGAAACGGCGGACAACAAACACAGGGGTGTTGGCACTCACACACACGGGTGGTCACACCGACGTCCGCATCCGTTATTGCCCACGCCCCCAGCCCTCGGAGGTGATCCCTATAAAAGGTCGGGAGCCAGAGAGCTCGGGGCAGTTCTACACGAAGCGGACCAGTGAAGATCGAAGGCTCGGAGATTAGGCCCTGGGACTCCCCGGTCTCGCCGTCCTTATAAGGGCCGAGCCGGGTAAGCCAGCGGCGCGGCCCAAAGCTCCCAGACCGCTGCCCTTATCAGGGTAAGGCTGGTTAGCTGGTGCCGAGATCTGTGCTTGCCAGGGCCAGATCAGTCAGCCTCCCGTAGCCCAGTAGAGGAGGACTGGGGAACAGGACAGAGGGCTTAGTACTAGGGTGGGTTTCCCATAGTACGGGTGAAGGGGCCCGATACCCCTTCAACTATTGTGCCTGTCCCTGGGTTAATAAACAGTGTGCCTCAACTCCGACATCGTCTCTAACTTACTACACAAGCAGCCGCCCTCAGCTGTCTCCCCGACAGACCTGGTCTTCACCTGAGGACGGCTGCTTGCGTTGTGGCCGAAACGTCGTGAGAATTGTATTTTATTATGTTTTATTTTTATTATTTTATTATTTCCATTCTACGTGACATTACCGAAAGAACCAAGAAGTTGTATTTAAGGGCTTGTCTCTTGGAATTTTGCCTCACTTGATACAGTAAATTTATCTGTGACGGTCCGACCTGATGACAGAGACTTGTGTTGCCTCCGAAACGTCGCGATTTATTATTTTATTTATATTATTATTTCTATTCTTTTTATTATTTATTTTTACCTACGTGACTTTACCGAAAAAAACCTAAGAGTATGAATCCTTGCAGTCACGAAAGCTTCAAATCTAGAATGGACATGAAAACTCAATTTCCCTGTACAAGAATACGGAGTAAAACCGCGGTCTGCGGTTTGAAAAATTTATCCGTAAAAACAAAGTTTTTCACTAAATCCTTTATATGCGTGGCGGCTAGAGTCCTCTCGTCCTCTGGCTTGAGATGGCTGCCACCTATGGGTCAGATGATTGCCTGCCACCATTAAGCAATTGTTAATTAAATATTTAAAAAAAATCCTAAAAAGTGTAAAGTTATGGAAAAAATGTTCCACGAAAATAAATTGTCACGCACGAGTCTGTGTGCAAAATGTCAGCTCGATTGGATCACGGGAAGTGGGTTAAAAATCGACCGAAAGATTTGCACGGTCGTAAGCGCGCAAGCAAGCAAGCAAGTGAACTTAATATAAAGGATTTAAAAATGGTGCCCATTGCTTCAGCTTTCTGCTGCGAATCCGGCGGACGAAGATCTTCACTCAAAACTGTTCTAGAGGAGTTGTACACCCCTAGCTGCCACTGCTATTCAGTGGCCTAAAATAAAATGTTTCGCTCCGGATGACCGCTGCAAAGTATGATCTTGTGTTTAGATTTAGTGTGCTGATCTTTAAAGGTGCATTGAAAAATGTTGATACTCCTACTGATGCTCCTACTGTTGTGGAGTGACTCATGCAGCCAGCTGTGGCTACAGGGTTTGGGTGGTACGTGTTGTTTGTCGTTTATTGTGAAATTTTGGTCACTGTTCCTATGATCACTGTTTCATTGCTTTTATGGCTTTATTTTGGTGATTTATAAAAGTTTTTTGGTTTGGCCATGTTTGTTTGTTGTAGTACGGAGTTAGAACGATGGCCTTAATCTAAGTTGTCTTGTGGTTGTTTGTTGTTTGACTTGCATCCTACTGGGATTTTTGCACAGAGCGTTGGTGTAATGGTGCTTTTTTCTGGAAGATTTTTTGCTGTTTTTTCCTGGATTTTTCTGTTTGCGCTTAGTCACTTTAAGATGTTTTCTTGTTCATGTTTTTGTTTGTTGCGGTTGCGCCCGATTTAAGAGCCGAATGGCTCACAGGGCTATACCAAATAAATCAAACAATACTGAAACGAGAACTATCTGTACACCGGCCCTTGTTGTGTAAACTGCCTTCGTTTTCCCAGTTAACAGGGATAAACATGTGTTAGTGTCTCAGTCAAAAAAGAAAAAACGTAAACTTTCGCGACCAATATCATCCAGATTACAGGTTGTTTAAAAAAAAAAATTGGGTTCGATCACTGCTATACACTACACTATACACTACACTTTTTGGGCAATCTAACAAAAAAAACACAATCAGTCCTATGGAATTGTTGTTGTGTTTGTCTCTCTATGCTTTCCATGTACGTGCGGGAAACCGCTAACTGGTTTTAACCGTTTTTTAAATCCTTTATATTAAGTTCACTTGCTTGCTTGCTTGCGCGCTTACGACCGTGCAAATCTTTCGGTCGTTTTTTAACCCACTTCCCGTGATCCAATCGAGCTGACATTTTGCACACAGACTCGTTGTGCGTGACAATTTATTTTCGTGAAACAAAAAATTCCAAAATTTTCCACTTTTTAGGAAATGTTTTTTTCATATTTAATTTAAAATACCAATGTGATAAAAATGAAACTCTTACTCAAGAAAAACAGAAATGAATAATAAAATAAAACCGATGCCACGCATATAAAGGATTTATAGTGAAAAACTTTGTTTTTACGGGTTAATTTTTTACTTCTTCCATTCGGTTACCAACAATCCTCTGACAGCAACTTTCACCCCCCTCCCCAATTCTAACCAGTCGCGTAAATCGTAAATCTACGAATCGATACCAAATCGTGATTCCAGAATCGATTGCAGCTGTCGTGTGTTGCGTTGCGGAGGGGGGTGGCGGTTGGTCACAATTCCCCGATTCCAACAGCGGTTCGAATCGATTCCGACCGTTGGAATCGATTCCCGCTGTCAGAGCTCTAAGCCCCGCCCCCTGGGCGCGGAGGGATCCATCCAGAGACAGCGGGAGATCCGCCGGACGTGACGTCACAATAAAGGAGCCAAAACATTTGTTCGTGACGCTTTCCGCTGTTGCTGTTGTTGTTGTGTCCGTCCGTGCCGGGCAGACAACAGCAAGACGCGAATTCGCGCTCGTCTCTTTGGGGCCGTCCATAAATGACGTCACGCACCTAGTGGGGGGGTGGGGGGTGGGGTCAGACATTTGTGACGATGTGTGACGAGGGGGGTAGGGGGTTGAGAAATGTGACGTCACATCAAAATGCGTAACTTTAAATAAATATAGACAACACGTTTTACTTAGTTAAATAGATTGGAAGCTTTCGCGACTGCAAGGATTCATATTCTTAGGTTTTTTCGGTAAAGTCACGTAGGTAAAACATTAAAATTAATAAAATATTTTTTATTTTATTTTACTTTTATTAATTTTAATATTTTACCTACGTGACTTTACCGAAAAAACCTAAGAATATAGTTAAATAGACTTTTTAATAAATGTTTTCTCCTACAACATCAGAGTGCAGCGCCACATTAAATACTCACTACAATGACAACAGTTTAAAGCGATTTGAAGCATGTTTTATATTTTTTTTTGGGGGGGGGGCAGAGCTTGGTGACGTCATATTTGAGAGGGGGGGGGTCTGACTTTTTGTGACGTCATGTGACGAAGGGGGGGGGGGAGGTAAAAAATCGTACAAAATCGCGTGACGTCATTTATGGACGGCCCCTTTAACGTTGCCGGTTAAATGGATTCGGAGTGGAGGCGCGACACAAACTCTGGGCGGTTTGTGTCGGCGGGTCAAAGACGTTCATCTCGAAGTGAGCGGACTTTGTCTTCACCTCCAACACCCCCCCACCCCAATTACTCTGCTCACGCCACTCAAACCCCACCAGCTACTACAGCCCGCCCCCAACCCTCCACCATAAGCCCCGCCCCCCAACCCCCCCACACACATTGAGCCCCGCCCCTCACGCTCACCCCGCCCCCCAATCCCCACAATTAGCCCCTCCCCCAACCCTTCACCATAAGCCCCGCCCCCAACCCTCCACCATAAGCCCCGCCCCCAACCCTTCACCATAAGCCCCGCCCCCAACCCTCCACCATAAGCCCCGCCCCCAACCCCCACCATAAGCCCCGCCCCCAACCCTCCACCATAAGCCCCGCCCCAACCCTCCACCATAAGCCCCGCCCCCAACCCTTCACCATAAGCCCCTCCCCCAACCCTCCACCATAAGCCCCACCCCCAACCCTCCACCATAAGCCCCGCCCCCAACCCTCCACCATAAGCCCCGCCCCCAACCCTCCACCATAAGCCCCTCCCCCAACCCTTCACCATAAGCCCCGCCCCCAACCCTTCACGCTCACCCCGCCTCAAATCCCCACAAGTAGCCCCGCCCCCAACCCTCCACCTTATAAGCCCCGCCCCCAATTAGCCCCGCCCCCAACCCTCCACTTCAAGCCCCGCCTCAAATCCCCACAAGTAGCCCCGCCCCCAACCTTAAGCCCCGCCCCAACCCCCCCCCCCTTATAAGCCCCGCCCCCAATCCCCACAATTAGCTCCGCCCCTTCAGCTGGCTTTTATAGGCCCCGCCCACCCAGCGGTGCCACGCCCACCACTTCCGCCTTAGGCCCCGCCCACCCAGCGGTGCCCCGCCCACCGCCTCTTGCTCCGCCCTCCCCCTGTCGCTTTTACATTTGGGCGAACTCAGCGAAATCTGCCTCTCGCTTCGCTATCAAATGTCCAAGTGGTGATGCAGAGCCCACTTCGTTGAGCTATCATTTGTGGTAGCCAGGTCACTTGAGAAAAATAAGTTGATGGGTGGCCTTTGATTAGTAGGAAGGGTGATGGTTTGGTTGTATTTATCTTCTTGGTTCTTTCGGTAAAGTCACGTAGAATGGAAATAATAAAATAATAAAAATAAAACATAATAAATTCTCACGACGTTTCGGCCACAACGCAAGCAGCCGTCCTAAATCGAAATTTGGTTGTATTTGTTTGGCTGATGTGTTCACCTTTCTTGTACTTTGCACTCCTATCGTGTTTTTGTATTGTTTGTTATTGTAACGTTCTGACCCCCACCTGACTTAACGCCTGTGAAATAAAGAGCTTTACAGCTCATCGGATTCCCCTTGCAGCTCTCACAAGCCCCGCCCCTCAGAAGCCCCGCCCATAAACCAGCTGAATAAATTCCAGATTTGAAGCTTTCGTGACTGCAATGATTCATATTCTTAGGTATTTTCGGTAAAGTCACGTAGGTAAAAACATTAAAAAGTAAAATAAAACATGTCTTAATTCACCGGCCAGGTGGTGTTGGTCAGAAATGCCATGGGCTCTGTGGTATAGCGTTTTGATGAGAGAATTCTTTTGAGCTGTTTCTCCCACTACACAGAAACAGCCACATGAAACTCCGACCAAAACCATCACGTTACCATACATAGCAGGCGTGACCAAAAAGATCTCCAAAATTCTAAACAAACATAAGATCCAAGTCCGATTCAGTACAGTGCATAAAATCCGTGATCTGATTCCATCCAGGGTTGCGATTTCGGCATGGAAAATGCGGAAGGAGGGTTCAATTTTTCCCGCATTTCTGCTAATGTCAACCGCAAACGGTGGAAAGACTACTCCTGTGACCGCGCGCTTTTAACAACACGTTAATGCGTTCTATTGGAAAGGATATATGCAAGGCCCAACATCACGCAGGGCTTTGAGCTACTGATTGCAATGAATATATGATTTCCGCATTTCCGCACAAGAACCACATACTTTATTCAAATGCAGAGCCGTGATTACGAGCAAATGTACTTTATTCAAAGGCAGAGCGTGATTACGAGCAAATGTACTTTCTCTTCTTCGCATTCTTCCAGCGCTTCATGTTGTCTTCGGCATCAAAGTTGCTGAGTTTTGGTCCGTCGCGGGCGCAAACCATAAGCGCGTTCAACTGCTTGCACGTGAGGAGCGACCGCTCCTCGGTCTTGATGTTGTTTTGCAGAGAGAAGGCCCTCTCGCAGTCGACAGACCCGTGCTCTCGTCGCAGCTGATCGAGAAGAACTTGGCCTCGCGCATCTCGTGCACGGTCTTCTCCAAGATGGACGTGCTGCAGATCTCCACCATGTCGACTGCGCTGTCGCGCGAGCAGTATGAGCCGTAGGTGCCGCTGGCAGTGGAGAAGGCCTGCTTGCCCGCATACGAGTTGATGCTGGTCTGCACGAGGCCGCAGATGTGCTCCATCATCGAGTAGGGCAGACTGTGCTTGGCAATGAAGTAGCCGCACCGCAGCGCGTGCGAATGCCAGAGCGTGTAGTCGGCGGCGCCCGACTCGCCGGCCGCCGCGCCCATGCTCTTCTGCTCCTGCTCGCCGCTGCGCTGGAAGGCCAACTCCAAGGCCGACTTCGCTCGGAGCGTCTCGGCGGCCTTGAGGTGGCCGATGCTGTCGCCGTGGTCGACGATGCGGTCGAGGGAAAACTTGCCCGAGACGCCCGGGGTATATCCTTTGTTGCCCTTGTGGAAGATGCACGACCTCGGCCCGGCGGCAGAGCACGTGGTGCAGAAGAAGGCGCTTTTCTCCTCGTCGTACATGAGCCACAGGCGGCCGAGGAACCAGCGCTCGAGGACGATAGGCTTGCTCTTGGTGGTGGGGGTGCTGCTCATTTTTGAATCTGTGTGTGATGTTATGAGCTATTATCGTTAGCAGTAAAGTGTATTTATTTGCAGGAGGTATAGAGTAGCTACGGCAGAGGCAAGTGGGTAGACGCGAGATATGTGCGCCAACCGCACGAGTACGGCACCGGTATAGGCGGGAATCGAAGTCACGATTTGCGGAAGTCTTCCCAGGAATCACCGCAAATTGTGGAAATTTGTGCGGAAGAGGGTCACAGAAACTACCGCGAAATGCGGTCGAAAACAGCATGTTTGCGGAAATTGGTGCGCAAATCGCAACCCTGATTCCATCTGTGAAGGATGTTGTTCCTGACTTACAGTATCCTGGAGTCTACAAATTGAGTTGCATTTGTGGTGATTGCTACATTGGAGAACGAAACGTCATGTTGCTGATCGTGTCCGCGAGCACAAGTCAAATCTGAAACACGGCAGAACTGATTCTTCGGCCGTTGCCGATCATTGCTACAACTCGGTGGGCTCTCATGAAATTGTCTTTTCCGAGACCAAGGTTCTTTGCAAACCTCCTGGCTACCATCAAAGGTTTGTACACGAAGCCATACAAATATAGAAACACAGACATAATTTCAACCGTGATGACGGTTACAAACTGAGTAATCATTGGAAAGATGTGATTAACCATGCAAAAAAGATTTAACTACACTTATTTGCCAATCTTATTTGACAGACAACCATCACAGTTTTACCATGCCTAATGGTGGTCTCCCTGTTACAGGTTGAGTCACAAACCGCACCTCTCCATAACAAAGGCTCAGCCTTTGTTATGCAGTCTATTCTTAGTCTTAAGCCTCACCTTACCATATTAATAAAAGTATGCGGCTCTTGCTGCACCACCTCCTCCAACCATTATATAAACGGAGTGGTGGCTTCTGCAATCTCTCATTTACTTGATACAGCTGCCGTGGCTGTGACGGTACCACCTGAAGACGGAAGCTTGTGTTGCCTCCGAAACGTCGTGATTTTTTATTTTATTTTACTTTTTAATGTTTTTACCTACGTGACTTTACCGAAAAAACCTAAGAATACAGCTGATTAAACTCAGGCTCCGCCTATTTTTTTATTTATATTTCTAGATTTGAAGCTTTCGTGACTGCAAGTATTCATATTCTTAGGTTTTTCGGTAAAGTCACGTAGGTAAAAAAAATAAAATTAATAAAAGTAAAATAAAAATAAAATAAAAATCACGATGTTTCGGAGGCAACACAAGCTTCCGTATTCTTAGGTTTTTTCGGTAAAGTCACGTAGGTCAAAAAATTAAAATTAATAAAAGTAAAATAAAATAAAAATCACGGCGTTTCGGAGGCAACACAAGCTTCCGTGTGTGGGCCTACCTTGGCTCCTCCCACCCTCAACCAATATACAGTATATACAAATACGGTTTTCTTGTAATTTCTCTCACTTGATACAGCTATCGTGCTGTGACTGTTCCACCTGAAGACGGAAGCTTGTGTTGCCTCCGAAACGTCGTGATTTTTATTTTGTAAATTTTAATTTTTACCTACGTGACTTTACCGAAAAAAACTAAGAATATTTACCGAAAGAACCAAAGAATAATCCCTGCAGTCACGAAACCTCCAAAATCAAGTTTGCAGGCTACTGTCTCATAAGCCACGCCACCGACTTGCCCCGCCTCCGTTCGCCCCTCCCCCTTTCCCCTCGGAACCGCCCCCCCCTTTCCCCTGGGACCCCCCCCCCCCACAAGTGGTGGAGGGGGGGGGGCGGCTCCCTACGTCTCGCGCGCCGCTTCCGCTTGTGTCGCGCGCTGCCGAGAGAGCGGCGGGGAGGGGTGGGGGAGAGATAAAGAGAGAGGGGGGAGAGATAAAGAGAGAGTGGGGGGAGCGAGGCGGGGGTGGGAGAGCGAGAGAGGGTGGGGAGATAAAGAGAGAGTGGGGGGAGCGAGCGGGGCGGGGGGGAGAGTGAGAGGGGTGGGGAGAGGGTGGGGTGAGAGGGGCGGGGGAGAGGGCGGGGAGAGTGAGAGGGGCGGGGGGGAGAGTGAGAGAGGGGTGGGGAGAGGCGGGGGAGAGGCAGGGGCGAGAGGGTGGGGGGAGAGGGTGGGGAGAGTGAGAGGGTGGGGGAGAGAGTGAGAGGGGTGGGGGGAGTGAGAGGCGGGGGAGAGGGTGGGGAGAGTGAGAGGGGCGGGGGAGAGCGAGATCGGGAGAGAGGCGGGGGGAGAGCGAGAGGGCGGGGGGAGAGAGAGGGTGGGGGGAGAAGGCGGGGTGGGAGGGTGGGGAGAGCGAGAGGGTGGGAGGGAGGGTGGGGGGAGAGGGCGGGGGAGAGGGTGGGGGGAGAGAGGGCGGGGGGAGAGGGCGGGGGAGAGGGTGGGGGGAGAGGGCGGGGGGAGAGGGCGGGGGAGAGGGTGGGGGGAGAGGGCGGGGGGAGAGGGCGGGGGAGAGGGCGGGGTGGGAGGGCGGGGGGAGAGGGCGGGGGAGAGGGCGGGGTGGGAGGGCGGGGGGAGAGGGCGGGGGGAGAGGGCGGGGTGGGAGGGCGGGGGGAGAGGGCGGGGGAGAGGGCGGGGTGGGAGGGCGGGGGGAGAGGGTGGGGTGAGAGGGCGGGGGGAGAGGGCGGGGGGAGAGGGCGGGGGGAGAGGGCGGGGGAGAGGGCGGGGTGGGAGGGCGGGGGGAGAGGGCGGGGGGAGAGGGTGGGGTGGGAGGGCGGGGGGAGAGGGCGGGGGAGAGGGCGGGGTGGGAGGGCGGGGGGAGAGGGCGGGGGGAGAGGGCGGGGGGAGAGGGCGGGGGGGAGAGGGCGGGGGGAGAGGGCGGGGGGAGAGGGCGGGGGGAGGAGGGCGGGGGGAGAGGGTGGGGAGAGCGAGAGGGCGGAGCTAGAGGGTGGGGCGAGAGGGAGAGAGGTCCCCTCCGCCTGTGAGGCCGAGTAGTGCAAGTGGAGAGTGAGAGAGAGCGAGCGAGTGAGTGGAGAGCGTCTCCTCTCTCGCCTCTCGGCAGCCCCGGGGTCCGTGCTGCTGCTGCCGCTGCCGCCGCTTTCCCGCCAACGCCGTCTCGCGCCGTACGGCACCCGGTGAGGAAAGTTCCCGCCAAGCACAAACACACATAGACCACACACACATAGACACACAACATATACACACATAGGACACACACACACATATACACACATAGGACACACACACACAATACACACATAGACACACACACACATATAACACACTAGACACACACACACATATACCACACCTATCCACACATAGACACACATATACACCCATAGGACACACACACACATATACACACATAGCACCACACACACATATATTTCTACACACTATACACAATAGACACAATATACACACATAGACACACACACACACTATACACACATAGACCCACACACACATATACACACCATAGACACACACACACATTACACACATAGACACACACCACACTCACAACATATACCCACATAGACACACATATACACAACATAGACACACACACACATATACACACAGAGACACACACACACAATTATACACACATATACACACATAGACACACATTACACACATAGACACACATAGACACACATAGACACCACACACACAATCACACTATACACACACACACACACACATATACACACATAGACACACACATATACACACATATAAACACATAGACACACACACATATACACACATAGACACACACATAGACACATAGACACACATAGACACACACACACATATACACACATAGACACACACATAGACACACATAGACACACATAGACACACACATAGACACACAGACACACACATATACACACATATACACACACTAGCTGTACTACCCGGCTTCGCCCGGGACTTGGATCCACCACGCCCGGCCGCCTTTGTCTCCCAAGTGCCGATGTTAATACGCCACACCAGTTACTCGTTTGAGGCTGAGTCGACCTAGGGGAGGTTCAAATAATCGTCACCGGTGGTGGCCATGAGCGGGAATCGAACTCGGTTCGCCGGGTTGGTAGCGCAGCGTAGCGTTAAGCACTACACCCACCGCTCCTCACACACCACACACGCACAGACACACACACAGACACACGCAGACACACACAGACAGACACAGACAGACACACACACACACAGACACACAGACAGACACACACACAGACACAGACAGCACGCTAAGCACTACACTACCGTTCCCCCTACACAACACACGCGCGCGCGTCCATAGGTACACATACACGCGCTTGCTGCAGACACACACGACTTTCAGGGTGCGTACGGCAGTAAACGACTGCAATAATAAAGCGGCAATGCTGTGCGAGGAACGCCTTAGACCAGCAACACATTTGTGTAATGCGAGCGTAAACACACAAACACATACAAACACATACACACACATACATACAACAACAACAACAACCGCCATTCGCCACTAAGTGGCGGTGACGTCACCACGATGCTTGTGCCAGGCCAAGTGCACCACATACATACACACACATACACACAAACACATACACACACATACACACACATACAAACACACAGACATACACATACACACAAACACACACATACATGCACACAAACACATACACAATACACACACACATACATGCAGACACACAGACAGACACGTAACACACATACATACACACACATACATACACAGAAACACATACACACACATACATAGACACACACATACATACACACAAACACATGCACACAAGTACATACACACATACATAGAGACACGCAGACATACACATAAAGACATAAAAAAAACCCACATACATACACACACACATACACACAAACACATACATACACATACATACACACATACATAGAGACACACAGACATACACATAAACACAGACACACATACACATGACCCGGCTTCGCCCGGGACTTGGATCCACGATGCCCCGCCGCCTTTATCTCCCCAGTGACGATGTTCACACACGACAGCAGTTACGCTTTTGAGGCTGAGTGGACCTAGGGGAGGGCCAGGTCCGTTTCAAATAATCGTCAGCGGTGGTGGGCGTGAGTTGGAATCGAACTGGGGTCGCTCAAGCAGCTTAATGACTGTTTGTACAAAGAACATATAAAGAATCGATTATAATAACCAGGCAAGAGTCCACATTATAGACTGCCAGTACACGCACTCAGCTTCATAAGCAGGCTAGAGTGTACATGATAGAGTGGCAGTACGTTCACCGAGCTTAATAAGCAGGCTACAGTGTACATGATAGACTGGCAGTACGCTCACCCAGCTTAATGAGTATTTGTACAGTGAACATTAAAGTAATCGATTGTTGGCGCGTTGGGTTTAAAAGTAATATGAATAGCACACATTGTGGTGGGGGTGTAGTGAAGAGTAGGAAAAACTTTGATGAATTTACCTCAGAGTGGCGTGGTGGGTGTCGAGGCCTAGTAGCGTGCAAAGCCTGCGGCCTCGCCTAAAATTGTCGGCTTGGAAAAGGCAGGGTACGGGTGGCGTTCCTTCCCCCCCCCCCCCTAGCGCTCCAACAATACTGTGTAATGGCTATTATTTAATTAAATACGGAGCTTATGAAAGTGGCGAAGGCGTGGCTAGCCGTTGGCAGGGGCAACCGCCGTCCAATGAAACTGCAGCCCTTGGCGAAGGCGTGGCTAGCCGTTGCCAGGTCCAATGAAAGCGGCGAAGGCGTGGCTAGCCGTTGCCAGGGGCAACCGCCGTCCAATGAAAGTGCGTATGGGCCAAAGTCCACACACACACACA
Organism: Lethenteron reissneri; assembly: GCF_015708825.2. Classification (NCBI taxonomy): domain Eukaryota; kingdom Metazoa; phylum Chordata; class Hyperoartia; order Petromyzontiformes; family Petromyzontidae; genus Lethenteron; species Lethenteron reissneri. The sequence goes on from NC_083834.1 coordinate 4,267,395, forward strand.
CAGACAGACAGACATGAACGATTTTATATATATAGATTTCCCTTCTACGTGACTTTACCGAAAGAACCAAGAAGATGAATCCCTGCAGTCACGAAAGCTTTAAATCGAAACCTTCAGTTTAATTTATTTGGTAAAGCCCTGTGAGCCATTCGGCTCTTGAATCGGGTGCAACCGCAACAAACAAAAACATGAACAAGAAACATCTTAAAGTGACTTGGCACAAACAGAAAAATCCAGGAAAAAAACAGCAAAATCTTCCATAAAAAGCACCGCATATCAATGCTGTCACAATCTGTCAGATAAGTTATTGACACCACTAACCAGAGGTCGCAAACGGGTTTTGATTCCTTACCCGTACCCGGCCGCACCAGGGTCGCAAACGGGTACCCATACCCGTACCCTACCCGTACCCGGCTGGGTACGGGTAGGGTACGGGTATCGGGTACCTGATTGCGACCTCTGGGATGAAGCCATGTTGCAGGCGCGGGTGGGTTGATTCTAGGAACTTGAATTGTGAGAAGAGACAAGACGTTGGGAAATGAGTGACAAACGGTTACTCACCAGTGACTCACGGTCTACCCGTACCCGTACCCGGCCGCACCAGGGTCGCAAACGGGTACCCGTACCCGGCCGGGTACGGGTAGCCGGGTATCGGGTAGGGTACGGGTATCGGGTACCCAGTTGCGACCTCTGCCACTAACCGCCTCACCTTTACACGTTACTACCGCTCACCACCACCACCACTCGTGTCATTTCACCGATTATCGCTATACCACGTTGCCATCACGACGAGCCCGGTGCGTTTAGTTTATCTCGAGTATTTCGCTGCTATACATTTTCACGTGATAATCCCACTTCGTTGAGCTATCATCATCATTTGCATAGCCCCAGGTCGCTTCTAAAAAATAACTCAGTGGGCCTTACCTAGTAAACTAAAAAAAATGTCTTCTTGGTTCTTTCGGTAAAGTCACGTAGAAGGGTGAAGACCAGGTCTGTCTCCCCGACAGATCTGGTCTTCACCTGAGGACGGCTGCTTGCATTGTGGCCGAAACGTCGTGACAATTATTTTATTATGTTTTATTTTTATTATTTTATTACTTCCCTTCTACGTGACTTTACCGAAAGAACCAAGAAGATGAATCCCTGCAGTCACGAAAGCTTTAAATCGAAAAATAAAAAAAAATGTGTTTAGTTTTAGTGTGGGTCTCTATCAGTCTGTATGGGTCTCTGGATCTCTGCGGCTTTCTTAGTTTTACATTTGCCGATAACACCCCACATGTGTATGTAGAGAACCGCAGAGCTTTGGTGAAGTGTGGGCTTTGCCCGCCTGTCGTACAGCTTTGCCTGAGCCCAGTGAAAAAAATTTGCAGACTCTCACAAGAACAACCAACACATGGCCGTTGAAATGATACTTATTTCTTAACATTGCATTCGTCTGTGTGAAATTGTCGTGCCGCATTAACGATTCAACCTCCGTCATGCACACGTGTTGCTGCCTGTCAAAAGTCTGGATTTAAGAGAGGGTCTTGGCTCCTGTATTTTTGGGTGACGTCTCTGCTTAAGAACACACAATGTTGGGTACAGCACCGACTGAATTCGACGGTCTAACACAGGGGTCGGGAACCTTTTTGACTGGGAGAGCCATAAAAGCCAAATATTTCTAAATATATTTCATTGAGAGCCATATAGTATGTTTAACGTATAATAAATTAAATATGTCTTACTTTTAATGCGACTTCTGGTGCGGCGTGGTTTTGCTGATGGCCTTGTAGTCTGGTTCATACGTGGTGAAGGTTGAGCTTCGTGCAGGCGTGACCCGTGAAATTTATCTTCAAAACTAATTTTTTCTACTTTAAAATGACACAGTATTATTAAGCAATATCATAAGTATTTTAAAATCAGTTCCAAACTGATTTTTATTTTATTTTATTATTATGGAAGAGCCATATATGGCTCGCGAGCCATAGGTTCCCAACCGCTGGTCTAACACAACCCATTCTAAGTCATTGTACGAGTGCAGCCATTCTGTCAATCCACTGCTGGATGAGGGCCACTCCCCACGCCGTGCTGTGGGTCGTGAGGGTTACTTGGGGTCGGGTAATTGCAAACACAGCAGCAATGTTGGTCTAACACGACACCTCTTAACAATTTAGAATTGGGGTTTAAATCGATTAAGAATGACACAATTTTGATTTAGTCCGGCTCGGTTTACTGTACTTCACCGCGCTGGTTTATTGCAGGGTTGGTTGAAGGCGGCATGAGGAGTAGACACGGGAGCATATAAGTGTAGTACAGCACTGGATTTTTGTTGCCACAGTGCCCCTGAATCATCCCTAGTGTTTTAAGCCTCACTTCACGAAGATGGCATTCAGCAGTACTTTGGCGAATTGCCCGATGATGCTGGATGAACTCAAAAACTGTTAATGTTGTGGATTCACTCTTCAACACACCAGTGGGCTAAAGTAGTGAACTAAAGCAGTGAACTATTTGTCTTTTGTCAACGTGACACTTTGTTGCTGATTGGCCGTGTCGGGTGGTGGAGGGTTACGACACATTTATAAATAACGCCATCTAACCCAAAAACGTTTCTTATGAATGGCATGTCTCGTTCACATTATCTCCTACACAGGACAGATTTCCTTGCCTGCCCCTTTTGTTGCCCTGATAAGATCGGGACCTGATGTGAACTGTGGGTTTCTGTTAGGGTTGTCATGATATTATTTTTCACGGTATGGTAGTTCACAATTTAACGATCACTGCGATGTTATTTTCTCACAACGTTGTAATTGTGTGAGAGAAAAAAAAGCCTTTTGTTATTCTGCTTTTGCCGTACTTCCACCGTGAATAAAGATAACGATTGGAGTTCACCAAACAGGCCAGCTGCCATCCGTCTTATGAAATCTGTCGCGTTGCAACCCGCAACAACCTTAACTCGCACGCCGGCAGTTACACAAGAAAGCGATAAGTGAACTCGTACAAATGTCAAGGCTTACTTGATGTGGTGATACAGGAAACACATTTGTTTAAGGGGTAATATAGCCTATACTCTTTGGTTCTTTCGGTAGAGTCACGTAGGTAGAAATAAAATAAAACAATTAACGACGTTTCGATCACAACACAAGCAATCTTCATCAGGTGGAATAACCACGGCAAGAAAATGCTGAAGTCGGCGAGAGAGCTGCTAATATAGCTATTTATAACATTCGTAATTGCGTTGTTAATTTCACGAATATATTTTTTTGGGCAATAAGATATTCAATAAATGGACAGCGATAATCACGGTGTCGTGACATTTTAGAAAAAAACTGGCGATATGATAATCGTGGATCTTGTATCTATCGCTTTATCAAAGTTACTATCGCCATATCGCGGTGGTAGCCCGAGGTTTATTTTGACATCTAAAGATTCGTCACCTTTTTTTACACGTGGCAGCAAGTCCAGTCCCTGACCTTCTTCAAAGTCGTGCCATTTGTTGTACCGTGTTAATATTTTGAAAGCGCCACGTAGAGATGTTTTGCGACGCATCAGCTGGTTTTCTACGCGGACGATTTTCAGCCGTGGGAATCTCGCGTGGGTCAGGAATTTGTACTGCTTTTTTTAAAGTGACAAACACCTCGTAAAATACCCGATGACGCAGAAAATCCATGGCTTGCATCTCCGCGAAGCTCACGGGTACAACCCCTAAACTCTACCAGCACACAGACCATTGCAGCCGATGCCTGATACTTGATGCACAAATCGAAAACTCTTCGGCAGTGTTGCGACTGGTCACCTCGAACACACACCCCGAAAATATAAGAACAACTCAAGTACAAAGGGGGAGGCATCGTCATTATCGTCATTGTCGTCATCGTCGTCGTCATCGTCGTCGTCGTCATCGTCGTCGTCGTCATTATCGTCATTGTCGTCATTGTCGTCATCGTCGTCATTGTCGTCATTGTCATCGTCATTGTTGTCATCGTCATTGTCGTCGTCATTGTCGTCGTCATAGTCGTCGTCGTCATCATCGTCGTCATTGTCGTCGTCATCATCTTCATCATCTTCATCATCTTCGTCATCATCATCATCTTCGTCGTCATTATCATCTTCGCCATCATCATCTTCGTCATCATCATAATCGTCATAATCATCACTCTGCTCCCCCTGATGCAATTATCTGGCTCATCAACCACCTCCATGTAAAATGATAATCATAGCCGTCGCCCTAACATCAGCTTTTGCCCCCTACATCAGCATCAGCTGTACAGAGAAGAAGACTGGGGTTTTTTTATTTTCAGAGTGATAAAGGCAAGTCTGTTTGGCTGTAGAGCTGGTCGGGGTGTGATGGGGGCAGGCTGTGGTGAGTGAGAGGGGCGGGTGTGGGTTACAGACCAGGGCAGGTTTTTATCAAAATGTTGAGCTCCTCCCCCCCACAGCCATCTGTGCTGTCAACTTCCTGCCCCCTGTTTAATTCCAGCCTCACGACCTTCCTCTTTACTTCTAGCTGTGACTCTCTCATTCTCTCTATCATTTATATATATATTGTTCTTGCATATGTCATTGTGCTCAGGAGCTAAATACCAATGTCGAGGTCTCCTGGCCACGACAAGAAGGCTTCAGGAGAGAGTTTGTGTAGTTTTGCTGACCCTTCTCTTTTGGAGCACAGACATCAACGTTACTGCAATCTCTCATTTACTTGATACAGCTGTCGTGGCTGTGACGGTACCACCTGAAGACGGAAGCTTGTGTTGCCTCCGAAACGTTGTGATTTTTATTTTATTTTACTTTTTAATGTTTTTTGACCTACGTGACTTTACCGAAAAAACCTAAGAATATGAATCATTGCAGTCACGAAAGCTTCAAATCTAGAATCGTTACTATATGGTTCATAGTTTGGTTTGAATGGCCATTTATACATCTTATATGGGCCTTACATGTCAAAATGAAAGTAGTTTAGTAGATATAATACCGCCTACATTACGTAATGTGCTGTGGTGTCACGGTTAGCAGTGGATTTTGGTGAGCAGTCAATCATCATGTCGTGTATGAAGATTTTCATCTGCTCGTCGTCATCGTCGGCTGAAATAAAAATACTTTGGCTAATTTAGTTTCACAGAAAAACAAGGTAATCGCCGGATTTGACCCCCCTCTCTTTTAAAACAAAAAGATTGTGGCTTGCGTCTCTGAATGCGGTGAGTGATGGTCGGACATTCTTCAGTGGGCCCTTGGAGTATTTTTTCTCCACGGGTCTCCGTGCCCTCACAGTCATCGCTGGCTAAAGTAACATAAACAATTCTTGCCTTACCACAATTGTTTTCTCTAATTAGGGTCACGACAAGAATGACGACGCACCAGCTGTGCCGTGTCCCGTGTGACCGCAAATCCCTTGTCCCGCGGTGGTGAGGAGATGTTATCTCCCTTGCCTGGTATGCAGGAGGTCGTGGGTTCGATACCGACCCTGACGTCTGCTGCTGTATATTTGGAGTTTTAATGTTTCTCTCTCTTTCTCTCTCCCTGTGATCGCGCGGATTTTTTTCCGGGCCCCCCCTGTTTCCCCCCCCTCCACATTTAGAATGGATGCCACGCATTCAGAGTATTTGGCCGCTGTAAATGTCCACGTGACGAGAAGCCACTTCGTTGAGCCACCATATGTGATAGCCCAGGTCGCTTCTGCAAAAAAAAACGAGCTATGCAGGTCATAGTAATAGGTTTTTACCCTTTCAACTGGTACAAACACTGACACCTTTATACAAGGCATCATGTTTGCAATAACCACAACACAAGCAGTCAAAATGAAACACCAATGGAGACTAGGCTCTAAGAAAAGCTGTCTCGGGTGTGGACCAATCAACTTCAAGGACAGTGCATACCATTATCATCATCAGAGTTGTTTCTTTTTGTTTGCATTTTGACTGCTTGTGTTGTGGTTATTGCAAACATGATGCCTTGTATAAAGGTGTCAGTTTTTGTACCGGTTGAAAGGGTAAAAACCTATTTCTATATTTTGCCACTGGAAAAGGAGGTCTATGCAGGTCAGTCGTGGCCTTACACTTGCTAGAATAAAAAGAGGTAACAGTTTTAGTTTTAGTCACCGCGAGAGAACGCGGGGCGGTACAACGCCCTGCCGGATGCAATCGCCGCGCCGGCGTTGCGATGGGCCCCGGGGTCCGCGTTGTCAGGGTGTGTTCGAGGGCTCCTCGCCCCTTTTCCTTCGTCGCTTGAGTGGCGGCTGCTTTTTCAGAAATTAGGGGGGTAACGCGAGTGTGTAAAGATTAATTATTAAAACGAGGGCTTTCATTCTGTAGCGCGCCAGGCAGAAGTGCGTGTAACTATGGCCACTGGTGCCCAACAGCTATTGATCTTCATGTCCTTCTCAACGGCCATATGTCCTCGTTAGAGGCTGCGGGGTTTTTAGTTTCCACCCCCCCCCCCCCCCCGTCGAGGGAGTGACACCGCTACTCTCGGCCACGTTTTAAATTTGTGCGTATCTTGATGCGAGCTCATTACGTGTAGAGCCTTATGAGTAAAAGGATATATTACGTTTACGTGGAGCGTTCTTGCCAGTGACATCTGTTAATCCGGTAGCGTTTTGTTTCACAAGCCTGACTGGCCATGAGACCCGGAGGGTAGAAACCAATCTAGTTTGTAATGCTTAGACCAACTGCTGCTTGATAATATTGTTCTGGAAAGCCAATAAGCTGATAGATTGCTTTAAAAAAAATAGTATTTATAAGTGGAGAGATAGAATGGAGTCCCGTTAATAAATGTATCTAGACGGGTTGTTTAACTGCAAGACCTATGTTGAACTGCCGATGCCATCTGTTGTGTGTTTATATATAGATATGGGCGGTTCTGCACATGTCAAAATTCCAGAATCATCCCATGAATACACACGAGGTGTCATTTTGAAGGTGATTACGTGCCGTTGCGGAAACCGTGGCTCCTTGTCGGAATGAGTCGCTGGTGGTTTGACACGTGCACGGGATCGAGCGTGCCACCATCATCCCCGTGTGGATGACAGCCAGTTCGTTGCACAGAGTCCCCGACATGTTGGTGGTACTTTGCGAGCTTTTCTCCCTCTGTCTAGACGAGGTGAACGAATAATTTACGTCTGAATCGCAGTTCTCAGGATCGCTTGATATCCTTTGCCCCGATTGAAAAGCCACTCCGTGACCGGCGTTAATTAATAGCCGCAGCTGTGTGAAGTTTCTGAAACGGTACGTCGTTCACAATCCAAAATCCTCGAACCGCCGGACGGTATTTGTGTCTCGTTTGACTGCTTAACTGGATAAAAACGCCCGACTGTTCGAACGCGGCACACACTCCCCCCCTTCCGTGCCATCGAGAAAAAATCGCGTCGCTCGTACATATATCTCGGCGGACGATTTGCTATTTAACATCACACACACGCACGTGTGTGTGTGAGTGTGCTGGGTACAGTGAAGAGTGATAGTGTAGCGGTTAGCGCGCTGCTTTACGAACCTTGCGACCCGGGTTCAATTCCCGCTCTCGGTCAACACCAGTAACGATTATCTGAGCCGGTTCTGGGCCACCCCTAGGTCGTCTCAGCCTCAAATGAGTACATGGTGCGGTGTGTAAACATCACCACTGGGGAGACAAAGGCGGCCGGGCGTGGTGTTGGTCACCCACCCCCTCGTGCCGTGCTGACCTTCATAGGTGCTCGCGAACAGCACTTGTCCCAACAGTTTGTTGAGGCTATATGGAGGATCTTTTTTTTGTGCTGGGTAAAGCTCATTTTTGTCAACGTACTGCTGAATGAAGGCCTCCCCACGCCATGATTGACCACTCTTGAACACGCTGGGTCTGTGCGGGTTGTTCAAGGTAGTTGGGTGTCCAGGACTCGTTCAGGTATCGCTCGCCACTGCTCTGAGCCCTGTATGGGAATTGAACTTGGGTTGCCCGGTTCGCAGTGTAAACGCGCTAACCACTGCGCCACCGCTCCATCCCCATTGGCAAGTAAGCATTGTCTAAATGGACGAGGCTCGATTTATTGATCTTGGTGGTCTCCATTCGGGTTCCAGGAGACCTGGTCTCAGGACAGTTTGTGAATCAATTGGTCTTCCTTGTTTTAGTGAAGCCGGAGGAGATTTGCCCCCTGGCTTAGCCAGTCTGTAGTGTTGTCCGCTCGCTTTCACCGGATTTCTCCACGATGGTTTTTCGTCATGGCGCAGAAGGCTTTGTAAGGAATTTGACAAAAGTCCCATTCCCAGGAAACTGGATTCATTGATGTGGACAATGTTCATATGAAGTTCCTCACCTGCGACATACACCTCAGCAGTCCTCTACATATACAGCTCTTAGTTAATCCACTGCTGCGCGAGTCTTGAGGGGGGCGAGGGGGGTGGGTGTTTTCTGACCATACTTTACCACTCTGGTCAGTGCGGGTTAGCGGAGGCGGGGAGCATAGACGTGGAAGCGTAAAAATGTACAATGGCGAGCTTTGCTAGACTTCCTCTGCTGACAGCCACGTCGCTCCACAGACTGTAACAATCTGTTTAAAAAAAAAATTGATGTTTTGTTTCATATTGCTTCCTTGTTTATGCAAATTGCATCACAAAATTGCCGAGGAGTCACAGACAAGCCAGAAGGGCAACAGCCAGGAAGTGAGTTATCTCTACCAACAATTGGTCAAGCTCTGTGATCCTATATGTTTATAAAGATGTTTTCAGCAAGTTAACGAGTGCTGATGTATGCACTCGTTGCCTGGCTGGCAGTCACCCATCCGAGCATTATCCAGGATGAATCCCGTGATTAGATTCTGAGAGCTGATGAGATCGGGCTGATTCCAGGCGATCCGGTGGCGAGGCTGCTTAACGTCAGTTCGTCGAGCTAAAATTCGCTCAGTGCAAAACAGAAAAGGTGCACCGGATGAGCTGTGAGAACTTTCCGTAAATGCGCGCAGTGTAACGGCCTGGCAACAGGAAATAGTCGCATGTTTTGCCTGCTTTAGATTGACTGAAAATTTTGTGTGGCGATCCACAGTCTGGAGAAATGCTATAAATGGCTCAGCAGTCGATTTAAACAATTTTATTTGACTACATATAAGGCCCCACTGAGTTCTGTAGTTCATTTTCAGCAGCGAGCTGGCTATCACAGATGATGGCTCAACGAAGTGGCTTATCACGTGGACATTTATAGCAGCCAAATGCTCTAAACGCATGTTTCTAAATATGGAGGGAAAAACCGGAGGTCCCGGAGAAAAATCCACGCGACCACGGAGAGCGAGACATGCAAACTCCAAATATACAGCGGGCGCCAGCGTCGGGTTAACATCTCGCCACAGCAGTCATGCCTTCCTGTGATGTAATTGCCTCGGCATTGTTCGAACAGTTGCATTGTTCACGAAGCTATCCCAGAGTAATGGCAACAATAACACTGATGTATGACCGGTGAGAATGCCACTTTGGTAAATAATTACCCTGGGACGTTTCGCAATTCACACGCAAGCTCGGATGCCTGAGATGATTCATGATTCTAAATGGGTGACGGAGTGGCGAAATATTAACTACCTCGCCTGCTATACAGGAGGTCGTGAGTTCGATCCCCAACCTTAACGCCCACTGCATCATTGGAGTTTGCGTGTCTCTTTCTCTCCCCGTGGCCGCGGGTTTTCCTTTCCATTTTTTTTTACATGTTACCAGGTAAGGCCCACTAAGTTAAATAGTAATTTTCAGAAGCTGCTTAGCTATCACAAACGATAGCTCGGCGAAAGTGGCTTATCATCACGTGGACATTCATAGCAGCCAAATACTCTCTAAACGTGTGACGTTGATTCTAAATGTGGAGGCAAAAAACCCGGAGGACCTGGAGAAAAATCCACCGAACCACGGATGGAGAGAGGGAGAGACACGCAAACTCCAAATATACAGCAGCAGGCATCAGGGGTCGGGATCGAACCCACGACCTCCTGCACACCAGGCGAGGTAGTTAACATTTCCTAGCCACCGTGATGATGAGAGAGAGAGAGACACGCAAACTCCAAATATACAGCAGCAGGCATCAGGGCTCGGATGGAACCCACGACCTCCTCCATACCAGGCGAGGTAGTTAACATTTCCTAGCCACCGTGATGATGAGAGAGAGAGAGAGACACGCAAACTCCAAATATACAGCAGCAGGCATCAGGGCTCGGATGGAACCCACGACCTCCTGCATACCAGGCGAGGTAGTTAACATTTCCTAGCCACCGTGATGATGAGAGAGAGAGACACACAAAGTCCAAATATACAGCAGCAGGCATCAGGGGTCGGATGGAACCCACGACCTCCTGCACACCAGGCGAGGTAGTTAACATCGCCTAGCCACCGTGATGATAAGAGAGAGAGACACGCAAACTCCAAATATACAGCAGCAGGCGTCAGGGGTCGGATGGAACCCACGACCTCCTGCACACCAGGCGAGGTAGTTAACATCGCCTAGCCACCGTGATGATAAGAGAGAGAGACACGCAAACTCCAAATATACAGCAGCAGGCGTCAGGGGTCGAGATCGAACCCACGACCTCCTGCACACCAGGCGAGGTAGTTAACATTTCCTAGCCACCGTGATGATAAGAGAGAGAGACACGCAAACTCCAAATATACAGCAGCAGGCGTCAGGGGTCGGGATCGAACCCACGACCTCCTGCATACCAGGCGAGGTAGTTAACATTTCTTAGCTACTGTGATGACGATGAGAGAGAGAGAGAGACACGCAAACTCCAAATATACAGCAGCAGGCGTCAGGGGTCGGATGGAACCCACGACCTCCTGCACACCAGGCGAGGTAGTTAACATCGCCTAGCCACCGTGATGATAAGAGAGAGAGACACGCAAACTCCAAATATACAGCAGCAGGCGTCGGGATCGAACCCACGACCTCCTGCACACCAGGCGAGGGCGTTAACACCAAGCCACCGCGGCGCCCCACGATTGGTCGGAGGTCACTTGAGCGTTCTGTTACAACGACGCGCCTCTCTGGTTGAGCTGGCTTAAGCCCCCCAACCGCCCCTCCCCGTGGGGTGAGGGGTGAGGGGTGGCTGAACGCGTCTCCAGAACGAGTGACGAAATCTCCCACTGCCGAGCGGGCCAATAGAGCGCCCTTCGTGGACCTTGCACTCGCAGGAAATTACCGGACGATTGCTGTTAATTTGCGTTGAAAGTGACGCGCGCATCTTCGCTCGTCTCCCTATAAATAGTCTGTATGGAATGCCCCATCGACCCCGTGGCCTCGCACCAGAGATCCCCCATTGACTGATACAGAGACCCCCTCATAGTGTGATTTGGAGAACCCCCATAGACTCACACAGAGACCTCCCATAGATTCGCACAGAGAACGTGACTTTACCGAAATAACTAAGAGTATGAATCCTTACAGTCACGAAAGCTTCAAATCTAGAACCCCATATACTCATACAGAGAACCCCATAAGACTCACACAGAGACCTCCCATAGACTCACAGAGAGACCTCCCATAGACTCACAGAGAGACCCCCATAGACTCACACAGAGACCCCCATAGACTCACACTGAGAACTCACATAGACTCACACCAGAGAACCCACATAGACTCACACAGAGACCCAATTCAATTACTTAAATACCCAAACCCCAATCGAGACCTTTGAACACACATTTTACTCACATAGACACTGAGGCTTCACTCTATGAAATGAATGTGCCCACTGTTTAATTAGCAGTTGCCTTACAGCATACGGAGTCTCCATATGCCATTGAGGGTTGTTTGAACACACTTACCTCACCGTGCTCAGAGCAGGTTTGTCAAAAGTTGTAGGAGGTGTAATTCGCTTCTGACGTTAGCCGTGTCTCTTGAATCAAAACTCGGGTCGTCGAGGTCAATTTGCGGTGTGCTAACCAACCGTGCCACCACTCTCCACCCCCTGTAGCTCCCCCTGTGAGAATAACAATCAAATGCACATGTACTTTAAGTCTATACAGTATTTATGTACGACTTAATTATTTGCAGAATGCTGGACAGCTCCCCTTAACCGGAAAGGCCCTGCCCCTCGATTAGTCCGGCTTCGAGAGGTTGATAAACTCATCCACCAGGGTCAGAACGTTTGCCTCCTGCATGCAGCGTTTTTATTCTCAGAGATGATTGTTGAACACAGCGGGTTCGGGCCACAGCGCCGCTTACCACTGCACCAACGCTGCACCCCAGAAAAAAACGTTAACTGGCTGAAAATTGGCTGGCTGACCGCCAGCCAGTTAACGAGTGCATACATCAGCACTCGTTAACTGGCTGAGAATATCTTTATAAACATGGTTGGAAGGTGATGGTGGGGTGGTGCGGATTGTGCAGTTGATGGGGTTGATGGGGTTGATGGTGAAGGTGGGGAGGGTGCAGGTGATGGTGGGTTGCTGTGGGTGATGGTGGGCTGCTGTGGGTGATGAGGCGTGGTGGTGGTGGTGATGGTGCTGTGTGGGGCAGAATTTTGAGAGGGGCGCTGGCTCGAGTGGATCCGGCTCGGAGCGCTGTGAGAGGCCCTCATGCCCGGGACGTCGTGACGAGTGGTACAGAGACCATCGACGAATCGATCGCCAACAGACGGTTGTCAACGCGAGTGTCGCGCGAAACCACACCCACACATTGCTCCGGCTACTTCTACAGCTACAGCTGCTGTTGCTGCTGCTGCGGCGGTGTTGCTTTACCGCACGTTAGTTAGCGTAGAGAGAGACACGCTGGATCGGAGCGATCGTTTTGACGCTATTTCAACTCGGGGCGAAAGCGTGAATTTGGTATTGGCTCTGTGCGTGACGAAGGGGGTCACGATAACTCCCATGAGGGCGATTCATTTGGGACTCGAAACATTAATGTGCAGTCGTTTTGCTATTTGGGACTTACCACAGAGAAAACCAGCGGCACAACTTATCGAAGGGGTTCCCGAAAACTAAAACAAAAAACAAGTGCTGTGCCATCGCGCCTCCGCTCCCCTCTCGATGACGCCATTGCGTGTGACGTCATCCTGCCGTGCCCACGAGCGTTGAGGTCCCAGCCACGGCTAACATCAGTGGCAAGTTCCGTCTGACCTCTAACCTGATCCTAACCCCCGCACCACCACCCCTCCCCCCCACCATTCACCAAACATCACGGGCCAAGCGTGGCGGAGTACGCAAAAATGAAATCCCCACGACCACGGAGAGGCCTTCCATTATCTCCGAGTTCAGCGAGAATGGGCGGAAATCTATTTGACGTTCGTGCGTGCTACTGTTCAAGTGCAGCGCTCCGTTGTTCAACCGCGCGCTTCTTAATTCTGTTAGCTCTTAGGGCGGTGGAGGGGGGTGTGGGGAGGACTTGTCTTACTCGCTGGTGTGACGCGCGAGGTCAACTCGCGTTCGATGATAACGACGACGACGACGACAATGAACTATTGTTTGGTTCTGCCAACCTTGGCTCTGTTCGTCGGATTTTACATCTCACTCGTGCCAAAAATAGGGTGGCCGTTGACGCCACACAGCTTCGCCTGTAGATTTTGCATTTCGCATTGCGGGTCGCTTATAAACCCAGGGGGTCTATTCACGTTTATGACCTGGAAGTTGTTGTTTAGCTACTGCCATCGAGTTGCGCCAGCCCTTGTTTATATTTTACTGCGGGAAGCTAAGTTTAAGCCCGTCGCTTGAAATCAATCCATAACCACGGCACTTGAGGCCCTCTCTGTGTGCAGTTTGCCATAGAATTCCAGTTTCTGTAAACATTCCAAATTCTGCACTGTACTGCACTTGTATACGGGTCCGCGTGGCGCGTGGGCTCATATTGGTCCTTGTCCCCGTCACTTGGGGCCCATCAGTTGGACGCGTGGACACGGCACGGTGACGTGACGGAGCTCCGCTCCTCACCGTCGGCCACGGTAAATCCTTTCTCCTCAGTCCCCCACGGTGAATGAAATCGAACATTTGTCCTACTGGTTATTAATTTATTTTAAATTCCAAATGCACGGCGGTGGCGGTGGTGGTGGTGGTGCGTCTTCCTCAATTAGTCCCCGCGGTTTAATTGCCGCTTCCCCGGCGGCCTCGCTCGTAGCCGTCACGGCTGCGCAGCCACGCAGCAAATGAGAGCTGCGTGAGTGACGGCCGCAGAATACAGATCGCCGCTGGCGCCGCCTTTCAAATGCCCCGGGCCCTCTACAGTGGGCTCCCTCTGTGCCAGCCGTGCCAACCGCGCCAGCCTCGCCAGCCACGCCGGTAACTCTGAGGCGGTGGTGGCGTTGTGCATGAGGCTCCTGTGTTTGAATGGGGCGCCGCGGTGGCTAGGAGCTGTTAACTACCTCGCCTGGTATTTAGGAGGTCGTGGGTTCGATCCAAACCCTGTTAACTACCTCGCCGAGTATACAAGAGGTTGTGTGTTCGATCCCAACCCTGACGCCTGCTGCTGTATATTTGGAGTTTGCGTGTCTCTCTCTCATCATCATCACGGTGGCAAGGAGCTGTTAACTACCTCGCCTGGTATTTAGGAGGTCGTGGGTTCGATCCAAACCCTTGTTAACTACCTCGCCTAGTATACAAGAGGTTGTGGGTTCGATCCAAACCCTGATGCCTGCTGTATATTTGGAGTTTGCGTGTCTCTCTCTCATCATCATCACGGTGGCAAGGAGCTGTTAACTACCTCGCCTGGTATGCAGGAGGTCATGGGTTCGTTCCCAATCCTGATGCCTGCTGTATATTTGGAGTTTGCGTGTCTCTTTTTCTCTTTCCTTGTGTTCGCGTGGATTTTTTTCCGGGTCTTCCGGTTTTTCCCTTCCACATTTAGAATCAGCATCACGCTTTCAGCGTATTTGGTTGCGGTAAATGTCCACGCGATAAGCCACTTTGGTGAGCTCTCATTTGTGATACCCAGGTCTCTTCTCAAAAAGAGTTCAGTGGGCCTTACCTGGTAGATTAAAAAAACATCGTTTAGCTCTACAGTTTAGTTTTAGAACGTGCACTGAGATCCATAACCTGAGCGATTTTTTGACGTGCTTGGAGAAACACGTGTGCCTTGTAGAAAAGTACAGGGGAGAACGGGGTGAAGGGGGGGGGGGGATGTAGAGCCAGGTGTCAATCAATGTCACGTCAGTTTGTTTGACTGTACTTCACCGTGCTGGCCCCGGTGAAGCACGTTGGGTTAAGTGGGAGTGGGCCCGCGATGCCTTAGAACTTGGGTGGACGCAGCCTCCCAATTCAAACCGCGGGTGCTTCCGGGCGTTGGGTTGGGCCGCGCGCCCGGCAATTTTTCTCCGTCGAGCTGTTCGCCGCCCTCTGCCGCGGGGCTTTCTTCCGGAGTTGAGGCCGAGGAAGTTTCAGCGGTTAAAGTTCGGCACGCGGTGAATGATTGGGAGAGAGGAACGCTGAAATGCGGGCGGGGGTTTATCTCAGAAGCCAGAGGTACCCAAGGTGGACAACGGCTGTTGAAATGGAGTGATTAGATCAGTGGTTCTTAACCTTTACTGCAGCCTGCACACATTTGGTTCCCAGAAAGGGCATCTCGCACCCCCATGGGGTGTGTGAAGCCCAGGTTAAGAACCACCGGATTAGATCAAGCGTGTATGTACATACTGTATGCTGAACTTCTTTCGTACCGTATGTAGCCAACCTTGCTAAGCGGAGGTGCCGGGGAGGGAAGGACAACAAACTAAACACAACAAAAAGCTGCTCTGAAGAAATCTAGATGATTTAAAAGTGCACAGTTAATATCAGTGTTGGTGGATAGTGTATTATGATATTACGCTCACACGGAAACAGAAACGATAAAGATTAAGGTGATGATTGAATTCTTTCGCACTATACGTAGGCAACCGTGCTAATCGGAGGATGGGTGGGTAAGTGTGGGTGAGTGACTGTGAGTGGGTGAGTGACTATGTGAGTATGCATATGCGCAAGTTGAACTTATTTCGAACCGTACGTAGCCAATTGTGCTTATTGGAGGATGGGTGAGTGTGTGGGTGAGTGAGTATGTGAGTGGGGGATTGACTATGTGAGTCTACGCATATGTGTACGGTGAACTTCTTTCGCACCTTACCTAGCCAACCGTGCTCATCAGATAATGGGTGGGTAAGTGTGGGTGAGTGAGTATGTGAGTGGGTGATTGATATATGTGAGTCTACGCATATGTGTACGTTGAACTTCTTTCGCACCGTACATAACCACCTGTGCTGATGGGAGATATTGGCAGAAAAGCACTGTGGGCTGAAAGCAAGAGAGGGGGCGGGTGGGGGTCTTACCAGGTTGCCTCGCGTGTGAAGGAGGAGCGCCCGCCTGGCTTACACAGCCTCGCGCTGCAATTGGGCACCCGGAGGGTCGGTCACCAAAGGGGAGGTGGTGTGAGGTTGTGGGGAGGCAGAAGCCTCGGGGTGCCAATTTTTAGCTGCACCCAGTTGCGGGATGTGGCACAGACAGGGAAGGAAGTTGGGAAGCAATATTGAGGTGCGGTCGCGGTCGGTCGCCGCACGGCGTGATGTTGACTACCTCGTCTGGTTGGCACGCAGGAGGTCGTGGGGTTGGATTCCGACACTGACGCCTGCTGTATATTTGGAGTTTTCGTTGAATCTCTCTGTCCCCATGGTCGCGTGGATTTTTTTCTCCGGGTCCTTCAGTTTTTATTACACGCTTTTTATTAACTCACTCTCTGTTGTCGTTGTTGTCGTATCTTCAATTCTTGTAACTCAATTTTAATCCCACTTCCCAATGTGGTATAGACTGCCAAATTGGTATACTTATGTCATACTGATGACAATACTATATTCTGTCATTAAAAATAAATAAGTATAACCCGTAAAAACAAAGTTTTTCACTATAAATCCTTTATATGAGTGGCAGCGAACTTAATATAAAGGATTTAAAAATATATTCGCCTGTGGAGGACGCGGGGATCGATCCCGCAACCTTTGGCATGGGAAGCGAGGGCGCTACCAACTGCGCTACTCCGCCACGGCCTGTGGAGGGGTTACGCTCTGGGCTCTTATACTGTGACGTTCAGCCAAAGCGATGAATGAGTTCTATTTGAATATATGTAAAATACATTTTTTTTGCCTAAAAAGTGTAAAATTTTGGGAATTTTTTTTCACGAACATTAATTGTCTGGTACAACGAGTCTGTGTGGAAAATGTCAGCTCGATTGGATCACGGGAAGTGGGTTAAAAAACGACCGAAAGATTTGCACGGTCGTAAGCAAGCACGCAAGCAAGCAAGCATGCGAAGTTAATATAAAGGATTTAAAAAAATAGATATTTTTAAAGATTATTTTTTTATGTTATGTTTCGGCTTGGGTCTTATTGTCCACGCTCAACTGACGTTGGCTGTAGTTCACCACAGTCCCTTACGTTATGGCAAGCTTCGGGGCCACTTCCTGGAGTCGTGGAGTTCTGCAATTACTCGTACGGTACATTTCATTAAAGCGTGTTTTTTTAAAAAGTATTTTTAAATATTACTCATTACCCTCCACATTTAGAATCGACGCGCATTTAGAGTATTTGGCTGCCTCTATAAATTTCCACGTTATGATAAGCCAATTAATTGAGCTACCATTTGTAAAAGCCACGTCGCTTCTGAAAAGAGCTACAGAGCGGCTCAGTGGGCCTTACCTCGTAAAATAAAAAAATAGTTTCGTAGATTGGCAGATTGGCCGCATGCTCTGCCCTTCAGGGACCCTGCTTCCGATGCCTGATTCAGTGCCAGCCCTGGGTTGCTGCCCAACGTCGCTGCTGCGGCCACTGCTCCTGCTGACCGTGCCATTTGCATTTCAATGACAGTGGGCAGCCGAGTCTGGCCGGCGATGTGGGGGTTTTGCGGCCCCTCTTGGGAGTCGTCAACTGCACAGGATGTCGTGGGCAACCCAGAGTTGCCACGTCCCAACATATAACCCACTCTCATTCTCGTGCAGTGCAGCTTCGATGCTTGCAGAGATGGATAAAATGTATTCCGTTTGTGGACTGTTTTTAAATAGCAGGCCTAAGTTGTTATTGTTTTTATTTACAAAAAAAATTACAGTTGCTGAGAACAGGCCCAGAATGTCAAGCAGCCGGCAACCAACATTATGAATGAAAGTGTAATATATGCTGTACGTGTCTTGAATTGAGCAAGCTGATTAAGGGAGTTTGGGGAAATGAGATGATGATGATGATGGGAAGAGGAGGGAATTCCAAAGTGGAGCAGTGCGAGGCAGAAAGAGGAGCGACCTGCAGTGCGCAGTGGTTTGGGCTCGCCGTGGATGACAGGAAACGGTCAGCGAGGGAGGAGGGATTGATGGGTTCACGTGGTTGTGAGGTGATGGGCCGTATGAAACAAAGTAGCGGGTTGTATGTGGGGCCGTGGTGGCTTGAGGTTAACTTCCTCGCCTGGTGTACAGGAGGTTGTAGGTTCGACCCCGACCCTGTGACACCTGTTGTACATTTGGAGTTTGCGTGCTCTCCCCGTGGTCGCGTGGATTATTCTTCGGGTCCTCTGGTTTTTCCCTCCAAGTTTAGAAACATGCGTTTAGATTATTTGTCTCCGAGAAATGTCCACGTGATAACTCACTAACATTGGGCTATCATTTGTGGCCAGGTCGCTTCTGAAAAAGTGCATTGTAGCTCAGTGGGCCTTACCTGGTGAAATAAAAAGTTTAGTTGATTATTAGTATCTAGTATCTAGCCCTCGAATGTGTGGTTTTCCACCCCGCTGTGAGTCTGGCTTGGACCGTGAGCTGGGGTCACTCCTGTTTGTCTTTTAGCGCTGCTAATACTGCTGCTGCTCGCTTGAGCACGCTTCTTTCGCATGCAAATTCAGTGTCCGCCCACCTGCACGCCCGCATGTCCACGGGGAGTGCGTTTTGCATGTGCCCGTTATCGTTTCCTTGACCCCCAAGGTTCCGTGTCGATGGTGTGCGGTGTTTGCCTTACTTTCACGGGTCACCCTTTCCGATCGGATTAATCTCTACGTTACAAAACTCAGAGTTCGAACGTCGGTTCTTCGTCATCTTTGTTTGTCGTCGTTTATTATTGATGCCGCGCCTCTGCCGTGCGGTGCATCCCGAGGCAACAGAACAAAGGGCAATTTGAGATGATTACTCGGGAAGGAAGCGAGCGCAGACCAAATACCACGTTCTAAAGCCGGAGCAGTATAGAACATACAACAAACGAGAATAAACATCACGGAACAGCTGAATTGTCTTTTTTTCTTTTCTCCACTTCATTTGATTTCAAAACAACGTCTTTAATTTAGTATTCATTTGATAAATTATATTTGCATTCTATTCTTGCGTACGCTTTTGTGTCCAGGCGCTACCACCACACCCATTTCATTAATTGTAGGTTCATTCACAATACAGTCCGTTCCCCTATAACGCGGCGGCGGTAGTTGCGTTCCTGAAGAACGTCGCGTTATGTAAATATCGTATTACAGTAAATAAGATATAATTTAGGGGTAAAGCACAGTCCGCGATAACGCGTGCGATTCGTACGCAGGCTGAACAAAAACTGAGGCTCGTGGGTAGCGTCTAGAAGCATCCAGCAGTATCGCAATGCCTTGTTGCGCAATGGTACGCCGATGCAGCCGTACGACCGCTTATTTTTAACTCACGCGACGTAGTTCCGTTCACTCGATCGCATCGTATCCAATTTGCATCCACGTGATAAGCAAACATGTTCCCTAATACATTCATCGCGTTATGTCCAATTCGCGTCACGAAAACATAACTTTGTTTTACGGGCCTGTCCAACGTGAGTAGGCCTCGTGCGGCCCGTGGGCTGCGTGGCCGCCTTGGCGAGGCGGAGATTTTCCAGCAGGGGCACGTCTCCTGTGGCTTCTCAATCTCTCGGGTTGAGAGAGAGTGGCAAGCGAGAGGCGCTCCCTGGCCCCGGTTCGGAAGAAAGAAAGACGTTTCTGTTGTCCGTATCCCCCACCCACCCACGCCCCTCACTGTGCAAAGGCGAGGCGTAGTCCACAGCCCCCCCCACCCAGGTCCTTTGAAGCGTTGGGTTTCCTTTCGCATGCTTTGGCCAGCGGACAAATAAGCGAGGGCGTTCCGTCCTGTCGGCTGAATGCGGGCGTCAGAAACGTTCCGAAAACCAGGAACGGTGGGGGGCGGGGGGTTTGGGCTGCACTGCAGGGATAATTACATTTATAAGGTCGCAATCATAGCACGCACGCACACACAACGTGCTTGCCTCAAATGAACCTCGTTATCTTGCTGGTCCTGGTCAAGGGGCGTAAACCGTCATCGCGCAAACTCCGGTCGTCTTCGCAGCAGCAGCAGCAGATTTTGGCTGGCCGTCGAACAAAGACGGCGGTGACCGCATCGCGCGGCGCTTTCAGATGCGCTTTTGCGGCCGTTTGGAACGCTCTTCCGATATTAGGAAGCCACTGTAGGCTGTGCACTTTTAAATAATCGTCTGGATTGAAAACTAACTTCTTTAGGACTGCTTGTTGCGGAGTTAATTTTGTTGTCCTTCCCCCGCACCTCCGATTAGCACGGTTGGCTTCGTACGGTGTGAGAGAAGTTCAACATATACACGTACATTCTCCGATTGATTTATTATCGGATGATTTTGTGTCCCTCGTTCTGCTCGTAGCTCAATTACCCAAAAGCAAAATGCCGATGAGCAACGTGCCAAAACATATACTGTCTCTTAAAATTAAAATACATTGTTTTAGAGTGTGTAAACCAGACCTGGAGAGCTGGAAAAAAAGTTTAAACGTTTTAACGGGAGAGAACTTAACAGCTCCGCGATTGCCCGCTGCCTCACTGCCATCTGCGAGTCGCAGAGCGATTGATTTACAGTGGAGCCGTATGCCGCAGCATCCTGCGTGACTGCGGAGAGAAAGTGAAGATTTGCACGGCCCGGTCAACCGTTAACTACAAGCGCAAATAAAAACAAATCTCGTGAATAATTTACCTCGTGCTCCCCTGAACTGCATCTGCTCATTGAGGTTCGACTCTGTATAACAAGGTCCATAAAGGGCCGTGATAGGCCAGGATTTGTTAAGGCAATCTGTGTGATGAGAGGCAGCATCTCGAAGCATCCAGTAGCATTCCGCCTAGTTGTGTGATGCTACGCCAAGGCAGCCGTACAACCGCTTATTCCTACTCGTGTGACCGTAGTTCCGTTCACTCGATCGCGTTATATCAAATTGGGCGTTAAAGATCCAGTGACGCTGTTGGAAAAGGAGTAGGCCACATGTGCTGACGTCACGGTCCAGCTTTAGCAAAATTTAAAACAAAATTACTTGCGGATTACTTAATTGTGAATAGCCCAGAGCAATATCACCCCCTGTTGACAGACCAATGACCTTTTGCAAGCCGATGCCGTGTCACATTGTGTCACATAGGGACAGCTGCCAACAGGGGATCCTCTAGGCTACATTTAATTAATTAAGAGGAACCTGCACTTAACCATTGAAATGATTGTGTGGCGTCGTTATGTCAGGTGCTCTGAGATGCCGGTGTTTTGAAACTCAGAAGACATCAACAATTCTTACCCTTGCGTCTGATTGTTTTTTTAATACTGACATCAGTCTGTGAACAAGACTGGTCATCTCTCAACCCCTGAAAGTCCGCAAAGAATGTTATTGCCTAGAAATGTATGACATAAATTCTAAAAACGAAAATATGTTTCATCTTACCAGGGAAGGCCCACTGAGCTATGTAGCTCTTTTGTAGAAGCAATCTGACCACAAATTATAGCTCAACGAAGTGGCTTATCATCATCATGTGAAAATCTATTGCGTCGATTCAAAATGTGGAGGGAAAACCCGTAGGACCCGGAGAAAACTCCACGCGACCACGCGGAGAGAGAGAGCCACACAAACTTCAAATATACAATAGGCATCAGGGTCGGGATGTAACCCGCGACCTCCTGCATACCTGGTGAGGTAGTTAACATCTCCTAGCCACCGTGCGGAGGTTGAATTTCCGTGATCAACCAACCCCACGCTGTCCGCGGCTGCGGTTCGGTGCGCGGTGTCTCTCCCGACCCTTGCTCTGGGCGCGGTGACGTCGGGGGGGGGGGGTTCCAGGAGGGCAGCGGAGCAAAGGTTCAGTCGGGCTCCGTCTCCCCGCTCGGGGGAGTTCCACGTTTGACCGCAACGACGCAGGCTTGCCGAGAGCTAAAGGGGGATGTGGCGGCCTTGTGCTGCCCGCTGTCAACGCAGGGGTCGTCGCTGGGACGTGGCCTGGCTGCTCCGTCGGGTGTCGTGGGTTTCCTAATCCCTCGTGGCTTTAGTCTCAGCCTGCCCGCAATGTGATAATTTGTCTCTAATTCAAATCGCGGGATCAGTTTCTCCCCTCTCATCTCATTTCAAAGCAGAGGTCGCAAACGGGTTTTGATTCTTTACCCGTACCCGGCCGCACCAGGGTCGCAAATGGGTACCCGTACCCGACTGGGTACGGGTATGGCTACTCTACCCGTACCCTACCCGAAATGAGTGACAAACGGTTACTCACCAGTGACTCACGGCCTACCCGTACCCCATCCCGGCCGCACCAGGGTCGCAAACGGGTATCCATACCCGTACCCGGCCGGGTATGGGTAGCCGGGTATCGGGTAGGGTACGGGTATAGGGTACCCGATTGCAACCTCCGTTTCAAAGTACTCCCTTCCACGCACTCGCCTACCTCTCCCCTCTCAACTTACTCTACTCCCTTCCACGCACCTCCCTACCTCTCCCCTCTCATCTCATTACTCTCGTCCATGCACTCTCCTATCTTTCCCCTCTCATCTCATTTTCCCACCTCTTCAATCTCATCTCGCCGCACTACTCAGTTACTCGGGCGATTTTTGGTTATCAGACTGTTGTCATGGATACTTGACTATTGTGATGGATACTGGACTGCAATAGATACTGGGTTGTATCCATGGTGACTGGACTCTTTCCATGGCTACTGGGCTGGTTCCATGGTTACCGCACTCCTCCACAGTCACCTGACTCTTGCTCTGCCAATTGGATTCATCGCCACGGCAGCTGGACTGTTGTCATGGTTAATTGGCCGTTGCCATAGAGACTGGAGTAAAAAAAACTATGGTTGCTAAGTTATTTTCTTTCTTATTTCGCAGCGTTGTCATGGTTGCAGAACTCTCGCCGCTATCAGGAGATGCTTTATTTTAAAAATTTCTGTTTCACATGACCTTTGATCTTCTGGTAAAAAATAACGAAGAAGTATATATACTAGTGTAATTGCCCGTCGTTTGACGGTTTCGTAAAAATGAAATTTAATGAAAAAGACTAAAATGTTAAGATTGTATTGAATTTATTTAATGAAACATTTCTCTATTATCACATTTGGTGTAAAATTGACTATCATCTTTCTGTGATGGCGTGCAAAACGAAAATAAAAAATACAAAAACGGGGGCGCACTTTGGCTAATAATAAGCCTTTCGTGAAAAAGAACAAGAAAATATTTAAAATTGCTTGAAAATCCACGTAGCTTACCCAGCAGCGTTGCGCGCAGCGTACAGAGGGTCAGGCGTTCGGCACGGATTACCAAAACTACGTGGATAATCGGGTGATATTTTAGGCAATGCCCCTTCTTGACAGCACATGGTGAGGCCATAGACGTGGAGTGGACGTTTTGATTCTACTGTTTTGTTCTTTCGGTAAAGTCACGTATAAAGAGAAAATAATACATTAAATATTAGTAATAAAATACCACCACTCCACCCCCCTAAAGAGAAAATAATAAATTGAATACTAGTATTAAAGTCTCGTATAAAGAGAAAATAATAAATTAAAAACTAGTAATAAAATAGTAGTATTTAATTTCTTATTTTCTCTTTATACGTGACTTTAATACTAGTATTTAATTTATTATTTTATCTTTATACGTGACTTTACCGAAAGAACCAAAGAGTAATTCCTACAGTCACGAAAGCTCCAAATTAAGTTCTGATTCTACCCCGCTGGTCTCTAAACACCACCTATTACATAGCTCTCATTCTCCAAACCCTAGAAGGGTGCGGGGTGGAGTGGTGGTGTAGTGGTTAGCACACTGCAGTGCGCGACGAACCCCGGTAGCTTGAGTTCAACTCATGGCCACTGCTAACGTCGGCGGCGAGTGATATCCAAACTGCTTCGCTTCTGCGCCTCTTCCCCTGTACTTCACCACTGACCAGCGTGGTGAAATATGGTCAAACGACCACAATGACAGACGCGGCATTCAGCAGCGGAATGACAAAAGGGCTACGTTGTTTGTTCTAAGGGTGCGCAGACAAGAGAGTCGCATAGAAGCGTGTGACGGCTGTGTGCATTGTGGCAATGTTTGGCAATGGGCGAGATAGCTCCAGTAAGCGGTGTACGTGTGTATGTTGAACGTCTTTCGCACCGTACGTAGCCAACCGTGCTAATAGGAGGTGCGGGGAAAGAAAACAGAACTTAACACAAATTGGTTTTCAATCTAGATGATTAT